>NC_079193.1:49139414-49452331 GCF_029499605.1 Hyla sarda
AAGGTAGGGCAGATCCGGACAAGGTAGGGATCATTTTAATCAGTGTCTGCTGCAGTATCGACCAGTACCTGTGGATAGTGCGGGAGAAAACAAGTGACAGTTTTCAAGAGTGGGGGGGGGGGGGGGGGGGTAACAGCCGCTGGTCACTTATTTAAAGTGGCTGCGGCCGTGCTGCTAATACTTAAACAGCCGCTGCTGCGGCCGCTTTAGATCAGTGACCAGAAGATTTATCAGCATATAACACGCAGGCAGGCTTTTTGCCTTAAATTTAAGTTTTAAAAGTGCGTGTTATACGCCAATAAATACAGTACTTTAAAGCAGTGTTTCCCAAGCTGGGTGCCTCCAGCTGTTGCAAGACAAACTCCCAGCATGCCCATAATGGCTGCACCAAATTTTGCGTTTAAAATAGTTACCCGCACTACCTGTATATTCGAGTTAGTGCGGGTGACCTGCTGTCAGATTCGGTCTTTAGATTTAGTCTAGTGAGATACTAGAGCAGTGTTTCCCAACCAGGGTGCCTCCAGCTGTTGCAAAACTACAAATGCCAGGATCTATAGTTTTGCAACAGCTGGAGGCACACTGGTGAGGAAACACTGGACTAGATACTCTCTCAATTTTAACAACCTCCTTCCTAATACAGCAAACTACATGTGGGGTGGTGGGTGGGGGGAGTGTAGCATAACTGAGCACACACCCAAAAAAAAGAAAAAGAAATAAAAACTTACCCTAAAATGTCCATCTTGTGTACTCATATAGTCAAGATGCATGTATTTCTCACTGAGGTTATTGTTCACACGTACATCATCTGCAGCAGATTTTGACATTAATGGGTCCGCAGCAAATATGGAACAGTGCAAGTCAACAGGTAGCAGTCTTCTGTAGATTTTCCGCAGCGTATGATGTATGGATTAAAAGGGGTATTCCAGGAAAAAAAAACTAAACTTTTTTTCATATCAACTGGCTCCAGAAAGATAAACAGATTTGTAAATTACTTCTATTAAAAAATCTTAATCCTTCCAATAATTATCAGCTGCTGACGTTGAGTTGTTCTGCACAGAGTAGAAGAGGTTTGCTATGGGGATTTGCTTCTACTCTGGACAGTTCCTGAGACAGGAGTCATCATAGAGCACTTAGACAGAAAAGAACAACTCAACTTCAGCAGCTCATAAGTACTGAAAGGATTAATATTTTTTTAATAGAAGTAATTTACAAATCTGTTTAACTTTCTGGAGCCAGTAGATATTGTTGGGCACCATAAATGCACTTGGAGAAACGTAGCGTCAACCTTTCCTAAACCCCTAAGGACTCAGCCCATTTTGGCCTTAAGGACTCAGACAATTTAATTTTTACCTTTTCCTTTTTTCATCCTCGCCTTCTAAAAATCATAACTCTTTTATATTTTCATCGCCAGACTAGTATGAGGGCTTGTTTCTTGCATGACCAGTTGTCCTTTGTAATGACTAGAGATGAGCGACCTTACAGTAAATTCGATTCGTCACAAACTTCTCGGCTCGGCAGTTGATGGATTATCCTGCATAAATGAGTTCAGCTTTCAGGTGCTCCTGTGGGCTGGAAAAGGTGGATACAGTACTAGGAGACTCTTTCCTAGGAATGTATCCACCTTTTCCAGCCGACCGGAGCACCTGAAGGCTGAACTAATTTACACAGGAAAAGTCATCAACTGCCGAGCCGAGAAGTTCGTGACGAATCGAATTTACTGTAAGTTCGCTCATCTCTAGTAATGACATCACTCATTATATCATAAAATGTATGGCGCAACCAAAAAACACTTTTTCTGGGGAAATTAAAAAGAAAAACGCAATTTTGCTAATTTTGGAAGGTTTCGTTTTCACGTCGTACAATTTACGGTAAAAATGACATGTGTTCTTTATTCTGAGGGTCAATACGATTAAAATGATACCCATTATTACATACTTTTATATTATTGTTGTGCTTAAAAAAAAAAAAAAATCAAACTTTTTAACCAAATTTGTACGTTTATAATCCCTTTATTTTGATGACCTATAACTTTTTCATTTTTCCGTATAAGCGGCGGTATGGGGGCTAATTTTTTGCTCCATGATCTGTACTTTTTTTTTATACCACATTTGCATATAAAAAAACGTAATACATTTTTATAATTTTTAATAAAATGTATTAAAAAAGTTGCAATTTTGGACATTTTTTTTACGTTCACGCTGTTCACCGTACGTGATCATTAACAATTTATTTTAATAGTTCGGACATTTACGCACGCGGCGATACCAAATATGTCTATTACATTTATATATAAATTTTTTACCCTTTTGGGGGTAAAATAGGAAAAAATGGACGTTTTACTTTTTTATTGGGGGAGGGGATTTTTCACTTTTTTTTTACTTTTACATTTTTTTACATTTTTTTTTTACACTTTAATGGTCCCCATAGGGGACTATTCATAGCAATACCATGATTACTAATACTGATCTGTTCTATGTATAGGACATAGAACAGATCAGTATTATCGGTCATCTTCTGCTCTGGTCTGCTCGATCTCAGACCAGAGCAGGAGACGCCGGGAGCCGGAAGGAGGAAGTTGAAGGGACCTCCGTGCGGCGTTATGAATGATCGGATCCCCGCAGCAGCGCTGCGGGCGATCAGATCATTCATTGAAATCGCGCACTGCCGCAGATGCCGGGATCTGTATCGATCCCGGCATCTGAGGGGTTAATGGCGGACGCCGGCGAGATCGCGAGCGTCGGCCATTGCCGGCGGGTCCCTGGCTGCGATCAGCAGCCGAGATCAGCCGCGCATGACACGGGCATCGCTCCGATGCCCGCGGTTATGTACAGGACGTAAATGTACGTCCTGGTGCGTTAAGTACCACCGCACCAGGACGTACATTTACGTCCTGCGTCCTTAAGGGGTTAAAGGGGTATTCCAGGAAAAAACTTTTTCCTGGAATACCCCTTTAAGGTAAGGTTGACGCTACGTTTCTCCAAGTGCATTTATGGTGCCCCAAAATAAGCACCAAAAAAAACATGCAATGTGCATCCCATTTTTATTTATTTTTTTCACTTACGGTGAGTAGAAAAAGTGTGTAAAAAATTCAGGACGAGCATTGACCACAGGAGTAAATGTGCTAATCTGTGCCCAAAACCACAATAATAACAAAAAGGTGTCAAATACGTAACAGAAATTCAAAGCTCCCTTGTGTAATTTACAGCACATTTTTCCGCTAGAAGAAAAATACATGGCGCACACACAGCCTAAGGGTTAATTTAATATGATGATACAGAAAAATCCCTCCACATTTAGAAGCAGAGTATCTCATGTGAACTAAATCCGAGCGAGCAAACCACCGAACAAGCTTCGACCACAGAACGCAACGACACATCCCACAATAGGATCCTGGCACTGATCCAGGCGCACACAACTCACCGCATTTATTCTAAATATGCTCCATGGTGAAAAGTAGAGATGAGCGAACTTTCAATAAATTTGATTCGTCACAAACTTCTCGGCTCGGCAGTTGATGACTTATCCAGCATAAAATTAGTTCAGCTTTAAGGTGCTCTGATGGGCTGGAAAAGGTGGAAACAGTCCTAGGAGAAAGCTGAACTAATTTTATGCAGGATAAGTCATCAACTGCCGAGCCGAGAAGTTCGTGACGAATCGAATTTACTGTAAGTTCGCTCATGTCTAATGACAAACATCAGGCCTCAGGACCTCATCGAGTTCAGTTTTACAAGCATTAGAGCAGTGTTTCCCAACCAGGGTGCCTCCAGCTGTGGCCAAACTACAACTCCCAGCTTGCCCGGACAGCGTTTGGCTGTCCGGGCAAGCTGGGAGTTGTAGTTTGGCCACAGCTGGAGGCACCCTGGTTGGGAAACACTGCTCTAGAGGATGCAGCTAGAGATGAGAGAACTTACAGTAAATTTGATTCGTCACGAACTTCTCAGCTCGGCAGTTGATGGCTTATCCTGCATAAATGAGTTCAGCTTTCCGGTGCTCCGGTGGTCTGGAAAAGGTGGATACAGTCCTAGGAAAGAGTCTCCTAGGACTGTATCCACCTTTTCCAGCCCACGGGAGCACCTGAAAGCTGAACTAATTTATGCAGGATAAGTCATCAACTGCCGAGCCGAGAAGTTTGTGACGAATCAAATTTACTGTAAGTTCGCTCATCTCTAGATGCAGCTACCAATGGAGACATTCCCAAAATTACATGACTCCAGGTTGGCCGACCATATTATATACACTAAATTAAGCGGAGATATTAGGAAAGGGAGAATATATGCATAATGGTCTTAAAGGGGTACTCCAGTGGAAAACATTTGTTTTTCAAATCAACTGGTGCCAGAAAGTTAAACAGATTTGTAAATTACTTCTATTAAAAAATCTTTATGCTTCCAGTACTTATCAGCTGCTGTATGCTGCAGAGGAAATTCTTTTCTTTTTGAATAACTTTTTTTTTGTCTTGTCCACAGTGCTCTCTGCTGACACCTCTGTCAGTGTCAGGAACTGTCCAGAGCAGCATAGGTTTGCCATGAGGATTTTCTTTTGCTCTGGCCAGTTTCCGACACGGGCATCAGGTGTCAGCAGAGAGCACTGTGGACAAGACAAAAAAGAAATGCAATAATAGAATTTCCTCTGTAGCATACAGCTGCTAAAAAGTACTGGAAGGGTAAAGATTTTTTTTAATAGAAATAATTTACAAATCTTTTTAACTATCTGGCACCAGCTAATTTTAAAAATAAATTGTTTTCCATCAGAATACCCCTTTAATGCTTCATGCATACATATATTACCACCATCTGGGAGGAGTGCCAGGGTGCAAGGTGCTTTAAAGTGGTACTCCGGTTAAAAACACATTTTTTTATTTGATTTTTTTATTTTTTTAAATCAACTGATGCCAGAAAGTTAAAACAGATTTGTAAATTACTATTAAATTACTATAAAAAAAAAAAAATCTTAATCCTTCCAGTACTTATTAGCGTCTGTATACGACAGAGGAAATTCTTTTCCTGACACCTCTCTCTCAGGAACTGTCAAGAGCAGGAGAAAATCCCCATTGCAAACCTCTCCTGCTCTGGACAAGTGTCAGCAGAGAGCACTGTGGTCAGACAGAAAAGAAATCTAAAAACAAAACAACTTCCTCTGGAAGCATACAGCAGCTGATAAGTACTGGAAGGATTCAGATTTTTAAATAGAAGTACATTTACAAATCTGTTTAACTTTCTGGCACCAGTTGATTTAAAAACAAAAAAACATTTTCACCGGAGTACCTCTTTAATCTTCTAAAGCGGTGTTTCCCAACCAGTGTGCCTCCAGCTGTTACAAAACGGAGTTGTAGTTTTGCAACAGCTGGAGGCACACTGGTTGGGAAACACAGTTCTAAAGGGTAAACGGTCATGAGGTCAATGACTGGGAGTTCATCTAGCCAACGTTCAGACAGGATTAATAGAAGTAGCCCCGGCATTGGGACATCAAACAACTCTCCCTCGTCCTACCGCGTGAGTCAGTGTTTGCTCATGTTGGAGCGGAGTGAGATACTGACCATTGTAACCAAGCTGATGACCGGCGCAGAAAGCCAAGGTCATAGATAAATTCTAAATTCCTCAGCAAGAGCTCACACACTGCAGAGGCCGGCATGGCCGGGCCAGGGACTTCTCAGGGCTCTATGCCTCATTAGGGTCCTAAGCCTGGACGCCCAGGACCTCAATCAAGGCAATTAAGCAGAGATTAATCCCGAATCAGTTCACTGCGCGTATTATTCATAGGCTTCACCCCAGATCACCATTATTGCCCACTGGACCAATAAATGGGTCATTTTTCATCACAACAACACACACACAAAAAAAAAAAAAAAGCGAACTAGGAAGTCTATATTATATAAACGCAACAATGGTCTTCTCATGAACAGCGCCAGAACCATGCGTCAGCCTTTACATATAAAACAATATGGCAGCAGCTACACAATAAAACGAAAAAGCACAAACTGGAATGCACTACGGCGTAGGAGAAAAAAAACAAAAGTGGCGACAATAACTTTCGCCAGTACCTTTCTGTCTAGGACCATGTTCGCACGACAAAATGTGTAGAATGTCCGCATATTTGAATGTAGGATTGCACGGAAATGCGCAGTCTCGTAGACGGCAATGCATTTCCGAGCTAAATCAGAAGAAAAAAATAAAGAAAAATAGACTATTCTTTCTGCGGATGCCGTAATCAAGATTTCTGTGGTGAAATCCCACCGTGCGTACAGTGCGGTAGAAGCTCACTGAAATCAATGGGACTTTGCTGCAGCGGAATGTCCGTGCAGAATATTCATGCACGTTTACACGGCAGAGGTTCTGCTATTCCACTCAAATTCCGCTCAGAAATGCAGAAATTGCGGAATTTGAGCTTCTCTGCTTCAGATTCCTACTAACTTCAATGTGGCTCTGAATGAAATTCCGCTACATTTTAAGAAAGGTCTTATCATTTTGCGGAATTTGGAATGCAGAATTTCTGTTGTGTTAGGGTAAGTTCACACGAGCGGACCCACAGCGAATTTTACGCTGCAGATCCACCGCTGAAGGACCCCTGCATGGTGGCTTTACATGTGCCTGCTCGGAGCGGCAATACGCCGCTACGAGCAGAAACACTGCGATGTGCGGGTCGCAGTGCGCATGCGCAGTATACTCGCACATCACTGCAGCTCTCAGCCTAGCTCATAGAGCAGGGAGAGCGGCCGCAATGTGTACGAGTACACCGCGCATGCAGTGTGTCTGTTCCGAGCAGGCACGTGTAAAGCCACCATGCAGTGGTCCTTCAGCGGCGGATCTGCAGCGTAAAATACGCTGTGGGTCTGCTTGTGTGAACGTACCCTTAAAGGGGTTCTCCACTGCCTTGTCTTCCGGAGCTCCGCTCGCAGCGTCCGGACGCTGTGTGCGGGCTTCCGTGTTCGAGGCCACCCCCTCGTGACGTCACGCCCGCCCCCTCAACGAAAGTCTATGGGAAGGGGGCACGTGTGCCCCCTTCCCATAGACTTACGTTGAGGGGGCGGGCGTGACGTCACGAGGGGGTGGCCTCGAACACAGCGTCCGGAGTAATAAACTTCCGGACGCTGCGAGTGGAGCTCCGAAAGACAGGGCAGTGGAGAACCCCTTTAAGACAGTCGAATCCCCATTAAAGATAATGTACACTAACATGTGCAGAATTTCCAAGAGGAATATTTCTGTGGAATTCCAGTTAAGGCCCCTATCTATTATACAGAGAGGAGAGTACCCACAAAAAGCAAAAACAAGGCTTACTCAACAAGAACATCTAATAGCAAAAGCTTACTTATGGGGAACCCATCACAGTGTGGAGGCTGGACAATCTAGCTTACTTATAAAATCACCTTTTTTTTATTTTTCATCCAGTGTCAAGGAGGCAGAGCCTAACAATCTGGCACGCTTCCTCTCACCCCCACACTTCCCAGCCCCTCCTTGACTCATGTACAGGGCTCCCTAAATCTGAAGGAGATGATGGGAGGTAAGAAGGCTTTCCAGGATATGGCACTTGAGAATAATAAACAATCATTTATAAACAAACAAGCGACACAAAACGTTATACACTGATATGCGGAGATTTCATGATCAGACTATTTCTACAGGCAGCTTAAAGGGGTACTCCGGCCCTAAGACATCTTATTCCCTAACCAAAGAATAGGGTATAAAAAGTCTGATCCTGCTGCATGAGAGATTGCGGGGGTCCCCAGTGCTGGGACTCCGCGATCAGACATCTTATGCCCTATCCTTTGGATCTTAGGGCCAGAGTAGCCCTTTAAGCAGAAATAAGGTGAACATCTATATAAAATTAAAGGGGTATTCCAGGAATTCTTTTTTATTTGACTATGCGACAGGGGCTGTAAAGTTAGTGTAGTTCATAATATAGTGTCTGTACCTGTGTGTGACGGTTTTCTCTCAATTCTTCTGTGATTTTCACCAATATATTTATTTTTAACAGCATACAAAATTACTCAGGTCTCGGGATTTCCCAGGTTGCAGTGCATCAAGACCTGACATCACTAGTCAGTTGTGCAAAGGCTGCCTTTCTGCTTCAATAAGTGGAGCAACCGCTGGGTGGGAGAGATTTTGCAACAGCTGTAGGCACCCTCATTAGAAAACACTGGGTCTTTTGAATGTAGCAATATTTCTGCCAACCTTTTCATGTTTAAAAAAAAAAAAAAAAAAAAAAACGACAAGGGAGCCTGTGACCACCACCAACTGATAAGATAAAAAAATAAAAATATAAAATGAGTTTGCAATAAACTTTAAAGACCAAAAACACTACACAATTTGTAAAGAGGTATAATTGGTATGTGTGAACTGTGCACATCTTATCTTTTACTTTCTGGAGGTAACATACATTCAAATTTCTGATAAGGCTATGTTCACATCATCTGCGTTAGTGCTCTGTACAGGGAGCTCCATCGCAAAACCTGTTTGATTAGTGGGACCTGCGTGGACAAAAAAAAGTGCTGCAAAACATTACACTTTATGCATAGAAGCACCCTTAAAAGGGTACTCCACTGGCCAGCGCTCGGAAGTAAGTGATGCATCACTATCAGGGGACCATACAGAGATCTCTGCCATGATCTATTTATACCCAGGACTGTAAATATAACAAGGGGCATCCTCTACATCTAGAGGAAAGAAGGTTTCTACACCAGCACAGACGGGGGTTCTTTACTGTAAGAGCAGTGAGACTGTGGAATTCTCTTCTGGAGGAGGTGGTCATGGTGAACTCTGTAAAAGAATATAAAAAGGGGTCTGGTACATTTTTGTAGAATAACAACATTACAGGTAATGGATTCTAGATCTATATCAACTCAGTAGGGATTCATTAGGGATATAGGTTGAACTTGATGGACTCTGGTCTTTTTTCGACCTTATGAACTATGTTACTACTATGTAAATGTTCCGTACACTGTTTTCGCGCTGCAGGGGTCGGCCACGCCCAACGTGACATCACGACCATGCCCCCAATGCAAGTCTATAGACTTGCATTGGGGGCGTGGCCGACCGACGCACCTCAAAAACAGCGTACTGAACATTTACTTCTGAACGCTGGCCAGTGGAGTACCCCTCTAAGCAATTATGTGTCAAAGTGCTTTCAGAAAAGATATGAAGGACTATTTTGTAATTTACAGTTATCAGTACATGACAAAAGTGTGCAAACTATCCTGTCTACCTGAAGGGCAAAATTTCTACACCTCTGGCAGTGAAGGGGTTGAAAGCAGAGAAGCATGTCACGTGTAGGCTTCACTTAGCCTGAATAATTTACTTATTGTAAGGAAAAGTATTTCTCCAATGATAAGGTTTCACCGTCTCACTCCCATCTATAGCCCAACAGAAGTAACACAGTCCAGCGTCCACCAAATGCTGCACAGTCCAGGCTGTCAACTCCCAACAAGTGCTGGATGAGCGGAGATAGCGGGGCACAGTGTGGTGCTGGGGGGGGGGGGGGGATTTGGCTCCATCCTCTCCTCTAGAATACTAATAAGCCGAATATCCAGGACACAGGCGTCTCCCCAGAGCCAGGCCAGCTCCCGTACAGCAGGGCTTCCAGCACTTCTCACTGGCCAGCTGAGCTGACAACATATGCTGGGTAACATTCATGGCACAGTACCAACCGGCTTAGGGGCAAGGCAATATGCCCACACATGGGGCAAAAACATTAGGCAAATAATAACGTTGGCACGGTCATGTCAGTATAGAGAAAGAAATCAAAATGCAGCCAAGTTTCTACTGCACATCTATAAACATTTGGTTTCAAGGGGATCATGTTAGATTTTTGACGACAGAAGAACATTATGTAATGTCAGGAAAAGACTCTCAGTAGTTTTCAAGTGTAAATTAAAAGGACGTGTATTGTAAAGAAAACCCATCCCAACAAATATTAGGGTATTCCAGGGTCATTAGGGGGGTCCTCTTCTTGGGATCTTCCTCTATAAGCAACAAAGAGTCACTTTGTCCAAGCCGCTCCCTTATTTTAGGACTTCAGACATCATTGCATTACATGGACGGCAATTTATGAAGTAGACGCTGCAGGGAAATGCCTGGCTGGGGTTTTCTCTGCTGGTGTTGGGGAGTGGGACCTGGGACGATCAGCTGATCAGTCCAGAGACTGTATTCTGAAAAAGGATGTCTTATCAGATGAATGAATGGATAAATAAAAAGAATGGATGGATTAGTAGTCTTTATTTAGCGCACACAGATTCTGCACTCAAATTGGTCCCTGTCCCCATCTATCAGTATGTTTTGGAGTGAAGGGGAAAAGATACAAACTCGTTGCGGATGTTGTCCATGGTGGGATTTATACCTAGGACCCAAGTTCTGCAAGGCAACAGTGTTAACCATTGAATCACCGTGCTGCCTATATGCTAATGAAAAGAGTGCGCTACCACACAAGACAAAATCTCACATCAAATGCCCACTGGGGAATAACATGGCGGAAATTAAATTTGGGCCACCCGTAAAATTTTCAAACTAAGGGCAGGGTCACATGTAGCGCCTGCGCTGCATATCTATGTGCTATGAAAGCCTATTGGAGTAAGGCTATGTTCACACGATGGAATTTGTGTGTGGAATGCGGAAGTTTGCAGCAGCAGAGTCACATTGATTTCAATGGGATTCTGATGTACTGTTCACATCTGCCACGGAAAATTCTAATTCCGGTGTCTGCAGAAAGAATAGACATGTCTATTCTTTCTTTCTGCGGACTCCGCACAGAAATGCACTGCTGTGTATGAGATGAGATGTGTATGTACATTTCCGAGCGGTCCTAGTGCCGGAATGTTCTGCCGGCACTCCGCTGTCAGATTTTCCATGTGGACATTCCCCAGTGTGAACATATCCTAATTATAGAAACCCATAGACTTTGCTGGCACTGAAATACGGTGCATCAAATAAGCAGCGTATACGCTACATGTGACCATACTCTTAAAGGGTTTATTACAAGACTAAAGGTTATCCACTATCCACAGGATAAGGCATAACTAGCTGATCAATGAGGGCCCGACCAACGGGATCTCCACCAAGTTACATTGGTCAATTATTCTCTTAGGGGGAAATAGTTTTCTTTTTGGAACACAGTGCTCTCTCCTGACATCATGACCACAGTGCTCTCTGCTGACATCTCTGTCCGTTTTAGGAACTTTACAAAGCAGTATATGTTTGCTATGGGGATTTTCTCCTACTCTGGACAGTTCTTAAAATGGACAGAGATGTCAGCAGAGAGCACTGTGTGCCCAGTTTAGAAGAGGTTTGCTATGGGGATTTTCTTCTAAACTGGGCGGTTCCCGAGACACGTGTCATCAGAGAGCACTTAGACAGAAAAGAACAACTCAACTTCAGGAGCTCATAAGTACTGAAAGTTTAATATTTTTTTAATAGAAGTAATTTACAAATCTGTTTAACTTTCTGGAGCCAGTTGATATATAAAAACAAGTTTTTCCCTGGATAACCCCTTTAAGCTGCCCTTTAAGATGAGAGGGTTTTCTCCCCACTGCCCAATCAGAAAACACACATGTTTGGCTGACAGCTATCTAGAACAGTGTTTTCCAACCAGGGTGCCCCCAGCTGTTGCAAAACTACATCTCCCAGCATGCTGGGTGTTGTAGTTTTGCAACAGCTGGAGGCTACCTGGTTAGAAAACGTTGGTCTATGGGACATGGGCGCTCAGAAATCCTATAGATAATGAACGAGCAGCAGTCTAGCATGTCCTAGTCTATCCGGGCATGCTGGGAGTTGTAGTTTAGCAACAGCTGGAGGCACCCTGGTTGCGAAACACTGATCTAGAATGTATGGCCTAAGAAGATACACACAAAGAAGTACACACCAGCACATTCAGACCCCCATTGAGCAGGCTTCAATGCTGTCACCACTCAAGTATCTATAGACTATGACCAGATCCACAGAGCTTCTTACTTACCACATGCATTTAGCCAAAATGAAATCCTGGAGAAGCATAACATTCTCCTTTATACTTTTCTCATTAGGATCCCATAACGTCATAAAAACACAGGAGCCCCGCAGTCGGCAATCTGTATGCATTTACTTGTGTCAAGTCAGGACACAAAGACAACAATAAAGTATAATGTGTACAATAGCTTATCTACATAGCCAGGAATGTCAACAATAACTGCACATATACTAGTAATGACAGAAAGGGGACAAGGGTCACAAAAACGTTACATAGGGGGATCAATAGGGAGCCAAGGAGCCTGCAAGAAAGAGAAGCTTCCAGTATCGGGTCATCAGCAAATTAATAGAGAATGTATATCCCACCCCGAGTGTCACCACAGGGGGCGCCTGACCTCTGACCTCAGGGCTCTGGAGGGGACACAAGCTATTCAGGTGGAGGCTTTTCTATCACATAAAGCCAGAGCCGGAAGAAGAAAATATGCATTTGTTACATAGCCCTGCTGAAAAGGTTTTACTAGAAGGGAACTCTAGAGAAAAATACATTCAAATATTATATTTTACTGAAGACATCAAATGTATTTCCATAGTAATGTCACTGACTACCAAAACTGAGGTTGAGCTTTTGCACCACTGGCACTGGCTTGGCTATTTCCATTCATCTCTTATAGGCACGCTTCCCCCATACACGTCTCTTGTAGGCACGCTTCCCCCATACACGTCTCTTGTAGGTACGCTTCCCCCATACACGTCTCTTGTAGGCACGCTTCCCCCATACACGTCTCTTGTAGGCACGCTTCCCCCATACAAGTCTCTTATAGGCACGCTTCCCCCATACACGTCTCTTATAGACACGCTTCCCCCATACACGTCTCTTATAGACACGCTTGCCCCATATACGTCTCTTGTAGGCACATTTGCCCCATATACGCCTCTTGTAGGCACGCTTGCCCCATATACGCACGCTTGCCCCATATACGCCTCTTATAGGCACGCTTGCCCCATATACGCACGCTTGCCCCATATACATCTCTAATAGGCACGCTTGCCCCATATACATCTCTAATAGGCACGCTTGCCCCATATACATCTCTTATAGGCACGCTTGCCCCATATACCTCTCTTATAGGCACGCTTGCCCCATATACACCTCTTATAGGCACGCTTGCCCCATATACGTCTCTTATAGGCACGCTTGCCCCATATACATCTCTAATAGGCACGCTTTCCCCATATACATCTCTTATAGGCACGCTTGCCCCATATACCGCTCTTACAGGCAATCCATCTTGTATTGTTTGCTGCTGTTTTCTTTGGCAAAATAGAGGTCACATTACCCCTTGTTCTCCCAAGGAATGGGGTCCTACAGATGAGACCACCACCATCTAGACGTTCCCATTTATGTATCATGCAAATGTCGCAGTCTGCACAGTTAGTCTCACCATCAAATACACTGGAAACCAAAAGGATCCAATGAAAACCAATGGGGCAACCAACGTGATTTGACAGCATCTGGTAATATCTTCATGGCCTAAATGGAAGACGTGAAACTAGTTTAAAAAAAAAAATGTAAAAAAAAGCCTTAAAGGGTTGGACAATTTTTTTTGTTTTTCTTTATTACGTATGGAAATAAGGCAGTTTTCTAATAAACATGCATAGACAACCACTTTACCTACAAAAGGACAGTCACGACACCTCTAATATTAAGTTCAAGGAATAATCCATCTAGGGATATCCAGCTCATCAGAGGGGGCGACTGTTGGGACCCAGACTGATCATGAGAACCTAGGTCAAGTGTCCTGAGCGAATGAAGCAACAGAGCATATGCCATTCACTCTCTACAGGACTCCCAAATACTGTCGAGTTTAGAGATCACCATACACATAAAATGGCTGGAGGGCTGGGAGAGATGGATGTCACCCAATAGCGTCCCTCTCAGACCCCAAATGTACATGAACACTTGGCTGTGCTGGGCATTAATGGGTTCAGAATGGAGAAAAGAAGTGTAAGCCACTACACTACTAAGTCAGACATTCCTGGCAGCAGCTTACCACTCCGAAAACAAAGCAATTAAAGGAGTACTCCAGTGTTTTAATTATTTTTTAAGTGAACTGGTGCCAGAAAGTTAAAAATATTTGTAAATTTCTTCTATTAAAACAATCTTTACCCTTCCAGTATTTTTTTGCAGCTGTATGCTACAGAGGAAATTCTTTTATTTTTGAATTTCTTTATTGCCTTGTCAACAGTGCTCTCTGCTGACACCTCTGTCCATTTTAGGAACGGTCCAGAGCAGGAGAGGTTTGGTATGGGGATTTGCTCCTACTCTGGACAGTACCTAAAATGGACAGAGGTGTCAGCAGAGAGCACTGTGGTCAGACAGAAAGGAAATTGAAAAAGAAAAGAACTTCCTGTGGAGCATAAAGCTGCTAAAAAGTACTGGAAGGGTAAGATTTTTTATTAGAAGTAATTTACAAATCTGTTTAACTTTCTGGCACCAGTTGATTTAATTTTTTTATTTTTATTTTTCCCAGAGGAGTACCCCGTTAAAATCCAGCATGCCTGATCCTTTCCTCCACCAATATTATGTGTCACTGAAGAGCTGTGAGGCACCATAGACACTAGATCAGTGGTCTCAAACTGTGGCCCTCCAGATGTTGCAAAACTTCAACTCCCAGCATGCCCGGACAGCCAACGGCTGTCCGGGCATGCTGGGAGTTGAAGTTTTGAAACATCTGGAGGGTCACAGTTTGAAACCACTGCACTAGATAGTTGTCTAGTCGGGCCACCATGCGCCTAATATGCATGGGGGCCTTAGAGATGCACTTCAAACTTTTCTTGATAACTTGTGGGGAATCCATGACCAATCCATCACAAAAGCATACATAAAGCAGCTTTCATCTCCAGTGAGAGCGATGGACTGAGGATACCGTCATCACTGCAACCTAAGGCAATGGTCTTTATTATGTAAATTATCGTTACTACAAAAATCAGAAAAGTGCAATCCCAACCCAATGATACGCTATTTATATCAGACAACCCTCATGTGCTGCCACCAGCAGTCATGACGTACACACACAATCTGAAGTGAGTGCATGGTGAAGGATCAGGGCCCGGAGCAGAGCAAACAATTACAGCAAATCTCTAGATCACTTCCCTCTGTCCTCCAGGCCCTACTTAGTATGCAAAGAATAGCACACATTATTACCACTGCTTCTTAATCATTGTGAGGCATCTAAATTAAAAAGGAAATTGTACATACATTTCTACCAGGGTTAATGTATATAAATCAGAATGTAATAGTGTGTGTGTGTGTGTGGCCTCCCGGGCGACCAAAGAGTTCCTATAATTGCCATTTCTACTGTTAGTAATGAAGGAGTTAAAGTCGTTTAGCAAAAGTAACTTAAAGGGGTGTTCCAGGAAAATACTTTTTGTTTTTCAACTGGCTCCAGAAAGTTAAACAGATTTGTAAGTTACCGTACTTCTATTATAAAATCTTAATCCTTTCAATAAATATCAGCTGCTGAAGTTGAGTTGTTGTTTTCTGTCTGGCAACAGTGCTCTCTGCTGACATCTCTGCTTGTCTCGAGAACTGCACAGAGTAGAAGAGGTTTGCTATGGGGATTTGCTTCTAAACTGGACAATTCCCGAGACACGTGTCATCAGAGAGTACTTATGAGCTTCTAAAGTTGAGTTGTTCTTTTCTGTATAAGTATTGAAAGGATTAAGATTTTTTTAATAGAAGTAATTTACAAATCTGTTTAACTTTCTGGAGCCAGTTGATATATATATATATATATATATATAAAAAAAAAGTTTTTTCCTGGATAACCCGTTTAACTTGTCATGCACATCATAGTCCTCCTCTACAAATGAAGGTGATAATGGTTCATTAGGTTAGGTCTGGGGACACGTGTACATTTTAGGCTAAGTTATAAAAAAAAAAAAAAAAAAAAGAAGATCAGGTAAGACACAGTGAAGGCTTGTAGTCCGAAGTGGGTGCACAGGCTCCAAGGGTCCGACTCAAGATCCTATATGACTGAAGAGAAAGCAAGGAAGAAGCGGCACTCCAGGGATTATAATCCAAAGAAATAAAGTTATTCACCCAT
The DNA here is from genome assembly GCF_029499605.1 of Hyla sarda. Taxonomy (NCBI): domain Eukaryota; kingdom Metazoa; phylum Chordata; class Amphibia; order Anura; family Hylidae; genus Hyla; species Hyla sarda. The sequence goes on from NC_079193.1 coordinate 49,155,451, forward strand.
CAGTGAGATGCAACATTTCAATCCGCAATTCGGATCTTTCTCAAGCATGAAACTTTATCAAGTTTCATTACAAAGTACAATTGGTCACGCAAACAACAAGCCCTTATATGGGTCATGAGTGGACACATGCACATTTGTGGCCTGCTGGAGGTCATTTTGAAGGCTCTGGCAGTGCTCCTCCTGCTCCTCCTTGCACAATGGCGGAGGTAGCGGTCCTGCTGCTGGGTTGTTGCCCTCCTACGGCCTCCTCCACGTCTCCTGATGTACTGGTCTGTCTCCTGGTAGCGCCTCCATTCTCTGGACACTACGCTGACAGACACAGCAAACCTTCTTGCCACAGCTCGCATTGATGTGCCATCCTGGATGAGCTGCACTACCTGAGCCACTTGTGTGGGTTGTAGACTCCGTCTCATGCTACCACTAGACTGAAAGCACTGCCAGAATTCAAAAGTGACCAAAACAGCCAGGAAGCAGAGGAATTGAGAAGTGGTCTGTGGTCACCACCTTCAGAACCACTCCTTTCTTGGGGTGTCTTGCTAATTGCCTATAATTTCCACCTGTTGTCTGTTCCATTTACACAACAGCATGTGAAATTGATTGTCAATCAGTGTTCTTCCTGAGTGGACAGTGGGATGTCACAGAAGTGTCATTGACTTGGAGTTACATTGTGTTGATTAAGTGTTCCCTTTATATTTTTGAGCAGTGTAGATGTAATGACAATTTCAGTGGTCAGCATGGTTATTCTGTCACATTTCCATCATAGATCTCACTAAGATCCATCAGATCAGCCATCGATTCGTTTAGTCTTGGAAAAAAAATAAAAAATAAAATATAAAATAAAAAAAGTTATTCAACTTTCCAAAATGTTTCCCCCAAAGAGGCCTGGTCTGACACTATGAGGACTCCTAGGACTGTGCCAGGACTACTTCTGGTAATCGGAACTAGTTGGAAAAGACAAAAACATTTTCAAGAAAAACCGGACCTACAGCAATGTCTTAGATTCTGTAAATGTTACTGTAGATTTGCTCATCTATGATGATCACTATTAACTTTTCCAGCAATTTGTGGTACAGTAGATTTTCAGTGGGATTGGATCAGATGGGCTAACCATCACACTAACCCAGTGTTTCCCAAGCAGTGTGCCTCCAGCTGTTGCTAAACTACAACTCCCAGCCTTCGGCTGTCCGTGCATGCTGGGAGTTATAGTTTTGCAACAGCTGGAAGCACAGTGAACTAACCACTACATGCCAGGAACATCCCAGCAGACCGGCTGTTTTGGAGATGCTCTGACCCAGTTTGTCCCACATCAGTGTCAGTCCAATCCTTATGCCCGCCATTATTTTAGCTTACAACAAATTGTGGGGGAATTCTATATGATAAATATGTGATTAATTTGGTGCTAATCACATTTCTTATTTCAGTACTCCACTTTGTATGGAGCCACCATCTTGTGCGACTTCTTAACCCATGTGTAACTTTTTAATAATACTGTTTGCAGTGAGGCTGAGTTTACACCACGTTTTTGCAATACAGTTCCCGTATCATGTTTTTGATGAAAAACGGATTCCTCAAAACCTGACTAAACTGTATCAAAACGTGTGTACAAATTTTAAACCGTATACAGTTTTTAAAAAATGATGTCTGGTTGCATCCGTTTTTTAAGAAGAAAAAAATGTGTACGTTTTTAACTTTTCACTCCATTATGAATAAAGTTTCACTTGTTTGATTGAAATTCCAAGAAAAAAAATAAAAAATAAAAACTTTCAAAAAACGCACATACGGTTCCCATAGACTTCCATGTTAAAAAAACAACGAATATGGTTTCCATACGGTTTTTCACCCAGACCAAAAACCTTGGTAGGCTACGGTTTTGGGTACGGGGAAAAAAAAAAAACGGACAAAACAGTACACGACGCAAAACGGACACAACCTGATGCATCTTTTGGTATGCAGTTTTCAATGGAGAGTCAATGCATACGGTTTTCAATACGGCTCCATGCGGTTTTCACATTGAAAACGTATACGGGAACTGTATTGCAAAAACATGGTGTGAACCCAGCCTTCGTCAGGACTGGTGTCAGGACTGGTGTAGATTTGTGCCTCAGTTAGGCCGCATTCACACCACGTTTTTGCAATACAGTTCCCGTGTCAGGTTTTTGATGAAAAACGGATTCCTCAAAACCTGACTAAACTGTATTAAAACGTGTGTACAAATTTCAACCCGTAAACGGTTTGAAACATTATGTCCGGTTGCATCCGTTTTTTTAAGAAAAAAGTATAAGTTTTTAACTTTGCACTCCATTTGGAATAAAGTTTCACTTGTTTGATTGAAATTCCAAGAAAAAAAAAAAACTTTGCAAAGTCAAAAAACGTATGGTGAAAACCAGATGGAACCGTACGCACATACGGTTCTGTACGGTTCCCTTTGACTTCCATAAAAAAAAATAAAAAAAATAACAATATATATGGTTTAATACGGTTTTCACTCAGACCAAAAAACTTGGTAGACTACGGTTTTGGGTACGGGTTAAAAAAAAAAAAAACGGACAAAACTGTATAAGACGCAAAACGGACTAAACCGGATAATGCGTTTGACATACGGTTTACAATGTTAAATCAATGCATACGGTTTTCTATACGGTTCCGTAAGGCTTTTAACTTGAAACCGTATACGGGAACTGTATCGCAAAAACGCGGTGTGCATGCACCCTTAGCGCCGTTGCGACAAAAGATGTGAAACTAAAGAGTCGCACATGATAAATTCCTGACCACTGCATATCAGCTGAAATCACCACTGGGTATGTTATTTTCGAGAAACCTTCTAAAGAAAAAGCTGAAAATAAAGTCTGTAAACAGCATCTATATTCCAAAACCAGGGTAAACCAATGGTAAATACTAGAGACGAGCGAACTTACAGTAAATTCGATTCGTCACGAACTTCTCGGCTCGGCAGTTGATGACTTTTCCTGCATAAATTAGTTCAGCCTTCAGGTGCTCCCGTGGGCTGGAAAAGGTGGATACATTACTAGGAAAGAGTCTCCTAGGACTTTATCCACCTTTTCCAGCCCACGGGAGCACCGGAAAGCTGAACTAATTTATGCAGGAAAAGCCATCAACTGCCGAGCAGAGAAGTTCGTGACGAATCGAATTTACTGTAAGTTCGCTCATCTCTAGTAAATACCCCAATTGCCTTCAAGTACAGACTGTTCATTTGATGTTTAAAAGGGATATTCCAGCACTCTGTTTAATGGCAGTCAGCCGTATATACTCCACCATAAAAGGCCTGACTAATTCCAGTCTACAAAACCATTAACAGAGTATAGAGCAGTGGTCTTCAACCTGCGGACCTCCAGATGTTGCAAAACTACAACTCCCAGCATGCCCGGACAGCCGTTGGCTGTCCGGGCATGCTGGGAATTGTAGTTTTGCAACATCTGGAGGTCTGCAGGTTGGAGACCACTGGTATAAACGAGTAGTAAAAGTTTAATGGAAAATGAGTCTTGTAGCTGTAAAGTGCAGGACACACTGGGGGCGATTCATGACTTGTGATCTGCTCACGTTTATGACAAGTTTCTGTTCTACGCTGGACCCCAGTGCATTACAGCCACCAATGTTACCTAGGAGTAAGAGAGTATGGTGGATGTGGGGCCAACTAATGCGTATGATAAAATAATCCGTCAGAGTCAGATTGGTCAGGTTTAACCTTCTGTTCTCAGGGAGATAAGTGGCCACCAGAAGAGTCTGGCCGCAGGTTGATGCACTGGTGCCAGAAAGTTAAAACAGATTTGTAAATTACTTCTATTAATCTTTACCCTTAGAGAACGATTAAAAAAAAAAAAATTATGTATTATATAATATATATTATATATATAATATATATATAATATATATATAATATATATATATATAATATATATATATATAATATATATATTATATATAATATATATTATATATATATATATATATATATATATATATATATATATATATATATATATATATATATATATATATATATAATCTTAATCCTTCCAGTACTTAACTGCTGTATACTACAGAGGAAATTCTTTTCTTTTTGGATTTCTTTTCTGTCACGACCACAGTGCTGTCTGCCGACACCTCTGTCAGGAACTGTCCAGAGCAGGAGAAAATCCCCATAGCAAACCTATGCTGCTCTGGACAGTTCTTAAAATAGACAGACAGAGGTGTCAGCAGAGAGAACTGTGGCCATGATAAAAAAAAAAAAAAAAAAAAAAAAAGAAATCCAAAAAGAAAAGAACTTCCTCTGTAGTATACAGCCGCTAATAAGTACTGGAAGGTTTAAGAATTTTTAATAGAAATTATTTACAAATCTATTTAACTTTCTGGCACCAGTTGATTTAAAAAAAAATAAAAATAAAAAAAGTTTTCCCACCGGAGTACCCCTGTAAAGGCCCTTCTGTCAGAGGTACATGTTGGATGGACTTGTCAATGTATGCAACTGCATAAGCCTATGGGAACTCTTATCACTGGGGTGACTGGGTCCTATAAACATTTTTATACAAGCGGAGCTCTCCAAGCACTTTTACCTAGCATAGGAGAGAAAGCCAAACAGCAGAACAAAGAAAAAAAAAAAAAAGATTTAATAATAATAATTAGAGATGAGCGAACTTACAGTAAATTCGATTCATCACGAACTTCTCGGCTCGGCAGTTGATGACTTTTCCTGCATAAAGGAGTTCAGCTTTCAGGTGCTCGGGTGGGCTGGAAAAGGTGGATACAGTCCTAGGAAAGAGTCTCCTAGGAATGTATCTACCTTTTCCAGCCCCCCGGAGCACCTGAAAGCTGAACTAATTTACGCAGGAAAAGTCATCAACTGCCGAGCCGAGAAGTTTGTGACGAATCGAATTTACTGTAAGTTCGCTCATCTCTAATAATAATAATAATAATAATATTAATGATAAATTAATAATAATAAAAAACATATGGTGCACTTTAAGAGCAAATACTGACGTACCAAATTCATTATAAAATCGATTATAATAAGATTATTCCTTACGACCAAGGATTAATAGAAATCATTCTTCCTTCTTCTATAATTACCAATTACGGGAAAATATTCATGAAGAATCCTACTATGAATATTCCAATTGCAGCCGTTCACTTATAGAGTCTGAGCATAAAGACAACCAGACAGCTACGTATTTAACACTTGAGGAGCTGCGGACACAACGTACAAGTCAGCACTTTCTGTCATTTTCTCGGCAGATGTATAATCTATCGGCAAACGCCGCGATATTACAATGCGTCTGACACAGAACAGGCTGGATACTGGACGCACGGAAAGTGCTGAGCGAGCAGAATGCAGATTATTCACCTTCTCCTGCCCTAGTCAGTCTGCAGTCTACTGTATGACAGCGAGCAAAGCCGGCGAGAAACCACACAACTCCAAGTCGAGGAAATTATACAAACTGTGCAAAACTACAACTCCCAGCATGCTCGGACAGCCGTTGGCTGTCCGAGCATGCTGGGAGTTGTAGTTTTGCAACAAGTGGAGGTTCACAGTTTGGAGAGCACTGTTACAGACAAAGACACATAGTAAAAAGGTGACGCCATCGGAAACCATGTGACCCCCATCGCCATTACTCATGCAGACAACATTCTAAAAGGTAAATGGGCCCCGAAGTCTAACTCTGCTAGCAAAACCCCTTTCCCGTAATCCAATAACAATACAATAACTTCCCATATCGGTGACCACACTGTATATATATATATATACACACACACACACACACACGTATGAAACAAGCTGTGGTCACTGGTAATTCCTTGTAACACAACAGATCAACCTACGATACAAACGGGAAGTGGCAGTATACCGCCAGATCATTGCATAAGGCCTCGAAACACCACAAGGTACCCGAATTGGGGTTGAGGGAAATTAAAAAATCCCCAAAAGGAGGACAAAAAAAAAAAAAAATCCCTTACAGAGACACCAATCATAAAATGCAACCTTTATTGCTCAATTAAAAGGGTATGTAGAAATAGGGAATTCTGACAAGGGTTTATCAAGCCCTGCATTATCACACACTTTAGCAATATTCAAATTTTTTAATTTTAACAGACAATGCCACCGACATGTTTTGCTCCAAATAGCTTCATCAGAGGTCTGGACGTATGGCTGATATACTTGAAAAATTATGTGTAGGATTTTTATCCGTAGTAAATTCATTCTGTTGAGGAAATGCCATAGATGGCATGCAAAAGGTGAATTTCAAGGCCCACCTGCATGAAATCCACAGCAAAAAATAAAAAAAATAAAAAATACCATAACAGGAGCCAATTCACAGCCTTCTGGAGTGTATTCACATGGGTTTGATTTTGTTGTGCAAAATTTCTGCAGCAAATCTTCTGCAAACAAAGGACAGAATAACACCAAAGTGTCCAACCGATATTTTGCTCCATTTTTCCAGGAAATGCAAAAAGAAAAGTTAAAAATAGTATTAAAATCTCCAATTGCAGATTAAAGGTATTCTATAACAACTCATTGCTCGTGGGCTCATTGCAAAATTTTGCCTAGAGTTGAGCGAACTTACAGTAAATTGGCTCATAGCGAACATCGCAGCTCGGCTGTTGATTACTTTAGTCTGCATAAATCAGTTCAGCTTTCCAAGGGCTCTGGTTGCCTGGAAAAGTCCGGGATGACAGTCTTAGGTCTCCTAGGTCTGTATCCACCTCTTCCAGGCAACTGGAACCCTTGGAAAGCTGAACTAATTTACGCAGACTAAAGTAATCAACGGCCGAGCTGCGAGGTTGGCTACGAGCCAATTTACTGTAAGTTCGCTCAACTCAAATTTTGACTCTGAACCCACCACCTCCATTAAAGGGGTACTCTGCCCCTATCCAAAGGATAGGGGATAAGATGTTAGATCGCCGCGGTCCCGCTGCTGGGGACTCCGGGGATCGCTGCTGCAGCACCGCGCTATCATTACTGCGCAGAGCGAGATCGCTCTGCACGTAATGACGGGCAATACAGGGGCCGGAGCAGCGTGACGGCATTGTTCCGCCCCTCGTGATGTCACGGCCCGCCCCCGTCAATACAAGTCTATGGGAGGGGGCGTGTCGGTCATCACAAGCTCGCTCTGCGCAGTAATGATAGCGGGGTGCTGCAGCGGCGATCCCCGGGGTCCCCAGCAGTGGGACCGCGGCGATCTAACATCTTATCCCCTATCCTTTGGATAAGGGATAAGATGCCAGGGGCGGAGTACTCCTTTAAAGTCAATGTGGAAACCCCATAACAAGTCCCCAAACAATCCCTTACCACCCCCGCCCAAACAATTTGTTAAACATCTAAATTACTTGTCTACTACTGTATTCTGTTTTGGATAATTTCAATGCAAACAGTTTACAGCTGCAGCCGACTACATCATAGAAAAAACAGCACAGGAGGGGGTTCTCCCGAAATCACCAAAACAACTGGTAAAAGGCTTTTCCAGAATGATGACGATTTGGCTGGTTATCAGGCATTGAGCTCATGATCTACAGAGGCTTCCATAAAAGCAGATTGGACCGCCTGGATTGTTTTTTTGGAGTTTTGCAGAGCATAGCACTAAGGCTATGCTAACACGTTCCGTAATTGCAGCGGAATGTCCAGTCGAAAAATTTCTGGCAGACACTCTGCAGACAGCGCTAGGACCGCACGGACACGCGAAGTCTCCATAGACGGCAATGCATTGCCGAACAGATGCAGCAGAGATAATTGACATAAATTTTATCTGCACAGGCCAAAATTTCCAAAAAAAAGTTGGTTCCGTTGCCATAAAACAATGGGACTCTGCTGCAACATCATTTCTAAGCAATTTTTCGGCCGGATTCAGCCGTGTGAACAAAGCCTAAAAAGGCACAATTTCTAATTTAGTAAAGACCCTGTATATAACAGCTTTCTTTCAAGCTATTGTAAAACTACGACACCCATCAGGCTGAGATTTATCAAATCCTGTCCAGGGGAAAAGTTGCCCAGTTGCCCATAGCAACCAATCAGATCAGTTTCATTTTGCAGAGGCCTATATAAAAATGAAAGAAGCGATCTGATTGGTTGCTATGGGCAACTTCTCCTCTGGACAGGTTTTGATAAATCTCAACCCTAATGTCTGTCTAGACCAGTGGTCTCCAACCTGCGGACCTCCAGATGTTGCAAAACCACAACTCCCAGCATGCCCGGACAGCCGTTGGCTGTCCGGGCATGCTGGGAATTGTGGTTTTGCAACATCTGGAGGTCCGCAGGTAGGAGACCACTGGTCTAGACATTAAAGATGTCCTGGCACCGATACTGAACATTTACACAAGTACTTGTAATTGTGCAAAATGTCCCCGATACCTAATCTGATAACTGCCGGCAGGTATCATGGAGGCTACTGAACTATGCAGCGTGCTCAGTACTTGAGCAGGCCTTATGGCAGGGACCTGAGGCTAATGCCAAACATCACTGATTGGGATTAACCATGTAGACACCGCGATCAAAGTTGATTGTGGCATCTAAAATCACCACGGTGAAATCTCAGTGTCCAGAAAAAAAAAAGAAAAAAAAAAAAAAGGCTTTCCACTAAAAAAACAAAAAAAAAAAATAAACCCATGTCACATGACTGAAAAAAGGATCAGTAATATCGGTGTCGGCGGGTGTTTAAAATATAAATAAATAAATAAATAAAGAAAAGTATTGGTACTCATTCTCAGTCTTAGGGTACGTTCCCACCTGGCATATTTGCTGCTGCATATTTTATTTTCCCATTGAAGTCATTGAATGGGTAGGAAAATACGTAGCAGCAAATACGCCAGGTGGGAACGTACCCTTAAAAAAAAAAAAAAAAAATGGTATTGGGACAGCCCTACTAGACATGATGGGAGTTGTAGTTTTGCATCAGTTAATTGTAGATTTCCAACAGACTATTCCCTATAGCTGTGCATACAACATATACCGTGATACTGAATGCGCTAATGAAAAGAACAGATATAAAGGGATAGTTTTGGCTCCACCCACAAGATGGTTGTCTCCAAAGTGCAGGAGTGACTGTACAGAAGACGTAAGTAGATTAACAGGTATGCCAAGAATCTCTGAGTACGGGCAGCTCTACACCAACTAAGAGGATGCGTCATCTGTCGGGAGATCCGATTACACCACACAAAGCTATGTCGTCTCACACCTAGGGACGGTTCGGAAGAGTCTGAGAATATAAACCAAAAACATCCTATACTATCTACGGGATTAACCAATGACACATAATGTATAGGGCCAGCAAGCCAATAAACACATACTGGTGAAAAAAAGAAAATATAAAAAAGTGAAGCTTTTGCATATGTCAAAAATTCTTGAAAGTGAATAAGAAACCAGAGCCAAAATTCTTCCAAAAACTGCGCCACCTCTGTCTTCAGGTTGTGCATGGTATTGCAGCTTGTCTCCATTCACTTCAATACATCACATACAACCTGTGGACAGAGGTGGAACTATTTTTTGGAAGAAATTGGCTCTATTTTTTTTACAACCCCTCCTGTCCACTACTAAAGCGACATAACACGAGCCCTGATGCCCTATTACATAAGTAGTATCGACGCATTAGTATATAAGACACAAACTAGGTACAGAGTGACTTTACACAGGGGTACTCCCCTGAAAAACATTTTTTTTGTTTTAAATCAACTGGTGCCAGAAAGTTAAACAGATTTGCATCTTACTTCTATTTAAAAATCTTAATCCTTCCAGTACTTATCAGCTGCTGTATGCTACAGAGGAAGTTCTTTTCTTTTTGAATTTCCTTTCAGTCTGACCACAGTGCTCTCTGCTGACACCTCTGTCCATGTCAAGAACTGTCCAGAGCAGGAGAGGTTTGCTATGGGGATTTGCTCCTACTCTGGACAATTCCTGACATGAACAGAGGTGGCAGCAGAGAGCACTGTGGTCAGACAGAAAATAAATCCAAAAAAGAAAAGAGCTTCCTCTGGAACATACAGCAGCTGATAAGTACTGGAAGGATTAAGATTTTTTTTAATAGAAGTAATTTACAAATCTGTTTAACTTTCTGGCCCCAGTTGATTAAAAAATAAAATGTTTTCCAATGGAGTACCTCTCGTTACGAGTTTAGCAGGCGACATGATCTTCTAGGAATTGCACCTAAGGTAAGTCGCACCTTTAGGGGTGATCACAGATTTCTGATCCTCAATCACAGATTTCATTTTAAGCGTATGGTGAATAAGGTTGGAAGGACTCGTAGGCGTAGGCGAGAAGTCAGGGATATTTCCCATAAACATGTTACTACAATACACAGAGAGGAAATAAGTGACTGCCAGACGCAGGCAGTACATATCCAGAGGAAATAGAGGATCAGAGTATATAAATCCGGGCTATTCTAGTTATTAAGGAGCACCAGGACACACGTTACATTACAACATGGATAAAAAAAAGCTGATACAACCCCAAAAAATGTATGTGTCACCTTTGTAGTGGACCTCCAGGAAATTCCATGATTTCACCAAGAGCTAATGCAGTGTTTCCCAACCAGGACACTTTGAGCTGTTGCAAAACTACAATTCCCAGCATGCTGTCCGGGCATGCTAAGAGTTGTAGTTTTGCAAGAGCTGAAAGGGCCCTGGTTGGGAAACGGTGCATGCACACTACGTTTTTGCAATACAGTTCCCGTATCAGGTTTTTGATGAAAAACGGATTCCTCAAAACCTGACTAAACTGTATCAAAATGTGTGTACAAATTTCAACCCGTATACAGTTTGAAAAATGATGTCCGGTTGCATCCATTTTTTAAGAAAAAAAACGTATACGATTTTAACTTTTCACTCCATTTTGAATAAAGTTTCACTTGTTTGATTGAAATTCCAAGAAAAAAACTGTGCAAAGTAAAAAACCGGATGGTGAAAACCGGATGGAACCGTACACACATACAGTTCTCTACAGTTCCCATTGACTCCAATGTTAAAAAGAAAACATATATACGGTTTAATACAGTTTTTCACTCGGACCAAAAAACGTGGTAGGCTATGGTATTGGGTACGGGGAAAAAAAAAAAAAAAAACGGACAAAACTGTATAAGATGTAAAACGGACTAAACCGGATGATGTGTTTCACATACAGTTTACAATGTTAAGTCAATGCATACGGTTTGCTATACGGTTCTGTACGGTTTTAACTTGAAACCGTATACGGGAACTGTATAGCAAAAACGTGGTGTGCATGCACCCAAACACTGATCTAATGTGTATGGTTGTCTCCTAACTAACTCCCCCATTTTTTCTCCTACTATATACAGAGGTGTCAGCAGAGAGCACTGTGGTCAGACAGCAAATGAAAGAAAAGCACTTTCTGTGGAGCATACAGCATCTAATAGTCTGGAGAAATGCGTATAAATTTTCCTTTTTTTATTTAAAAAAAAAAAAGCTTGTAATTATACCATACTGATGTCAAGTGTAAGGTATGGGGGTGGCATAGGGCAGCAGCCTGAAGCACTGAAGATATGACTAGGATTTACGGTTAGGCTGGGTTCACACCACGTTTTGTACCATACGGGAGCGCATACGGCAGGGGCAGCTGAAAACTTGCGCTCCTGTATGCCTTTGCATGCGGTCCCGTATGTAATTCATTTCAATGAGCTGACCGGAGTGAAATGCTGACTCCGGTAAGCTCATTTTTGCCCCGTATGCGGTTTTCCCACCGCACCTAAAATCGTAGTCAACCACGATTTTAGATCCGGTGGAAAACCGCATACAGGGCAAAGGTGAGCCGACCTGAGTCAGCGTTTTACTCCGGTCAGCTCATTGAAATGAATTACATACGGGACCGCATGCGAAGGCATACAGGAGCGCAAGTTTTCAGCTCCCCCTGCCGTATGCGCTCCCGTATGGTACAAAACGTGGTGTGAACCCAACCCAGCCTTATACAGCCAATATTTCCCTGCAACCTAAGATTACCATACACATTAGATTTCAGCAGAACAGTGCAATTGTATTAGCCTGTTCTGGCCATAACCAAAGAGCGCCATTGCATTGCAGGAATTCTGCTGCATCGCAGTGTAGGTAAGTAGATAGCGTTGTGACCCACAATTGGTTGTAAGAAATAGATAATTTGCGTTCACTTGTGTGCCCCATTCTCCCAGCTACAAGGTAGCACGATCCCCGCAGTGCATCATGGCGAATTCCAAGAGTAATTCCGTGGGAATATTCCGCTCGGAAATTACACAGCAGCAGATCTCATTGGTTTGAATGGGATTCTGCTGCACCATGCACAGGGCGGAATTTCCATGGCGGAAATATCTGCAGCAAAAATCCCAATTTTGGTGTTTGCAGAAACCACGAACATGTTCGTGGTTTCTTCAAATACAGTTTGGAGATGTATTGCCATCTATGGAGCTGATGCATTTCCAAGTGGTCCTAGTGCCGGCAGAACATGCAAATTGGCAAAAGTCCATCCGGGTTTTCCGAGCAGACATTCTGCAAATGTTGTACTGCGGGAACAAAGCCTAAATTGTATGGCCACCTTAAAGGGGTACTCTGCCCCTAGCCATCTTATCACCTATACAAAAGGGCATGGGTCCCACCGCTGGCTGTGGCACACCAGTGCCGGATGACTGGCGATGCAGCGCAGGAGGCTCGTGACGTCGTCGTCCCCGACATCACCAAGGGGAGCTGGCTGTTGGAGGAGATGGGGTGTGTGTTTGGTCGTGACGTCAGGAGCCTCCAGTGCCGCAGGCAGCGTTCAGAACAAAGGTCAGGTGCTGCAGGGCGATCGCGGACCACCCCGATCAGACATCTTATCCCCTATCCTTTAGATAGGGGATAAGATGTCCAGGGGTGGAGTACCCCTTTAAGATGAGATCAAGTGAAGGAATATGAGTACCCTCTGAAGACATACAAGTTGTTGTCCTAAAAGCGGATTAGTATTGACCACATCACCCGCGCCGTCCCTGTGAGGTGAACATACCAGACCCAGTGCAGAAAATACTAACCAGACGGCGCTCACAAAGTTACTGACACCGTCACATGTCTGGGACTTACAACACTTCTGGGACTCCTAAGAATCTCACAGCCGGCCAATCCGTAAGCATTTTATCACAACGTCAAGCCTTTTTACTACATTTCACGTGTCTTATTGCCTCACTATTTTCATAGATTGCAGAATGAATTTACTATAAACATGGAGGATAAACAGAACCAGGCAACAGTAGGAAGGACTACAATGATATCTGTGCAACCTACACCGGGAATAGGAGGATACGTTTTTAAAGTGTTTCCTAATTGTCAGAGGAATGTCCAAAATTGTCATACGTCGGGGTCTGGGTCTTCAGACCCCCACGATCATAAGAATGAGCAGGGAAAAGCGTGCGGCCGTGCACTTCAATCTGCAGCCAGACAGGCTCTAATATGTCTATGATGCCCGGTTAGAGCCAAGGAGTGAAGTGCACATCCGTGAGCTTCTTCTTACTGCTCATTCTAGCAATTGGTGGCGCTCAAGACAGACACTTGTCTGAAACCAGCACCCGGTACATCAAATTTGGCTATGTTCCCCCGGCAGAATGACCGTGAGGAATTCCGGATGAATCTTCCACACAGACATTCCGCAGCAGCAGAGTCCAATTGATTTCGATGGGATTCTGCTGTTCTGTTCAAAAGACAGAATTTCCGTGGCAGCAACATTTATCGCAGAAACCTCGATTTCGGCATCCACAAAAACATTCAACCTGTTCAACGTTTTTACGGATTCCGCTTGGAAATGCATTGCTGTCTATCAAAAGACGTATTTTCGAGTGGTCCTAGCGTTGGCATGTTCTGCCCGCACTCCGCTGTCTGTGGAATATCCACAGACATTTCAACGTGTGAACATAGCCTTAGGGTGCGCGTTCACACTACAGAATCTCCACTCGCTGAATTCTGAGAGCGGAGATTCCGCCTGGCGGCCGCCACCATGGTTATTTCGGCGCTAGAGCCGTCACCATTGACGGCTATGCAGTGCTCGCAGAATCCGCGCAAAGAATGAACATGTTCTTTCTTTACGCAAAACAATTTCAGCTGCGAAATTGACCGCTGCGGAAATTCCTCAGTGTGAATGAGTCTCTCAGAGACCCATTCACACTAATGTTATGTTCACACTGCCGAATTCCGCTCGTGAAATTCCGCGAGCATTCCGTAGTGTGAACCCACCCTTACAGGGACCAGTCACGATAGGCTGAAGATAATTAGGAGCTTTATTTAGGGATAGACATTGCGTTTGGAAGGATACATTGCTTCTTTAGGTCCTAAACCTGAAAAAGAAAAGATGTACCATGCGAAGCGGATTGTCTATCCGTTAGATGTCAACGGTCCTTATCTTCAGCCTTCCTTGACCGGTCCCTGTAATTTGGTGTACCGCCGTATGGCACCAGACAAGGATCCATTGATGCTCCGCTTCTTTGGTTAAGGATCTCCTACACTCCGCTGCCTCTCCGGGTCCTATGTTCCCAGCTAGAGTTGAGCAAACTTACAGTAAATTGGCTCATAGCGAACCTCGCAGCTCGGCTGTTGATTACTTTAGTCTGTGCAAATCAGTTCAGCTTTCCAAGGGTTCTGGTTGTCTAGAAAAGTCCGGGATGACAGTATTAGGTCTCCTAGGTCTGTATCCACCTTTTCCAGGCAACTGGAACCCTTGGAAAGCTGAATTGATTTGCACAGACTAAAAGTAATCAACAGCCGAGCTGCGAGGTTCGCTACGAGCCAATTTACTGCAAGTTTACTCAACTCTATTCGTAGCGTAACACAACGAGCCTGGAGAAATGTGCGATGTGCGTTTTTCCTGGCTCTGCGTTACGAGACCTGGACAAAATCATAACGTAAATCAAATGTTTCCCAACCAGAGTGCCTCCAGCTGCTGCAAACCTACTCCCAGCAAGTTAGTTTTTTACCAGCTGGAGAAACACTGGTTGGGAAACACAGATATAACCTGATTCAACCTGCAGACCTCCAGATGTTGCAAAACTAAAACTCCCAGCATGCCCGGACAGCCAACGGCTGTCCGAGCATGCTGGGAGTTGTAGTTTTGCAACATCTGCAGGTTGAAGACCACTGGTCTATGGGTTTGTCCAGGTCTCAGACAATTAGCAGTGCACTTCTATCCCTGCTCGTTCTTGTGATTGTTCAGGGTCTCGATAAAAACTTTTGACATGTCAAAAGTTTTTTTTTTTTTTTTTTTTTTTATTGACAGGTTCACATTTATTCCATACACTAAGACGACGTTTTATGTTCTGCTTTGAAGTATACAGATCACTTAAAGGATTTACCTCCGAGGAGTGGGAATTCTTACACCAAGCTGCAAAACCAAAAAAAGAAAAAGAAGAACATAGACTGAAAAACTGAGACCCTGAGCTAATATCCCAACACTGCCTCCAGCTAATTCTTTTCCATGACCCCTTGTATCTATCTCCTGTAGTTTGCACAATTCCAGCTGCTAAAGAGGTATCCAACTGCATAAAGTGACAGCATATCACTAGGACGTGTCACTACTTTATTATCAGTGGGGGGTCTGATCTCACAATGATGGCCATGATAATTGAGCACTATACCTACGTAGACTCGGGTCACGTCAGCGTTTATGTTCTCCACTTTTCTTTTAATCTGCTCCACTCAGACATTAAAATAATGGAAGAGAACAGATCCCACTGATATCAATGGGGCATTTTTATCATCAGTTCATATCAGTTTACATCAGTTCAGTTTGGTGTTCATTTTTTGAGCTGTCCCTAAAAGAAAACAGCAGAAAAAAAGAAAAAAAGCAGTGTGCAAGAGGTGTGTGGCTCCTGTATGAACCCAAAAGTGGGTCCTATGTTTGGAACCAGTTGGTTTGTGAGTGTGTCTGTAGAACATGCATGTATATAGTGAACATGTGCTTAATATGGCGGTGTGGTAATATATGGGGGTGGTGCGTCCTGTACCTGGGGGAGAAGCAGCTGACAAAATAGCAACAGGTAAAAAGACAAATGGATATAAACTCAAAACTGATACAAATGGTGTTATAATAATATGTGTGTGTGTGTGTGTGTGTGTGTGTGTGTGTGTGTGTGTGTGATATATATATATATATATATTTTTTTTTTTCATATTAGGGTTCGACAGATATCGATTTTTTGGGGCCGATACCGATAATCTGTCACCTTTCAGGCCGATAGCCGATAACTTATACCGGAATATGGGTATAAGTTATCGGCTGTTTCAAACCCCCCCCGGCGGGGCAGAAGCCGTTGCAGATCATTGATTTAAAGCGGGCACTTTAAATCAATGAACTGCAGCAGCTTTTGCGGTGCCAGAGATCGCCGCCCGCTTCTCTACCCCTGCCTGTCCTACGTCTAACCACCACAGTTGCCTCATCGCCTCCCCCCCATCCTCTGCCCACATACTGCCGCCCCATTGCCTCCCCACCATCCTCTGCCCACATACTGCCGCCGCCCCATCCCCTCCCCCCATCCCCAGTGTTATAATTACCTGTCCCGGGGGTCCGTGATCCCTCTGGCTCCGTCGGTGTCCTGCGCTGTCACTGTGCGCACTGACGGTGACGTCGCGTTGGTGACGTCACTCGTCATTACGCAGCGCACAGCAATAGCGCAGGAGCCAGAAGGATCGCGGACCCCCGGGAACAGGTAATTATAACACCGGGGATAGGGGGAGGGGATGGGGCGGCGGCGGTATGTGGGCAGAGGATGGTGGGGCCGCGATGGGGCGGCGATGGTCATCTCTGGTTGCGGGGCATTATTGGCATGGTAACTGCCGATACCAATAATGTCCAAAATCGCAATTATCAGCCGATAATATCAGCTAAACCGATAATCGGTCGATCCCTTATATATATATATATATATATATATATATATATATATATATATATGTGGACAGTTTACATCACTTTTTTATCCCTTTATACTTCAACTACATGAATGGATCCTAGCTGAACAGATGTGGAACACTGATGTGAACTAAGGCTACGTTAACAATGTCGCCAAGCTCTGTCCTGTTAAGGGTCCGTTTGGCGTCCAAGAAGCTAAACGGACTCTTCTCCTTGGACAACATCAGGTCCTGACAGATCCCATTGACTTGAATGGCATCAGTCATGCGTTTTTTTTTCCTCCGCTCAACTCCCATTCTTACGATGGAGCTCCCTTTAGCAGAGCACGGCGGCAATGTGAACGTAGCCTTATCCTGCAGAGCTGCGTCCCCACCAAGAGAACCATGGCTGGCCTCACATCAACAGGTATGGCTGGGGCATCGCTGAGCATGTGACCCAGCACCGAACCAGCATTTCATTTCGGTTTGGAACTTTGGGCCCTAAAGGTCACAGTTCCGCGATCATTAGGGGTTTGTTCACAAAGGAAATAAAAAGGGCGGTTTTTCTAGGAGACAACATGTTGCATAAAGAAAACCCTGCTCCCACTGACTTCAATAGGAGCCAGGGAAACCGCGCCAAAATAAAGTGACAGGTCACTTCTTTTGGGTCATGGGTC
This sequence comes from Hyla sarda, assembly GCF_029499605.1. Lineage (NCBI taxonomy): Eukaryota > Metazoa > Chordata > Amphibia > Anura > Hylidae > Hyla > Hyla sarda. Next base: position 49,172,952 of record NC_079193.1, read on the forward strand.
AGCCCTAAAGCTTCAATGGAAGCTTCCAGGCTGGGCCACCTGCGGCTCTTTACGTAGCATCTAGAAATGAGCGAATTTACAGTAAATTTGATTTGTCACAAACTTCTCGGCTCAGCAGTTGATGAATTTTCCTGCATAAAATTAGTTCAGCTTTCCGCTGCTCCGGTGGGCTGGAAAAGGTGGATACAGTCCTAGGAAAGAGTCTCCTAGGACTGTATTAACTTTTTCCAGCCCACCGGAGCACCGGAAAGCTGAACTAATTTATGCAGGAAAAGTCATCAACTGCCGAGCCGAGAAGTTTGTAACGAATCGAATTTACTGTAAGTTTGCTCATCTCTAGTAGCATTGTCTTGGCCCATGTAAACATACCATAAGAGGGTTATCCTAATTTTAGAAAGTGACGCCCCGCCCCCCCCTATCCACAGGAAAAATAGGGGATAGAGAGCCGATCCTGGGGGTCAAACCAATCCTCTGAATAAGAGCGATGTTGCGATGCTTTGCCAGCTGTCCATTCATTTTCTATGGGGCTTAGGAGCATTGCCAAGCCCAGCAATGTTTAAAAGCCCCATAGAGCAATGTTTTCCAACCAGTATGAATCCAACTGTTGCAAAACTACAACTCCCAGCATGCCCGGACAGCCGAAGGCTGTCCGGGCATGCTGGGAGTTGTAGTTTTTCAACAACTGTAGGCACATTGGTTTGGAAACAATGCCACAGAGCAGTGGTCTTCAACCTGCGGACCTCCAGATGTTGCAAAACTACAACTCCCAGCATGCCTGGACAGTCCGGGCATGCTGGGAGTTGTAGTTTTGCAACATCTGGAGGTCCGCAGGTTGAAGACCACTGCCATAGAGAATCAATAGTGTGACCGGCAGAGCGCTGCTCCATTTTTCCTGTCAGATCCTGATGCAATTACCAGCAAAGGTTTTGCATGACAGTGTGAACAGGGTCTTAGTTGTATCTAGAAAACAATGTTTCACTTTGTCTTTTGTAATCATTGTAACGTGTTATCCCAATATTTATGTCGGTGCTCCCCAGCTGTTGCAAAACCACAATTCCCACCATGTCCAGACAGAGCATGATGCGAAATGTAGTTTTGCAACAGCTGGAGGGCATTGGCGTACAGCAAGCACAGAAGTCACTGGTCTGAAGCTCTAGATATGGTCAATGGCGTGCTGCATTGGTAGGTCACATGACAGCGCCACACACAACAGTGCAGTAAGTCATGCAACATGTCACTGACTGCAACCATTTGTCTATTCAGAAAAAAAAAAAGTTGCATGCCTAAAAACTTTGCTAAAATATAGAGGCGTAACAATTGCGCAGACATGGAGGGTAATGTAAACTGCGGATTGTAAACACTGAACTGAAAGCAATGAAGAAGACTAGTGTGTATGAGCCTGAAGCAAGTCTCCCTGAGGATCAGTGCAACAGCTCAGCCTCCTCCTGTGCCATCACACAGCCATGGCACAACCATCACAGTGCCCACTGGGAGAACAGGGCACACAGCAGAGTTTAGTGCAGATGACACAGGCAGTATCCCCCCCTACAAGATCAAAGAGTGGGGTGCTCCAGGCAGAAAAACTCACTCGACGGGCTGGACCACCCCTGAATTATAGGGGGGAACTTTTTATCCTCACATCCCAGACATGAAACAAGTGTCCCCGGTGACTAACCCCTTCTCTCCCGGCCTCACTCACCTTGGCTATGGCCTTCTTGTACCTGGTCACCGCTTGCTGGATGAGGCTTGAAACTTTCAAGTTGCCGTCCCCACAGGGCACAACCACCCGGGTCCTCCCGAAGCTCACCGTCACCTTCATACTGCCGCCCGGGGAGTTAGCGGGATGCCGCCTTGTTCTCCCCGCGCTCCCTAGCCTAAGGGGTTAATCCAGGGTTCCGGTCTTTCCCTCCGTATCCTCCGGTGTATGCGGGGCCTGCAGTCGCCGCCTCCTCCTCTCCTGCACGTGAACGCGCAGCTCCTCCCACCTCTTACCAGCAGGATTGTGTGACCGCCGCTGGGCGCAACCAACAGAACTGGGAGCGCTCCGCGTCTTCACCAATCAGCGCCGGCTACATGTGAGGGACGGGTCTGTCTGCCAAACAGATGGTCAGACCGGATGTAGTCCCGCCCCTAAATCCTCGGATTCTATTGTCATTGGTTTGCGGGAATTTCCTAATCTGAATTGTGGCTGCGCTGCCGAAACTATTAATTCATCAATAATCTCATTGTATTATAATCCTGACACATGACGGGATGAGGCTGTGTCTATACATTATCTGTATCTTCACATTATCTGTATCTATTCATTATCTTTATGTATCTATTCTATGTATTGCATTATCTATATCTATATATTATTTATATCTATACATTATATCTATATATGATCTGTGTCTATATATTATATCTATATATTATCTGTGTCTATACATTATCTTTATGTATCTATTCTATGTATTGCATTATCTATATCTATATATTATTTATATCTATACATTATATCTATATATGATCTGTGTCTATATATTATATCTATATATTATCTGTGTCTATACATTATCTTTATGTATCTATTCTATGTATTACATTATCTATATCTATATATTATTTATATCTATACATTATATCTATATATGATCTGTGTCTATACATTATATCTATATATTATCTGTGTCTATATATTATCTTTCTGTATCTATTCTATGTATTACATTATCTATATCTATACATTATTATATCTATACATTATATCTATATATTATCTGTGTCTATATATTATCTTTCTGTATCTATTCTATGTATTACATTATCTATATCTATACATTATTATATCTATACATTATATCTATATATGATCTGTGTCTATACATTATATCTATATATTATCTGTGTCTATATATTATCTTTCTGTATCTATTCTATGTATTACATTATCTATATCTATACATTATAATATCTATACATTATATCTATATATGATCTGTGTCTATACATTATATCTATATATGATCTGTGTCTATATATTATCTTTCTGTATCTATTCTATGTATTACATTATCTATATCTATACATTATTATATCTATACATTATCTTTCTGTATCTATTCTATGTATTACATTATCTATATCTATACATTATAATATCTATACATTATCTTTATGTATCTCTTCTATGTATTACATTATCTATATCTATATATTATTTATATCTATACATTATATCTATATATGATCTGTGTCTATACATTATATCTATATATTATATGTACCTATGCATTATCAGTATCTGTATCTTCACATTATCTGTATCTATATATTATCTATATACATTATATTTCTGTATCTATTATATGTATTACATTATCTATATCTATACATTATTTGTAGCTATACATTCTGTGTCTATACATTATATCTATACATTATCTTTCTGAATCTATTATATGTATTACATTTTATTCTATCTAATATCAAAATCTTTATCTCATTTTATCTATGTATTTTACTTAATTATATTCTATCTATCAATATCTAATTCTAACTATTTATCTATGTTAGTATTTTATATTCTACTTTATTATATTATCTATATTTGTTTTTCTATTTTCTATCCATCTATTTATGATCTATGTATTCATATTTATTTATTTACCAATCATTCTATCTATTCCTATCCATCTATCTATCATCTATCTATCTATAGGTAAAAGACCATGCAGCACTCTAAGGCTTGTAGAAAAACTTGTGAAAAGTGTTTATTCCATCATAATACAGAAAGCCTTGTGCACTATGATGGATTAAACACTTTTTACACGTTTTTGTACAAGCCTTGGAGTGCTGCATGGTCTTTTACCTATGTGAAGTCTGGACTCCTGTGACTGGGGACCCCAATGAACTGCACCCATTTTCTACTGTTCTGACGGTGTGCTGCTACCTTTTTGTTTTCTATCTATCTACCAAATAATGCGTCCCACAGCACTCCAAGATAGTGTAGTCAAACAGTGAAGTTTATTTCCTCATACAATGGTGCGACGTTTCCACCAGCTCTCCTGCTTGATAAAGACCAAAAGAGCTGGTCGAAACGTTACACTGTATGAGGAAATAAACGTCACCGTTTGACTAAGGCTGGGTTCACACTACGATTTGTAACTACGGTTCCCGTATACGGCTGGGAGGAGGGGGCGGGGCTTAATCGCGGCGCTCGCACTCAGCCGTTTTCGGGAACCGTATTTAATGCATGTCTATGAGCCGACCGGAGTGAACCGCAGCCTCCGGTCGGCTGCTTTTTCGGCCGTATGCGGTTTCCTGACAGCAGGCAAAAACGCGGTCGACCGCGTTTTTGCCTACGGTCGGGAAACCGCATACGGGCGAAAAAGCAGCCGACCAGAGGCTGCGGTTCACTCCGGTCGGCTCATTGACATACATGAAATACGGTTCCCCTATACGGCTGAGTGCGGGCGCCGCGATTAAGCCCCGCCCCCTCCTCCCAGCCGTATACGGGAACCGTAGTTACAAATCGTAGTGTGAACCCAGCCTTAGCTATCTTGGTGTGCTGTGGGACACTTTATTTGGTACCTACTGCTGCTGCCAGTGACCTAGGGCTGTGATTGGGCGGTGGTGCTGCTCTTCTCTACTTGGTTCTATCTATCTATCTCATATCTATCTATCTATCTATCTATCTATCTATCTCATATCTATCTATCTATCTACAGAAGATAATAGAAGAACAGCACATCCAGCTCCAATATATCCGTACGGAGGTGCTCGCAGATCCTGGATCCTTGGTTAGAGGATCAAAAATTGTTTAGACAGCAGAAAAAAATCTTGTCCACAGCACCAATTCCAAAAAAGTGTAGGTTTTATTCCATAACAGGTGTCAATACAACAGCGACGTTTCAGTCAGCTCAACCTGACCTTTCTCAAGCAGTGTATCCAGGCGCAGTCTGCATTACCCCACGCTTGTTACTGTAATGGCGCTGAGTATGTGGTCATCCGGTGAGTGTCTATTCCCCCCACCTTTTTAATCTTTATCATTTCCTACACATGTGTATCACTTGATTAAATTAAATGCTATTAAGCATTTATCTTAATATTTTTGCACTGTATGATGTGTGTGTTTTAACAATTATGTATATAATTTTGATATACTGTTTTACAATTTTTTCTGTGATTGAATATTTTATATGCACTTTGTTTATGCACTATTATGCACTTTATTCACTAATTGCTGTTTATTCTATTTGGTATCTGGTGTGATTGATACCCTTATATAAATGTGGAAACATCGCTGTTGTATTGACACCTGTTATGGAATAAAACCTACACTTTTTTGGAATTGGTGCTGTGGACAAGATTTTTTTCTACTATCTATCTATCTATCTATCTCATATCTATCTATCTATCTCATATCTATCTATCTATCTATCTAAACAGCAAAACAGATTTGTGGAGCAGCGCCCAATTCAAAGTGCGGGTGGTGCAAGCAGCAAAAAAGGTCCCGGTCAATCACGTCACACATCCAAAAAAAAATCTGCTACTGTCAGATGGCGATAGTCAAAGTCAAGAAACGGTATGAGCCAGCACTTATGCAGGACTAACTTTTATTGAAAAAAGAAGTCAAGAAGTAAAAACAGGACAACGCGTTTCGGCGCTCGCTGGCGCCTTCCTCAGGTCCACAATCATAAATTTGTGTAGTCCTAGCCGGAGTTCCTGCGGGCAGGCTCGTCCTGCATAAGTGCTGGCTCATACCGCTTCTTGACTTTGACTATCGCCATCCGACAGTAGCGCTCTCAAAATACCCCCCATTTTTACTCCTCCTACTTTGCATTCTTGTCTGTCCCCCTCTGGAAGACGGAATAATAAGGGGTGAGAGCAGCAGACTGTCGCCATTCCTTCTCACCACCATTGTGTACAATCGACTCAAGGTCAGTACGCCACTTTGGGTGCTGGTGGCGGGTATTTTCAGGGAGCGCCCCGTAGTTTTTTCTCCTCCTTTCCACCCTGCTATCAATGAGGAGCTTTCACAATATCATACCCTATCCATATATTTAATTGTCAACAATGTATCTGAATAATCAGCATGTAATTGTAATATGGAATAATCTTTATTTATAATGGTGTTGGATAGGAGCTCCGGGCACTTAGGATAAAGCAGAATTCATTGACTCCAGTGCAGGCCGCTCTCTCTAACTTCAGGCAGGAGCAGTAAGGGTTCATGTCCAGGACTGAGCGTGCCTGCAATAAGCTATTGATCCAGTCCTCAATCAATGTCTGGAAGTCTTAGGAGGAAGTCGAGCTCTAATTACAGGAATCATCATCATAATAGTGTTTACCCAGGGTAATCCAGCCTACAGGACTGCTTCATACTATGACACTAGCCCTACTGTGTGCAAGTCTCAGAGATCAATGTCTATGTTTCCCAATTAGTGTGTCTCCAGCTGCTGCAAAACTACAACTCTCAGCATGCCCAGACAGCCAAATGCTTTCCCGGCATGCTGAGAGTTGTAGTTTTACAACAACTGGAGGGACACCAGTTGGTAAACATTGGACTAGATTTTGAGCCCTACTAGGTGTGTGATGTGTACTGCGCTGTGTACTATGTGGGTGCTATAGGAGCAAAAGTAAATACTTTTCTGTATAGCAGTTTCAGTTATTCTGTATGCAGAACATTTTGGATGTAAATACCCATCAATGAAATAGTTCTGTAATGCAGCCTAGATTTCCATTGTATCCTCTGGCTTTTGGTGTGGCATTTGATCACTACACCTGCTCATCTAATTAGACTGCTGGTGCTGTAGTTCACCCATGAAAACTCAATATAATCATTAGTGGGTCAAGGTTCACATTATGTGCAGTTTTGATGTGTTTTCTTATTCAGGGCAGTGTCTCACAGGGTGCATCTGCAGTGCATTTCATGCTGCAGATACGCAGCTAGCAGTCACAGAGGAGCTGCAGAGCGAGCTACCGGCTGTGGCCGAGTAGCTATGTGTGCCCACTTGTAGCGGCAGATTTCTACAGCGAGTGTGTTTTAGAAAAATATGTGGGAAATATATGAAAAGTGTGTGGTTTTAGAGAAATGTTGCCATGAGGTGAAAGTGCTTTGACCTGTAATCACAATGGAGGTGTTTTAAGGAGATTTAAGGTCTGTGTTCGCACATTGAATTTTCACAGCATTTTTCACATGGTGTCACAACATTTTGGCTGTTTCTAAAAATGACACAATTTTTTCATGAGTTGCACAACTGCGGTAAAATATGACTTTTTGTGCAGCGGTTTTGGGAAAATCACGTAAATAAAAAAGCAGCAAGAATCGCAATGTGTGAACACAGCCTCAGAGGAGATGTATATACAGTAATGGCCGTAAATGTTGGCACCCCTGACATTTTTCAAGAAAATGAAGTATTTCTCACATAAAAGGATTGCAGTAACATGTTTTGCTATACACATGTTTATTCGCATTGTGTGTATTGGAACTAAACCAAAAAAGGGAGGAAAAAAGCAAATTTGACATAATGTCCCACCAAACTCCAAAAATGGGCTGGACAAAATTATTGGCACCCTTACCTTAACTGGAAAAAAATTATTGAAATCAGTCGCTTACTATAAACATCAATACGCTTCTTACACCTCTCAGCCGGAATGTTTTCCCAACAGCAATTTTAAGATCTCTCCACGTGTGATTTAGATCTGGACTCATTGCTGGCCACTTCAGAACTCTCCAGCGCTTTGTTGCCATCCATTTCTGGGTGCTTTGTGATGTATGTTTGGGGTCATTGTCCTGCTGGAAGACCCAAGATCTCTACGCAAACCCAGCTTTCTGACACTGGGCTGTACAGTGCGAATATTTGCAAAAATTTGCTAATTTAGAAAAAATTACTGAAATCAGTCTCTTCCTATAACCATCAATAAGCTTCTTACACCTCTCAGCCGGAATGTTGGACCACTATTCCTTTGCAAACTGCTCCAGGTCTCTCTTATTGGAAGGGTGCTTTTTCCCAACAGCAATTTTAAGATCTCTCCACAGATGTTCAATGGGATTTAGATCTGGACTCACTGCTGGCCACTTCAGAACTCTCCAGCGCTTTGTTGCCATCCATTTATGGTTACTTTTTGACGTATGTTTGGGGTCATTGTTCTGCTGGAAGACCCAAGATCTTGGATGCAAACCCTGCTTTCTGACACTGGGCTGTACAGTGCGACCCAAAATCCATTGGTAATCCTCAGATTTCATGATGCCTTGCACACATTCGAGGCACCCAGCCAGAGGCAGCAAAACAACCCCAAAACATCATTGAACCTCCACCATATTTCACTGTAGGTACTGTGTTCTTTTCTTTGTAGGCCTCATTCCATTTTCAGTAAACAGTAGAATGATGGGCTTTACCAAAAAGCTCTATCTTGGTCTCATCTGTCCACAAGATGATTTCCCAGAAGGATTTTGGCTTACTCAAGTTCCTTTTGGAAAAATGTAGTCTTGCTTTTTTTTATGTCTCTGTGTCAGTAGTGGGGTCATCCTGGGTCTCCTGCCATAGTGTTTCATTTCATTTAAATGTTGACGGATAGTTTGCGCTGACACTGATGCTCACTGAGCCTGAAGGACAGCTTGAATATCATTGGAACTTGTTTGGGGCTGCTTATCCACCATCCAGACTATCCTGCATTGACACCTTTCATCAATTTTTCTCTTCCGTCCACGCCCAGGGAGATTAGCTACAGTGCCATGGGTTGCAAACTTCTTGATAATGTTGCACACTGTGGACAAAGGCAAATCTAGATCTCTGGAGATGGACTTGTAACCTTGAGATTATTGATATTTTTCCACAATTTTGTTTCTCAAGTCCTCAGACAGTTCTCTTCTCCTCTTTCTGTTGTCCATGCTTAGTGTGGCACACACAGACACACAATGCAAAGACTAAGTGAACTTCTCTCCTTAAATCTGCTTTCAGGTGTGATTTTTATATTGCCCACACCAGTTATTGCCCCAGGTGAGTTTAAAGGAACATCACATGCTTGAAACAATCTTATTTTTCCACAATTTTGAAAGGGTGCCAATAATTTTGTCCAACCCATTTTTGGTGTTTGCTGTGACATTATGTCCAATTTGCTTTTGTTCCAATACACACAAAGGGAATAAACATGTGTACAGTAAAACATGTTACTGCAATCCTTTTCTGTGAGAAATACTTCATTTTCTTGAAAATTTTCAGGGGTGCCAACATTTACGGCCATGTCTGTATGTTGTACATTTTGGCAAAATATTAACCTTTCTAATATATTTCATAAGAAAATGTAATCTCCTTTTATAGAAATCATGGCTTATAAAAAAAGACCACTAGGGGTCTGTTACGCCGAGCACTCCGGGTCCCTGCTCCTCCCCGGAGCGCTCGCGGCGTCTCTCTCTCTGCAGCGCCCCGGTCAGACCCGCTGACCGGGAGCGCTGCACTGAAATTGCCGGCGGGGATGCGATTGGCATAGCGGGGCGCGCCCGCTCGCGAATCGCATCCCAAGTCACTTACCCGTCCCGGTCCCCGACTGTCACGTCCTGGCGCGCGCGGCTCCAATCCTTAGGGCGCGCGCGCGCCAGCTCTCTAAGATTTAAAGGGCCAGTGCACCAGTGATTGGTGCCTGGCCCAATCAGCCTAATTTGCTTCCACCTGCTCCCTGGCTATATCACCTCACTTCCCTGCCGGATCTTGTTGCCATTGTGCCAGAGAAAGCGTTTCCTTATGTGTTCCTAGCCTGTGTGTTCCTAACCTCCTGCCATTGCCCCTGACTACGATCCTTGCTGCCTGCCCTGACCTTCTGCTACGTCCGACCTTGCTCTTGTCTACTCCCTTGTACCGCGCTTATCTCAGCAGTCAGAGAGGTTGAGCCATTGCCGGTGGATACGACCTGGTTGCTACCGCCGCTGCAAGACCATCCCGCTTTGCGGCGGGCTCTGGTGAATACCAGTAGCAACTTAGAACCGGTCCACCGACACGGTCCACGCCAATCCCTCTCTGGCACAGAGGATCCACCTCCAGCCAGCTGAATCATGACAGTAGATCCGGCCATGGATCCCGCTGAGGTGCCGCTGCCAAGTCTCGCTGACCTATCCACGGTGGTCGCTCAGCAATCGCAGCAAATTGCCCAACAAGGACAGCAGCTGTCGCAGTTGACCGCCACGTTACAGCAACTTCTGCCACTGCTACAGCAGCAACCATCTCTTCCGCCAGCTCCTGCACCTCCTCCGCAGCGAGTGGCCGCTTCCAGCCTCTGCTTGTCCCTGCCGGACAAATTTGATGGGGAATCTAGACTCTGCCGTGGCTTTCTGTCTCAATGTTCCCTACATATGGAGATGTTGTCGGACCAATTTCCCACAGAACGGTCTAAGGTGGCGTTCGTAGTGAGTCTTCTTTCTGGAAAGGCCTTGTCTTGGGCCGCACCGCTCTGGGACCGCAATGATCCTGCCACAGCCACAGTCCAGTCCTTCTTCGCTGAAGTCCGTAGTGTCTTCGAGGAACCAGCCCGAGCTTCTTCTGCCGAGACTGCCCTGCTGAACCTGGTCCAGGGTAATTCTTCAGTAGGCGAGTACGCCATCCAATTTCATACTCTCGCTTCCGAATTATCTTGGAATAAGGAGGCTCTCTGCGCGACCTTTAAAAAAGGCCTATCCAGTAACATCAAGGATGTGCTGGCCGCACGAGAGATTCCTGCCAACCTGCAAGAACTTATCCATTTGGCCACCCGCATTGACATGCGTTTTTCTGAGAGACACCAGGAGCTCCGCCAGGAAAAAGACCTTGATCTCTGGGCACCTATCTCACAGTATCCTCTGCAATCTACCCCTGTGCCTCCCGCCGAGGAGGCTATGCAAGTGGATCGGTCTCGCATGACCCACGAAGAGAGGACTCGCCGTAGGGATAACAATTTATGTCTGTACTGCGCCAGTACCGAACACTTCTTGGTGGATTGCCCTATTCGCCCTCCACGTCTGGGAAACGCACGCACCCAGCTCACGTGGGTGTGGCGTCTCTTGGTACGAAATCTGCTTCTCCATGTCTCACTATGCCCGTGCGGATTTCTCCTTCTGCCAACTCCTCCCTCTCAGCCGTGGCCTGCTTGGACTCTGGTGCTTCTTGAAATTTTATTCTGGACTCTTTGGTGAAGAAGTTCTGCATCCCGGTGACCTGTCTCGTCAAGCCGCTCTACATTTCTTCCGTCAACGGAGTGAAGTTGGACTGTACTGTGCGTTACCGCACAGAACCTCTCTTAATGTGCATTGGACCCCATCATGAAAAGATTGAATTGTTCGTCCTTCCCAACTGTACCTCTGAAGTCCTCCTCGGTCTGCCATGGCTCCAGCATCATTCTCCCACCCTTGACTGGACCACCGGGGAGATCAAGAATTGGGGTCCTGCTTGCCAGAAGAGATGCCTCACGTCTCCTCCCAGTCCCGTCAGGCAAGCCTCAGTGCCTCCTCCTACACCTGGTCTCCCCAAGGCCTATCAGGACTATGCTTTGCCTCCTCTTAGCCCCCGTCCTGGTAACACTCTGCCCCGTGCCAAGTTTCACCCTCTGCCCTCCCTCCCCATTCCCACTCCTTCTGAACTGCCTGCCTTTGATGAGGAAACCCTACAATTGCTCCCAGTGTCCTCGTCCCACGTGAAGCAGTTACCGGACAAAAAAAGCGGGAGACTTAAGGGGGGGGGGGTACTGTTACGCCGAGCGCTCCGGGTCCCTGCTCCTCCCCGGAGCGCTTGCGGCGTCTCTCTCTCTGCAGCGCCCCGGTCAGACCCGCTGACCGGGAGCGCTGCACTGACATTGCCGGCGGGGATGCGATTCGCATAGCGGGATGCGCCCGCTCGCGAATCGCATCCCAAGTCACTTACCCGTCCCGGTCCCCGGCTGTCACGTCCTGGCGTGCGCGTGCCAGCTCTCTAAGATTTAAAGGGCCAGTGCACCAGTGATTGGTGCCTGGCCCAATTAGCCTAATTTGCTTCCACCTGCTCCCTGGCTATATCACCTCACTTCCCCTGCACTTCCCTGCCGGATCTTGTTGCCATTGTGCCAGTGAAAGCGTTTCCTTGTGTGTTCCTAGCCTGTGTTCCAGACCTCCTGCCGTTGCCCCTGACTACGATCCTTGCTGCCTGCCCTGACCTTCTGCTACGTCCGACCTTGCTCTTGTCTACTCCCTTGTACCGCGCTTATCTCAGCAGTCAGAGAGGTTGAGCCGTTGCCGGTGGATACGACCTGGTTGCTACCGCCGCTGCAAGACTATCCCGCTTTGCGGCGGGCTCTGGAGAATACCAGTAGCAACTTAGAATCGGTCCACCGACACGGTCCACGCCAATCCCTCTCTGGCACATTGGATCCACCTCCAGCCAGCCGAATCGTGACATGGTCCTCATACCATCCAGAACATAATCCTCTCCGGCTGCAGCACAGACTGAGACAAAGTGCAGGAAGTGAGAGCACTCCTCTGTGCTCACTCTTGTCCTATCAGACTGCAGCACAAACACAGAGAGGAGGGGTTACAGAGCAGCCAGTAGTGATTGGATGAAGAGACCCAGTACAGCATAGCAGACTCAGGGAGAAAAATGACTCATGTAAAGTGAGGACACGCCCCCTCCAAAGCACAGAATGACAAAGCAAGTGAGCAACAGAAAAAAAGGTATTTGTGAGACAAATGTAGGTACTAGACACATAAAAATTATACATTCCTGACCAGGATTAGGTGCTGAGGATTAGGTACTGAGTAACATGGGATATGACAGGTATGCTTTAAGACTGGTGTATGAAATGCTATACACCTTCCATTCACCCCACGTTCGTCTTGGCTAAGCATTCATGTGTTCAACTTAGGAAGAAGGGAGGGAAGCTGCTGCCAGAATCCTCTGATGATTTCTTATCTCCATGAAAACAAAAGAAACAGAAAATCCAATATGCCTGATTCTTCTAATTAGACATTGGACAATCGGCATGTTCTACCGAAACCGTCTGCTTTGCCAAATTTTTCACTATATGTAATAAATGATCCTACCCAGAGCTGGTGCAAGGATTTTTGCCACCCTAGGCGAAAGCTAATTTTGCCGCCCCTTGACCCTGCCCATTGGCTTCGCCCTTTGACACTCCCCACCTTACTACTAGGGGGGGACACTGTAACAAACCTCCTCATCATAGGGAGGATGTATGGAGGTGCGCGCAATGTCAGGATGCTGGATGGACCTGAGCTGCCTCTCTGGCCTTGGAGGTGGCACTGCCCTCCTCCAGCAGGCTGAGGAATGCATGTTATTATGGTATCGGGGGAGGGGGGGGAGGGGTAAAGTGATGGTGGTGCTGGCTGGACGGGTGCTTCGGATGAGCGGTGGGTGCTTTGTTTGCTTTCTGGCTAGTAAATTTCTTTCAGTACATAGAGGACGCTCTAGGCGGCTGCCTATTTTGCCTATATGCAGAACCAGCCCTGATCCTACCCCGAATGGCATACAAATCATACATTTCTATGATCACAGTTACAAATATTTTATATAAATATTTTGTTGGAAGAAACATACTCCACGCTGACCAGAATATTTCTGCTAGTTAACATGTATTTGTTAAAACATAATCCCTTTTGTTATATATTGTAAATTTCATAGGGGTGTAGTATTAGGGTGAGCAGTCCTACTGCAGGGGTCATGTTGCAGATTTTGCATTGGGATTCTATAGCTTCAGATTATGCCTATACCTGAGTATACCACCCCACATTGGATCTGGAAGGAGGCAATCCTATTAGTATTTTCCAACCAGTGTGCCTCCAGCTGTGGCAAAACTACAACTCCCAGCATGCCCGGACAGCCTTAGGCTGTCCGGGCATGCTGGTAGTTGTAGTTTTGCCACAGCTGGAGATCCACAGGATTAGAAACACCAGTCTAGATAATTTCCTCAAAATCTGCTTCCCTCATACTGGCGGAATGGGGGAAGGCAATGTGGTCCAGGCCTTTTGTTGCACAGACTTTGAATGGCCTCTTCTAAACAACTGAGAACCTGTCAGAGAGGTGAAAGGTCTTCTTTGATGATCTCTATGCTGCAGTCCCTATAGTTTACAGAACTTTGTTCCCTATTTTTTCAGTAAGGAAAACAAAAGACGTAGCCATAGGGAGGGCTGCATGACATCTTCTCTACTATTTCACTTTGGAGTTTTCTTGTGCAACAACTATTAGGAAATGACAGCTTTGTGACTGCACAGACTGTCCCATACTACAGCTCGCAGACAGCCAAAAAGGCAGGTAATTGTATTACTCTTATTAGAGGCTGCAGTATTATAAATCTTTCCCTGCATCTCATTCATGTAATGGTATTAAAGGTTGCACGTTTGGAATTTGCCCAGGATCCGTGTGTTAATAAAGTAAAGCTAAGAGCGTTGCTGTAGGCTGGAAACACCTTGGGAGAAGTGCAGTCTGAGTCTATGCCTTGCTATGTTTTTATGTTTTAAACATGAAAATGAAAAGAACACGAGTTTGCTTCAAGGGGTACTCCCGTGGAAAACTTTTTTTTTTTAAACCAACTGGTGCCAGAAAGTTAAACAGATTTGTAAATTACTTCTATTAAAAAATATCAATCCTTCCAGTACTTATTAGCTGCTGAATACTACAGAGGAAATGGTTTTCTTTTTGGAACACAGAGCTCTCTGCTGACATCATGAGCACAGTGCTCTCTGCTGACATCTCTGTCCATTTTAGGAACTGTCCAGAGCAGCGTATGTTTGCTATGGGGATTTTCTCCTACTCTGGATAGTTCTTAAAATGGACAGAGGTGTCAGCAGAGAGCACTGTTCTCGTGATGTCAGCAGAGAGCTCTGTGTTCCAAAAAGAAAAAAATTTCCTCTGTAGTATTCAGCAGATAATAAGTACTGGAAGGATTAAGATTTTTTAATAGAAGTTGTTTACAAATCTTCCAAAAATGCAAGGTAGAAAAAAAGATGGCACTCACCGACTTCAAAGGACTTGTAAAGGTGACTTTAATCCGAACTAGTCATCCAAAAGTGCATGTGCATAGCAGTTATCAGCAAACAGGCAGGTAAAGGCAGGCAAAGACGCCGGGAGACCCAGCGTGCAGGTTACAGCTGTCTCGCACCTCCGTGCTTCATGAGACCAATTTACAAATCTGTTTAACTTTCTGGCACCAGGTGTTTTAAAGAAAAAAAAGTTTTGAGACCGGATGTCATGGCGTAGTGCGGCTGCGTATAAGCCTACTCCTCCCTCCCTCCTTCTCCCCGAATTCCCTGTACCTGGCTGCCGGTGATGTCTGGGGGATCCCCCGAAGTGCTGCGGGCCCGGCGCTGACACCTCTGGTGGCCCTGGTGGGTCTCGGCATGGATCCGGATGAGATGGAGCTGCCGGTAAGCGGAATTGCTCCTGTCCTGGCAGAGCTCTTTTTTCAGGAGGTAGGTAGAGGAGTCCGTGAGGGGAGCTGATGCCTCGCTTCCCCGGCTCCCCTGCTGAAGGTCTCCCTTTCTTGTTTGTGCGGATGGACTCGGCCGGCACCCTATGAGTGGAAGACAGGCCGGTCAGCTGGGCAGGATCACGTGGACAGAAGCGGGGAGACGTGTGCTGGAGGAGGACAGCAGCGTCCACGCTAGGCCAATAGCCCTGTGATGCTGGAACGGTGCAGCGCTGGACATGTGAGTGGTTACTCCTTGCACTGGTCTGTTTTCTGGATTGCAACTGTAATACGGGGAATACTGGAAGTTGATACAATGGGGCGCAGGTTCCGGGTCGTCTCGGGCCGGCTGGCTCGTTTCTGGACATATCTGATTGACTGTTATCTTGGATTGTGCCCTTGGGATGTGGTTTAGGACGGGTTCATCTGATGGATTGGGCAGGATGATTCTCCCCCTCTCCCCCCGTGCCCGCTGTTGTTGAGGTGGGGGGTGGTGGAGGGGCGGGGGGATTTGGAGGAGTTGAGTTTTCTTTGGTGAGGGGTGTTTATAGTTGTTTGGAGGGGGTTCTTTCCTACCTCTTCCCCCCCCCGTTGGAGATGCCCCCCTCCCCCTGTGCCCTTTGGGGGGGCAGGGGGGCGGGGGATGGGAGGTGGTGGTCTGGTGTCTGGTTAGGGTATGATGTTTTGAGGGGTGGCGGGGTTCGGGATGATATGTTTGGCCAAGAGGGACTATGACTTCCACTGGGGGGCCTATTTAACTGAAAACCCTCTGGTATGAACTTCTCCACTTCTTCTGATAACAGAAACTGAGGAGCTTCATGTGATGCGTGTTAAAGGGAAGCCCCTATCTAAACGCTGAGCAAGTATGGTTGGGACTGTTGGAGGTATGTCGGGGGAGGATGGACCTGAGGTAAGCCATTTTTGAGCTAAGAATTGACGCTCTCTTGGATCTCTCTCTCCGCCCTCAGGTCCTGAATACTCTCAGTACGGGAGGGGGGGATGAAAGAGACAATATGCCACCCAAAGCAAATGTCAGAAGATCTTTCTCCCCTAAAGGGATTACTGGAGTTGGCAAGATTGATAAGTTTGTGAAGGCCTCTCCAGGTTGGATTAAAGCAAGAACTAATAAACCTTCACCCCCTAAAAGCGGAATGGAGAACATGGGCTCCCGCCATGCAGTCCTACAAGATGTTTCTGATGAGGGGGAGGTGGCAGGTGCCAAAAAAAAAAAAAAATAGAGAGAATTTTGGAGGAAGTCCAGAGATGTAATCAATCATTGGCAGATCTCCATACCCAGGTCGGCTCCCTAGTATCAGACCTCTCGATTATAAGGGAAGAGACTAATAAAATCCAAGACCGTACTAAAGCAATAGAGAAGGTACTCCCAGCGGTGGAGAAAGATGTTTCTGTTCTTACAGAGGAGACTAAATCTCTAAGGAAGGAAGTGGGGGAGTTGAAGATGAAAGTTGTTGATCTGGAGGACAGATCCAGAAGATCAAACGTTAGGATGGTGGGATTTCCAGAGGATGTGAAAAATGGGGATATCAGATCTTTTTGCTCCACTTGGCTACAAGAATTGGTCGGACAGCAGGATCTGACTCCATTATTTGGCTTAGAGCGTGTCCACCGGGTCCCGACCAGGAAACCACCACCCGGCTTCCCCCCCCCCCCCAAGGGCTATTATTGCCAAACTCTTTAGTTCTAATGATCGGGACGTTATTATCCGTAAAGAACGAGAGAAGGGCCAGTTTTTCTGTAATGGGGTAAAACTTGCAATATATCCAGATTATGCTAGGGCTACTCAGGTTAAAAGGGCCTCCTTTAGAGAGCAAAAGTACAATTTTCATTAATTTTTCCTGCCAAGTTACGTGTGATGTATGGTGAAAAGTTCTACTTTTTTACAGAGAGTACTGAAGCGGGGAATTAGTTGGACCAGGAGGGGATAAAATGATTATTTGTAGTAGGAATTGTTTGTATGGCATCCAGTGGTGATTTATCTGTTTTATAAGCTAGTACTGTTAACCGGATGTCACTGAGGATGTATAGTCTCGGTAATTATTTTTGATAGTAGAGGGGATGAGGGGAGGGAGGAGGTGGAGGTCGGTGACGTAGGATAGAGACCAGCTAATGTTAGCGGGTCATGAGAAGGGAGGGGAGGGGAATTGGGATTGTCAGAAGGGGGAAAGTTTTTTTTTTAAATTAAATATCTACATTTATGAGGAATAGATTAAAGATATTTTTCTGGAATGGGAGGGGAATGTTGGAGCGACATAAGAGAGTGGCTATTTTTGACAGGGTTAAAAATTTTCTGCCAGCAATTGTTTGTCTGGTGGAGTCACATGTTACTAGGGAATCTGAGGGGAAAATTTCTAGAAGATGGGCCCAATTGGAGTTTCACTCCTCGACATCCAGCTACTCAGCCGAGGTCTCTGTGTACATACATAGGGCCATCCCAGTAAAGATTTTTGCAAGAAAGTAGATCAAAGGGGACAGTATGTTTTTTTACATGCCAAGTTTTTTGATTGGGAAGGATTGGTGGACTTTTTTTTACGTCCCTCCGCCATTCTCCACTCAGCCTCTGTTAGAATTAATTGTCTTTTTCAAAGGGAAAGAACACCTCCCTCTATATCTGTTGGGGGATTATAATTGTGTGATGAGTTCCATTTGGGATAGATCCTCAGTTAGGGTGGGAAGAGAATATGTGCAGAGATGGGTTGGAGAGACCTGATAGGAGTGTGTTTTCTTGTTTCTCGGCCTCCCATAAAGTGGTATCACTGATTGATGTGGTTCTGTCTAACAATAAGGGGTTGAGGTCTATTGAAGGTATTAGATATGAAGGTAGGACCATATCAGATCACTCTCCAGTGGTAAGGGAACTGAGAATGGGGGACCGGGAAATTCAAAGGGAGAGGGCTTTCAGCTTTAACTCACATTGGTTGAACTTGATAGGGGGTAAGGAGGAAATTGTGAAGAAGCTATGGGAATGTTGGGATTGAATAAGAACTCAGCCCCCTACCCGGTGGTGTGGGACACTATTAAAGCAGTATTGAGGGGGATTCTGTATAGGGCGATTCAAAGGAAAAAGACGGAATTTAAAAAGGTGGAACAGGATCTGAAGGAGAAGGTTAAAGAGGCAGAAGAGAGATATGAGGTAGAGCGATCTGAAAAGAACTTTTGGGTATTAGAACTAGGGCAAGGGAAGCTGTCAGATTAATATTTAGAAAAAGCACAGCATAAGATTTTTAAGGGATTTTGTAGAAGGGGCTTGCCCAGGGAAATTGTTAGCAAACGTAGTTAGAGCTCAAAGTCAAAGAAGTGATATTGTCACGATGCCGGCTGGCAGGAGGTGGATCCTCTGTGCCAGAGAGGGATAGCGAGGACCGTGCTAGTGGACCGGTTCTAAGACACTACTGGTTTTCACCAGAGCCCGCCGCAAAGCGGGATGGTCTTGCTGCGGCGGTAGTGACCAGGTCGTATCCACTAGCAACGGCTCACCTCTCTGGCTGCTGAAGATAGGCGCGGTACAAGGGAGTAGACAGAAGCAAGGTCGGACGTAGCAGAAGGTCGGGGCAGGCAGCAAGGATCGTAGTCAGGGGCAACGGCAGGAGGTCTGGAACACAGGCTAGGAACACACAAGGAAACGCTTTCACTGGCACGATGGCAACAAGATCCGGCAAGGAAGTGCAGGGGAAGTGAGGTGATATAGGGAAGTGCACAGGTGATAACACTAATTGGAACCACTGCGCCAATCAGCGGCGCAGTGGCCCTTTAAATCGCAAAGACCCGGCGCGCGCGCGCCCTAGGGAGCGGGGCCGCGCGCGCCGGGAAAGGACTGACGGAGAGCGAGTCAGGTACGGGAGCCGGGGTGCGCATCGCGAGCGGGCGCTACCCGCATCGCGAATCGCATCCCGGCTGGAGGCGGTATCGCAGCGCCCCGGGTCAGTGGATCTGACCGGAGCGCTGCAGTGAGGAGAGTGTAGCGAGCGCTCCGGGGAGGAGCGGGGACCCGGAGCGCTCGGCGTAACAGTACCCCCCCCCTTGGGTCTCCCCCTCTTCTTAGAGCCTGAGAACCTGAGGAGCAGACTTTTGTCTAGGATATTGTCCTCAGGTTCCCAGGATCTCTCTTCTGGACCACAACCCTCCCAATCCACTAAAAAAAAGGTTTTCCCTCTGACCTTTTTAGATGCCAGAATCTCTTTGACGGAGAAGATGTCCGAGGAGCCGGAAACAGGAGTGGGAGGAACAGATTTGGGAGAGAAACGGTTAATGATAAGTGGTTTAAGAAGAGAAACGTGAAAGGCATTAGGAATACGAAGAGAAGGAGGAAGAAGAAGTTTGTAAGAGACAGGATTAATCTGGCACAAAATTTTGAAAGGACCAAGATAGCGTGGTCCCAACTTATAGCTAGGGACACGGAAGCGGACATATTTAGCGGAGAGCCATACCTTGTCTCCAGGGGAAAAAATGGGAGGAGCTCTTCTTTTCTTATCCGCGAACTTCTTCATGCGTGATGAAGCCTGTAAGAGAGAATTTTGGGTCTCTCTCCATATGATGGAAAGATCACGAGAAATTTCATCCACAGCGGGTAGACCAGAGGGCAAGGGGGTAGGGAGGGGGGGAAGAGGGTGACGGCCGTACACCACGAAAAATGGGGATTTGGAGGAAGATTCAGAGACTCTGAAGTTATATGAGAATTCGGCCCATGGAAGAAGATCTGCCCAGTCATCCTGGCGGGAGGAAACAAAATGTCGTAAATAATCACCCAAGACCTGGTTAATTCTTTCTACTTGTCCATTGGATTGAGGATGATATGCAGAAGAAAAATTTAATTTAATCTTGAGTTGTTTACAGAGAGCCCTCCAGAATTTAGACACGAATTGGACGCCTCTATCCGAGACGATCTGCGTGGGCAACCCGTGAAGACGAAAAATGTGTACAAAAAATTGTTTAGCCAACTGAGGCGCTGAAGGAAGACCAGGAAGAGGGATGAAATGTGCCATTTTGGAGAATCGATCAACGACCACCCAAATAACAGTGTTGCCATGGGATGGGGGTAAGTCAGTAATAAAATCCATACCAATCAGAGACCAAGGCTGTTCGGGGACAGGCAGAGGATGAAGAAAACCAGCGGGCTTCTGGCGAGGAGTCTTATCCCGGGCACAGATAGTGCAGGCTCGCACAAAGTCCACAACATCCGTCTCCAGAGTCGGCCACCAATAGAAGCGAGAGATGAGTTGCACAGATTTTTTGATGCCCGCATGACCTGCGAGATGGGAAGAGTGACCCCATTTGAGGATTCCGAGGCGTTGGCGTGGAGAAACAAAGGTCTTTCCTGGAGGAGTTTGCCTGATGGAGGCTGGAGAAGTGGAAATCAGGCAGTCAGGAGGAATGATGTGTTGCGGAGAGAGTTCAACTTCAGAAGCATCCGAGGAACGAGAGAGAGCATCGGCCCTAATGTTCTTATCGGCAGGCCGAAAGTGAATTTCAAAATTAAATCGGGCAAAGAACAGAGACCACCTGGCCTGGCGAGGATTCAGCCGTTGGGCAGACTGGAGGTAGGAGAGGTTCTTGTGATCGGTGTAAATAATAACTGGAAATCTTGATCCCTCCAGCAGATGCCTCCATTCCTCAAGTGCTAATTTAATGGCTAGAAGCTCTCGATCCCCGATGGAGTAGTTCCTCTCCGCCGGAGAGAAGGTCCTAGAAAAAAAAAACCACAAGTAACAGCATGCCCGGAAGAATTTTTTTGTAGAAGGACAGCTCCAGCTCCCACAGAGGAGGCATCAACCTCCAATAGGAAGGGTTTAGATGGGTCAGGTCTGGAGAGCACGGGAGCCGAGGAAAAGGCAGACTTGAGCCGTTTAAAGGCGTCTTCCGCTTGAGGAGGCCAAGACTTGGGATCGGCATTTTTTTTGGTTAAAGCCACGATGGGAGCCACAACGGTAGAAAAATGTGGAATAAATTGTCTGTAATAATTGGCGAACCCCAAAAAACGTTGGATAGCACGGAGTCCGGAGGGGCGTGGCCAATCTAAGACGGCAGAGAGTTTGTCTGGATCCATTTGTAGTCCCTGGCCAGAGACCAAGTATCCTAGGAAAGGAAGAGATTGGCATTCAAACAGACATTTCTCTATTTTGGCATAGAGTTGATTGTCACGAAGTCTCTGAAGAACCATACGGACATGCTGGCGGTGTTCTTCTAGATTGGCAGAAAAAATCAGGATATCGTCCAGATATACAACAACACAGGAATATAAGAGATCACGAAAAATTTCATTAACAAAGTCTTGGAAGACGGCAGGGGCGTTGCACAGGCCAAAGGGCATGACCAGATACTCAAAGTGTCCATCTCTGGTGTTAAATGCCGTTTTCCATTCATCCCCCTCTCTGATGCGGATGAGATTATAAGCACCTCTTAAGTCCAGTTTGGTAAAAATGTGGGCACCTTGGAGGCGATCAAAGAGTTCAGAGATGAGGGGTAGGGGGTAGCGGTTCTTAACCGTGATTTTATTAAGACCGCGGTAATCAATGCAAGGGCGTAGAGAGCCATCTTTTTTGGACACAAAGAAAAATCCGGCTCCGGCAGGAGAGGAGGATTTACGGATAAAGCCCTTTTTTAAATTTTCCTGGACGTATTCAGACATGGCAAGAGTCTCTGGGGCGGACAGAGGATAAATTCTGCCCCGGGGTGGAGTAGTGCCCGGGAGGAGGTCGATAGGACAATCATAAGGCCTGTGAGGAGGTAGAGTCTCAGCTTGTTTTTTGCAAAAAACATCCGCAAAGTCCATATAGGCCTTAGGGAGACCGGTTACGGGAGGAACCACAGAATCACGGCAAGGGTTACTGGGAACCGGTTTTAGGCAGTCCTTGGAACAAGAGGGCCCCCAACTCTTGATCTCCCCAGTGGACCAATCCAGGGTTGGGGAATGAAGTTGAAGCCAGGGAAGTCCAAGGAGAATTTCAGAAGTGCAATTGGGGAGGACCAAAAGTTCAATCCTCTCGTGGTGAGATCCGATGCACATTAGAAGGGGCTCCGTGCGGAAACGTATGGTACAGTCCAATCTTTCATTGTTTACACAATTGATGTAGAGGGGTCTGGCGAGACTGGTCACTGGGATGTTGAACCTGTTGACGAGAGAGGCCAAAATAAAATTTCCTGCAGATCCGGAGTCCAAGAAGGCCATAGTAGAGAAGGAGAAGGCAGAGGCAGACATCCGCACAGGCACAGTAAGACGTGGAGAAGCAGAGTAGACATCAAGGACTGTCTCACCTTTGTGCGGAGTCAGCGTACGTCTTTCCAGGCGGGGAGGACGGATAGGACAATCCTTCAGGAAGTGTTCGGTACTAGCACAGTACAGGCAGAGGTTCTCCATGCGGCGTCGTGTCCTCTCTTGAGGTGTCAGGCGAGACCGGTCGACCTGCATAGCCTCCACGGCGGGAGGCACAGGAACGGATTGCAGGGGACCAGAGGAGAGAGGAGCCGAGGAGAAGAAACGCCTCGTGCGAACAGAGTCCATATCCTGGCGGAGCTCCTGACGCCTTTCGGAAAAACGCATGTCAATGCGAGTGGCTAGGTGAATGAGTTCATGTAGATTAGCAGGGATTTCTCGTGCGGCCAGAACATCTTTAATGTTGCTGGATAGGCCTTTTTTAAAGGTCGCGCAGAGGGCCTCATTATTCCAGGATAATTCTGAAGCAAGAGTACGGAATTGTACGGCATACTCGCCAACGGAAGAATTACCCTGGACCAGGTTCAACAGGGCAGTCTCAGCAGAAGAGGCTCGGGCAGGTTCCTCAAAGACACTTCGGATTTCCGAGAAGAAGGAGTGTACAGAGGCAGTGACGGGGTCATTGCGGTCCCAGAGCGGTGTGGCCCAAGACAGGGCTTTTCCAGACAGAAGGCTGACTACGAAAGCCACCTTAGACCTTTCAGTGGGAAACTGGTCCGACATCATCTCCAAGTGCAGGGAGCATTGGGAAAGAAAGCCACGGCAAAACTTAGAGTCCCCATCAAATTTATCCGGCAAGGATAGGCGTAAACCAGAAGCGGCCACTCGCTGCGGAGGAGGTGCAGGAGCTGGCGGAGGAGATGATTGCTGAAGCTGTGGTAGTAAGTGCTGTAGCATAACGGTCAGTTGAGACAGCTGTTGGCCTTGTTGCGCTATCTGTTGTGACTGCTGGGCGACCACCGTGGTGAGGTCAGCGACAACTGGCAGAGGAACTTCAGCGGGATCCATGGCCGGATCTACTGTCACGATGCCGGCTGGCAGGAGGTGGATCCTCTGTGCCAGAGAGGGATAGCGAGGACCGTGCTAGTGGACCGGTTCTAAGACACTACTGGTTTTCACCAGAGCCCGCCGCAAAGCGGGATGGTCTTGCTGCGGCGGTAGTGACCAGGTCGTATCCACTAGCAACGGCTCACCTCTCTGGCTGCTGAAGATAGGCGCGGTACAAGGGAGTAGACAGAAGCAAGGTCGGACGTAGCAGAAGGTCGGGGCAGGCAGCAAGGATCGTAGTCAGGGGCAACGGCAGGAGGTCTGGAACACAGGCTAGGAACACACAAGGAAACGCTTTCACTGGCACGATGGCAACAAGATCCGGCAAGGAAGTGCAGGGGAAGTGAGGTGATATAGGGAAGTGCACAGGTGATAACACTAATTGGAACCACTGCGCCAATCAGCGGCGCAGTGGCCCTTTAAATCGCAAAGACCCGGCGCGCGCGCGCCCTAGGGAGCGGGGCCGCGCGCGCCGGGACAGGACTGACGGAGAGCGAGTCAGGTACGGGAGCCGGGGTGCGCATCGCGAGCGGGCGCTACCCGCATCGCGAATCGCATCCCGGCTGGAGGCGGTATCGCAGCGCCCCGGGTCAGTGGATCTGACCGGAGCGCTGCAGTGAGGAGAGTGTAGCGAGCGCTCCGGGGAGGAGCGGGGACCCGGAGCGCTCGGCGTAACAGATATTTTAGCATTACATGATGAAAACTGAGTTATTCAAACGTCACAGGAGGAGCTACAGAAGATCGCCCGACAGTATTACCAACAACTATACAGTTCAGAGGAGCTCGCAGGTATGAGATAGAGGCATACTTCGAGGAGATTGAACTACCAGTCGTAGATAAGGTAAGCCTCGAAAGTCTTTATAAGCAGATCACAGTAGAAGAATTGGAGAAAGCTTTAGAGGGTTGTTCGGTTTCATCAGCCCCAGGGTTGGATGACCTACCCTACTCAATTTATAGAGAATATAAGGAGGTCTTATTACCTGTTTTTTGTATAGTATTGGAGGATGCCTTGAGGGGAGGAGAATTGCCTCCCTCAATGCTTGAAACTAAAATAGTCTTAATACCTAAGAAAGAGAAAGACAATACAAGAATTAAATCCTATCGTCCCATGTCATTAATAAATTCAGATGCTAAGATTCTGGCGAAACTTTTGTCCAGAAGATTGTCTCCTCTCCTTTCTGGTATTGTAGGAGTTGAGCAAACCGGATTTATTCCGGGGTGGTCAATACATAGTAATCTTGTTCGATCATTGGTTAATATACAGTTGGGCTCTGGTCCTTTCCGCTCCACCCTGTCACCCGATGCTATGAAGGCATTTGACAGGGTGGAGTGGAGGTTTTTATGGAGGGTCCTTAAAAAAATTGGAATAGAGGGGGAGATATTGGAATGGTTTAAGTTGTTATATAAAAATCTTAGGGCCAGGGTCGTAGTAAATGGTTCTCTGTCACCTCAATTGATTATTGGATGGGGAACCAGTCAGGGCTGCCCACTTTCACCTATGTTATTTGTTCTTTTCTTGGAGCCATTGGCGATGAAGTTAAAAAAAGCGGGCGATTTGAGGGGATTTGGGATTAAAGGAGTAAAAGAGAAATTCCTAATGTACGCTGATGATATCCTTTTGTTCTTAGAAAATGCGTTTATAGGTGTCCCAGAAGCAATTAAGGTCTTTGAGGAATTTGGGAGGGTATCTGGCCTTAAAATTAACTGGGATAAATCGTCTTTAATGCCATTGGTACCAGGTAATGTTAATGGATTAATGGGGGTGAAGGTTTCGAAAGAAGACGAGAGTTTGGATTATTTAGGAATCAAACTGGCACCGTCAAAAGATTTTTTCATTTAGATTAACCTTAGTAAGTCATTGAGTAAGCTTAGGAAAAAAGTGGATGCTTGGGTTAAATTACCTCTTTCAATTGCAGATCGGATTAATCAAAATGGTGGTGCTCCTTCAGGTATTATACGTTCTGGCGGCAGCACCTTGTTGGATTCCTGAGAAGTGGTTCCGGGGATTGGAAGCCCTAATGAGCAGACTTATATAGGGGAGAGGTAGGGTACGTATGAAATATATAAGGTGGGTACACTTGGAAGGTGAAGGTGGAGGGGGGCTATCGGAATTTAGGCTATATTTCTTGGCAAAAAACCTCCAGAATATTAGAAGGGGTTGGAGTGAAGCACTATGGGTGAAGGTTTTTAAGGATCACAGAGGTAATGATTAGAGTTTCTTTGAATTTGTGGAAGTAGGTCTTCCCGTAAGGAAGGAATTGGAACATATCTCAGTGTTAGGGTTACTTAGGAGAACCTGGCAAGAGGGTAAAAAAAGATGCAATAGCGAGGGAAGTATAAGAAATACAGTGTTATGGGATAATATAGATTTGGTACAGTTTAAAGGATTTGGGAGTGATTTTTGGAAAGGTAAAGGGGTTAAATATGTTGCACAGATTTTTCAAAACGGAGAAATTAAAAAATTTGAAACACTAAAGAGTGAGTTTGGATTGCGGAATGAACACAAACTTTGGTATATTCAATTGTGTGAAGCACATAGATGCACTGAAAAGAAGGAGAAATGTAAGATATCTACACATATGGTAATAGATTATATGAATTTAGAAGGAGGCGGGAAGATAAAAAAAAAAATATATATATATATATATATATATATATATATGTATATATATATATATATATATATATATATATATATATATACACATATATATGTATATGTTACTACTGAAAACTCTCCCTGTTAATTTCCAGGAAAATAAAAAGAGGAGGGGGGAGGAAGCACTCGGTTCGATCTCCGGGGAAGCATGGGAAGGTATAATGATGAATGCTAAAAAGTGTTTTATTAATAAAAGACACCAAATTATGCAAATAAGAATAATCTATAATTTGTACCATTCACCACTACAGTTAAAAAAGATAGGGAGTTTGAGGAAGGCAGATTGTCCTAAGTGTGGCACAATGGATGTTGACTTATTCCATATGTTATGGGTATGTCCAAAGGTTAAAGAATTTGTGTCTAAGGTATTTCAGACTATTTAAAATTAATTGAATTTTGAGACAGATTGGTCGGCGATGGAAGTCATTAATTGAGATCTTAGTAAGGTTAGGAAAGGTCGAAAGTTGCTGAATTGTATTCTTATGCTGGCTAGGGTGGTGGTCCTGAGAGGACTTTTTGGTAACAGTGGTCCCAAAGTAATTGAATGGGAGAGACTAGTACAAAAAATTTGGAAGTATGAAGAATGGAGGGTTGGTAGGTCTAGGAAAAGATTCATTAATTTCAGATCGGTGTGGGCAGAGTAGGAGGGTGGCAGGGGGTATAAGCTAATGCAATGTTGTTTGGGGATTATGATGTATTGATATATGTATTTATATGTATAATTGAAATAATTAAAATTTGTTTAAAAAAAATAAAAAGTTTTCCACGGGAGTACCCCTTTTCAGACCAGAGATGGATTGTGAGGCTATGTTCACACGGAGGAATTTCCGAGCGGAATGCTGAAGAAATATTCTGCTCGGAAATTCTACTGCAGCAGAGTCTCATTGTTTTCAATAGGATTCTGCTGCACTGTGTCCACGGCGTAATTTCCACGGCAGATGTCTCTTTCGGGGAAATCCCGATTCCAGCATCCACAAAAAGAATAGACTTGCCTATTCTTTGTGTGGAATCTGCTCGTAAATACATTGCGGTTTATGGAGATGGTGCATTTCTGAGCGATCCTAGCGCTGGCATGCTCTGCCAGCACCCACTGTCTGCGGTTGGCAGAAATTTTCTGGGCGGACAATCAGCCGTGTTAACATAACTTTTGATAGCTCTGGGGTCTTAGTGCTGAGACCCCCTCCGATCAGTAGATATAGCCAAGTGAAGCATGTAGCTCGACGCTCGATCCCACTAATCGCAGGAGACGCACATATATCAAATTGCTTGGAAGCTCAACTGGCGGGTTTTGAATACAGCAACCAACCAACCAAGCTCAGGTTTATATGTATTTATAAATATAGAAAGCTTGTTAAGATATTAAAGTTGAGCTGTGAATGGTTGCCATAGGCATAACCAGACACTTTTGGTTTCAGATAGATTAATAAATCTGGGTCTAGAGATCTATAATGGAGCTAAAGAGTGAAGTGCACAGCCACATGCTTCACCCAGCTATACCTACTGATTGGAGGGGGTCTCAGCACTGACTTTAAACATGTATGTGTGATGCATGTAACGCTTTGATGTCCAACTAATCTTTATTAGCTTGTGTTAGTGTTCAGTGTTATCATGAAAATTTCTGCAGACAATTCCATCACAAAAAAAAATTATCTTTTGGCAGAATCCACCTGGAATACATTTCCGTCTATAGGGACAGCAATGTACGTGCAATGCTATCGCCCATTGTTTCATTCATTGCCGGCCGCACCCAGAATCACCATATGGAATTATTCAGTCCGGAGATTCCATAGTGTGAACCCGACCTAAGGGTCTGAGTAACTGTGATGAGGGCAAAATTATGATAAACGTCCGGGTCAGAGCATCTCCAAAACAGACGTTTTCCATCCGAATTACGGAGGTATTTGAAAATAGATTTTCCTAACCAGGCGGCCCCTTTAAGCTCAAGGGTCACCTTGCTGCAATGGTATACTTTATATTAACCAACTGCACTATCTGCAATTCCCTAATATGTATGTAACAGCCAAGCAGGAGTGATTCGGGCAAGAAGGCAGGAGAGAGTTAGAAAAATTCTGATTCTCTGTCACTTCACTGCAGGCGCCATTAGCAGAATAAATGGTCCATTCCTGGCAGCATGTATTCTCTGAATAAAGGGAGTAGGAAAGGAAATGGAATTAGTATGATAAGAAATTTAGATTTCCAGCTGCTGTTTCCCAAATCACACCTGCTTGTAAAGAAAGTCTCCTATTATAAAGATTAAAGTAATTCCAGAATATTTGAGGAAACTTCTAATGGAACCTGCCAGGCAAGAGTGATACATATGTTATGCCTACTGCAGGGCCTGAGGGGGCAGAGAATGACTCTGGGATTCAAAGGGCACCAAAGAATGCCTTTTTCATGCACTATCCTGCATTTAGCATAATATATTGTATAGTAGTGGTCTTCAGGCTGTCAGGGCATGCTGGTAGTTGTAGTTTTGCAACATCTGGAGGTTCACATTTTGGAGATCACTGTTGTATAGATTTGTGTTGTTGGGTGAGGGTAATGAGTGTAATTAACCTTTTCGTGATGCCAGGACGTGGTTGACCTATTCACCTCCCAAGGTAGACCAGCTTCTCCTGTGCCAGGCACGGGGCAAATAATCACTCCGACGCAAGGTTACGGATCGCTGGCTTGCTTTACTGAGGTTGGAAAAATGGTACAATCCATTACAGATTAGCATGAAGGAGATGCAGGGTGAGCTTTGGGAAGATTATCGGCTTGCTGGGACTTATAGTTGATTGTGCTGTGTATGACTGACTTGACTTGTATAAAGCCCACGCTAGACTTTACTTACTTGGACTTGACTAACTTGACTTGATTTGATTCCCGGACTGTAGTGCTTACAGCCAGGCTTTGACTTTCACCCAGACGCAGGGGCAAATTGGTTGTAGAAGATGCGTGGTTGCTGGACTAGGCCTCAGGCCTCCTTCAGAATCACCTCACAGACAGACTACACACCTCTCTCAACTGTACCTCAGCATAAGACTCTGAACTCTGGTTACACTATATATGGGAGCAATTTAGAGAGATCCCATAAGTCGGACAAGTCAGTTGGTTCACCTCTGCATACTCCCCTAACAACAAGGCTCATGACAACAGGTTTCTTAAAGTAACAAGTTGTCACAATTCGGCTTGCGGGTTGTGGATCCGCTGTGTCAGCGAGGGATTGGCGTGGACCGTGCTAGTGGACCGGTTCTAAGAGGCTACTGGTTTTCACCAGAGCCCGCCGCAAAGCGGGATGGTCTTGCTGCGGCAGTAGCAACCAGGTCGTATCCACTAGCAACGGCTCAACCTCGCTGACTGCTGAGAAGGCGTGGGACAGAAGGACTAGGCAGAGGCAAGGTCAGACGTAGCAGAAGGTCGGGGGCAGGCGGCAAGGTTCGTAGTCAGGATGGATAGCAGAAGTTCAGGTACACAGGCTTTGGACACACTAAACGCTTTCACTGGCACAAGGCAACAAGATCCGGCAAGGGAGTGCAAGGGAGGAGATCAGATATAGCCAGGGAGCAGATGGAAGCCAATTAAGCTAATTGGGCCAGGCACCAATCATTGGTGCACTGGCCCTTTAAGTCTCAGAGAGCTGGCGCGCGCGCGCCAGCACAAGACAGCAGGGGACCGGGACGGGTAAGTGACCTGGGATGCGATTCGCGAGCGGGCGCGTCCCGCTGTGCAGCGCTCCCGGTCAGCGGGACTGACCGGGGCGCTGCAGGGAGAAAGACGCCGCGAGCGCTCCGGGGAGGAGCGGGGACACGGAGCGCTAGGCGTAACAGTACCCCCCCCCTTAGGTCTCCCCTTTTTTTTGTCCGGTAACTGCCTCCCCTGGGATGAGGACACCGGGAAAGAATGGAGGGTTTCCTCAACGGCAGGCAGTACAGCAGGAGTTGGAATGGGGAGGGAGGGCAGAGGGTGAAGCTTGGCACGGGGCAGGGTGACACAAGGACGGAAGCCATGAGGAGGCACAGAGGCTTGCCTGACGGGACTGGGAGGGGGGGAGAGGCACTTCCTAAGGCAGGCAGAGTCCCAGTTCTTGATCTCCCCGGTGGTCCAATCAAGGGTGGGAGAATGAAGCCGGAGCCATGGCAGACCGAGGAGGACTTCAGAGGTACAGTTGGGGAGAACGAAGAGCTCAATCCTTTCGTGGTGGGGTCCAATACACATCAGGAGGGGTTCTGTGCGGTAACGCACGGTGCAATCCAGTCTGACTCCATTGACCGCAGAAATGTAGAGCGGCTTGACGAGACGGGTCACCGGGATGCTGAATTTATTCACAAACGACTCCAAAATAAAATTACCAGAGGCACCAGAGTCCAAGCAGGCCACGGCTGAGAGGGAGGAGTTGGCTGAAGGAGAAATCCGCACGGGCACCGTGAGACGTGGAGAAGCAGACTTGGAACCAAGAGACGCCACACCCACATGAGCTGGGTGCGTGCGTGCGTTTCCCAGACGTGGAGGACGGATAGGGCAATCCACCAAGAAATGCTCGGTACTGGCACAGTAAAGACAGAGATTTTCTTCCCTACGGCGATTCCTCTCTTCCTGGGTCAGGCGAGACCTATCCACTTGCATGGCCTCCTCGGCGGGAGGCCCAGGCGTAGATTGCAACGGATACTGTGGGAGAGGTGCCCAGAGATCTAAGTCTTTTTCCTGGCGGAGCTCCTGGTGTCGCTCAGAAAAACGCATGTCAATGCGGGTAGCCAAATGGATGAGTTCTTGCAGGTTGGCAGGAATCTCTCGTGCGGCCAGCACATCCTTGATGCGACTGGATAGGCCTTTTTTAAAGGTCGCGCAGAGAGCCTCGTTATTCCATGATAACTCGGAAGCAAGAGTACGAAATTGGATGGCGTACTCGCCCACTGAAGAATTACCCTGGACCAGGTTCAACAGGGCAGTCTCGGCAGAAGAAGCTCGGGCTGGCTCCTCGAAGACACTCCGGACTTCAGCGAAAAAGGACTGGACTGAGGCTGTGGCAGGATCATTGCGGTCCCAGAGCGATGTGGCCCAAGACAAGGCCTTTCCTGAAAGAAGGCTTACTACAAACGCCACCTTAGACCGTTCTGTAGGAAACAATTCCGACAACATCTCCATATGCAGGGAACACTGAGACAAAAATCCACGGCAGAGTTTAGAGTCCCCATCAAATTTGTCCGGCAGGGACAAGCGGAGGCTAGGAGCGGCCACTCGCTGCGGAGGAGGTGCAGGAGCTGGCGGAGGAGATGGTTGCTGCTGTAGCAGAGGCAGAAGTTGCTGTAACATGGCGGTCAACTGCGACAGCTGCTGTCCTTGCTGGGCAATCTGCTGCGATTGCTGAGCGACCACCGTGGGAAGGTCAGCGAGACTTGGCAGCGGCACCTCAGCGGGATCCATGGCCGGATCTACTGTCACGATTCGGCTTGCGGGTTGTGGATCCGCTGTGTCAGCGAGGGATTGGCGTGGACCGTGCTAGTGGACCGGTTCTAAGAGGCTACTGGTTTTCACCAGAGCCCGCCGCAAAGCGGGATGGTCTTGCTGCGGCAGTAGCAACCAGGTCGTATCCACTAGCAACGGCTCAACCTCGCTGACTGCTGAGAAGACGTGGGACAGAAGGACTAGGCAGAGGCAAGGTCAGACGTAGCAGAAGGTCGGGGGCAGGCGGCAAGGTTCGTAGTCAGGATGGATAGCAGAAGTTCAGGTACACAGGCTTTGGACACACTAAACGCTTTCACTGGCACAAGGCAACAAGATCCGGCAAGGGAGTGCAAGGGAGGAGATCAGATATAGCCAGGGAGCAGATGGAAGCCAATTAAGCTAATTGGGCCAGGCACCAATCATTGGTGCACTGGCCCTTTAAGTCTCAGAGAGCTGGCGCGCGCGCGCCCTAGAGAGCGGAGCCGCGCGCGCCAGCACAAGACAGCAGGGGACCGGGACGGGTAAGTGACCTGGGATGCGATTCGCGAGCGGGCGCGTCCCGCTGTGCGAATCGCATCCCCGACGGCCATGACAGTGCAGCGCTCCCGGTCAGCGGGACTGACCGGGGCGCTGCAGGGAGAAAGACGCCGTGAGCGCTCCGGGGAGGAGCGGGGACCCGGAGCGCTAGGCGTAACACAAGTGCATAGAAAATACCAATACATTAACCATTATATAACATTGTATTATACTGTGAATTATAGAGAGTCTTGAGGAGAGTGGACCCAAGACGGACATTGAAGCAGCATCTGCCACACAGGATGGGCAGTAGTAGAGGAGAATACCGGATTCTGTACTGGGTCACCACAAACTCCCCCTCTAGAGAAAAGCCGTCCTCGGCTTAACGTCCTGGAGGGCATCTGATGATGAAATGGCCTAATGGGTCTTGGTTAGAACAAACAAAAAAAGAGTTCCTGGGGCATCAGTGAAAACATCCATCACAGGGTTATATAAATTTTCCTGGGGCATTAATGAAAACGTCCTTCACAGGGTCATAAACAATTGCAAGAGTTCATGTGGCATTTATATGAATGTCCTTACAGACTCCAGATGGATGTAAACAAAGTCAAGAAGAAAGTAACGCTTATTGTAACGGTTTGTTGTAAAGGGTAATTTGTACCTTTGTACCAACACTTAACCCCTATTTCACTGATACTGACATTGAAAGCTTATGAACATTTTCAGATACTGACAATAACATATACAGTCATAGATGTAAAATTTGGCACCCCTAAAAATTTTTATGAAAATGAAGTATTTTGTCATAGAAAAGGATTGCAGTAACACATGTTTTGCTATACACATGTTTATTCCCTTTGTGTGTATTGAAAATAATCCAAAAATGGGAGGAAAAAAAGGAAATTGGACATACTGTCACACCAAACTCCAAAAATGGGCTGGATAAAATTATTGGCACCCTTAACTTAATATTTGGTTGCACAATCTTGGAAAAAATAACTGAAATCAGTCGCTTCCTATAACCATCAATAAGCTTCTTACACCTCTCAGCCGGAATGTTGGACCACTCTTCCTTTGCACACTGCTCCAAGTCTCTCTTATTGGAAGGGCGCCTTTTCCCAACAGCAATTTTAAGATCTCGACACAGGTGATTTAGATCTGGACTCACTGCTGCCACTTCCGAACTCTCCAGCACTTTGTTGACATCCATTTCTGGGTGCTTTTTGACGTATGTCTGGGGTCATTGTCCTGCTGGAAGACCCAAGATCTTGGATGCAAACCCAGCTTTCTGACACTGGGCTGTACAGTGCGACCCAAAATCTGTTGGAAATCCTCAGATTTCATGATGCCTTGTACACATTCAAGGCACCCAGTGCCAGAGGCAGCAAAACAACCCCAAAACATAATTGAACCTCCACCATATTTCACTATAGGTACTGTGGCCCACGTTTATCATTGTCTTTAGACTGTTTTTTGTGTCTAAAAAAGGGGCAAAAAAGGCACAAGCAGGGTTTTTTTGCCCCTTTTTTTGCCCCTTTTTGTTACATATTTCTGCTGATTTTGAGTTGCAATCCCACTGATTTTGGCAATAGACATGATATGGAAGGGATTTATCATTGCGCCTTTTTGTAAAAAGGAGCAAAAAAAGGCGCAAAGCCACTGAAAAGTCTCTAAAACGACACCAGCCCAGACATGGTGTAGCTTTTTGGTGTATGTGTACACAGAAATTTCAGAAAATGTGACCTGCACAAAATTTATCAAATGCTCTTTGACCATTTAATAAATTTGGTGCTTCTACACATTATCAGCACACACAAAAAAAAGGTATAAAAAAAATGCTTCACTTACACTGCAATGATAAATGTGGGCCGGTGTTCTTTTCTTTGTAGGCCTCATTCCGTTTTTTGGTAAACAGTAGAATGATGTGCTTTACCAAAAAGCTCTATCTTGGTCTCATCTGTCTGCAAGATGTTTTCCCAGAAGGATTTTGGCTTACTCAAGTTCATTTTGGCAAAATATAGTCTTGCTTTTTTATGTCTCTGTGTCAGCAGTGGGGTCCTCCTGGGTCTCCTGCCATAGCGTTTCATTTCAATTAAATGTCGAGTGATAGTTCATACTGACATTGATGCTCCCTGAGCCTTCAGGACAGCTTGAATATCTTTGGAATTTGTTTGAGGCTGCTTATCCACCATCCGGACTATCCTGTGTTGACACCTTTCATCAATTTTTCTCTTCCATCCATGCCCAGGGAGATAAGCTACAGTGCCATGGGTTGCAAACTTCTTGATAATGTTGCGCACTGTGGACAAAGGCAAATCTAGATCTCTGGAGATGGACTTGTAACCTTGAGATTGTTGATATTTTTCCACAATTTTTGTTCTCAAGTCCTCAGACAGTTCTCTTCTTCTCTTTCTGTTGTCCATGCTTAGAGTGGCACACACAGACACACAATGCAAAGACTAAGTGAACTTCTCTCCTTTTTATCTGCTTTCATGTGTGATTTTTATGTTGTTCACACCTGTTACTTGCCCCAGGTGAGTTTAAAGGAGCATCACATGCTTGAAACAATCTTATTTTTCCACAATTTTGAAAAGGTGCCAATAATTTTGTCCAGCCCATTTTTGGAGTTTGGTGACATTATGTCCAATTTGCTTTTTTTTCTCCCTTTTTGGTTTAGTTCCAATACACACAAGGGGAATAAACATGTGTATAGCAAAACAAATAATTTTCTGTGAGAAATACTTTTCTAGAAAAATGTCATGGGTGCCAATATTTATGGCCATGTCTGTATACACACACACACACACATACTATACATAATGTACATATATATATATATATATATATATATATATATATATATATATATATATATATGTGTGTGTATATACAACACATTGGGGTTTATTTACTAAGAGTGGAGTGGAGTTTTCTTTGTGGGTTTTGATTTCTGACAGGAATTTTCCACGGTATTTACTAAGGTTTCCCTACATTTTGCACTTTTCTTACATTTTGCTATTTTTTTACACATGCTCTGATCTGTCAGGTTTTCCTCAGCTCAAATCCACCACATTTTCTGTGGAAACCTTAGTAAATATGTTAGGATTTTTCAAAACTGTCGGGACCACGCCCTTTTTGTCAGGGCCACGCCTCTATCACATGGCCACGCCCCATTTTCGTTTTTTTTTCTTGTAAAATAAAGTTGTTGTTTTTTTTTGTCGCAAATTGTGTCGTAAGGGACGTGCAACACAATTTGGGTGCAAAACCTGATAAAAAAGAGTTGGGATCATGTTAGTAAATAAACTCCATTGAGTTTTATATATTTATATGGATTCACAACCAGCAGATTTGCTGCAGAAATTTCTGCAACGGAAAATCAATTCTACTCATGTAAATGGGGTTTCCTTGGCAGTAAGTACAAGGATTTCTACAAACCCCATTCAGATAAATGGGACATTCGCAGAAAGACTCCTGCTGTAACAAATCTGCGGTGTATGAATAGACCCTGTCAGCCGAGCAATTTCAGCAAACTACAGACTGTATTTCACAGCAGACTGTTCCCTGGGAGTAAAATCTAAACTAAAAATATGACGTCCACCACCCTGTAGTCTGCTGATGGGATGCAGGCTCCTGGAGTAAATCCAATAAGTACATTATATTAAGGCACTGTTATTAAAACGATTCCTTCATATAAATAAGAAGCAGCGCCATAAGGGAGTGTGAGATGGTTGTTTGCAGCTCAGCCACACTACTTCTAGTAGCCACTTTTCTTTTTCTACATGCATTTCTATTGTGATGTATCACGGCAAAATGAAACAGAAAAAGCTTTTTTTTTTCTGGTCGAATACCCTAAAAAAAAACAAAAAACAAAGGAGAACCAGTCAGGAAGTGTAAAGGAAGGATCCCTCAACAGATCCCATTCATCTCAACTGAGCCAAAAATGCAGCAATATGTACTTGTCATTGTTGAAGACCTAAAATGGGCCATACAACCATTTAGGATCTTCAATTAATGGGCAAAAAATCTGCAAAAAGATTTTTTTTTTAACCTTTTTTACTTGGATGGGATAGAAAAGCAAACTGATACACACAAATGTAATATAAAGTGTATATTCACCTTAGGCGGGGTTCACACTGAGTGCTCCATGTTGCAGCAACCTGTGTTTTGGGTTAGTTTGTTGGTTTGGTTGTTTTTGGTTTGGAGTCCATCAACTAAAACAAAAACAAAAAATGCATAGTGTGAACGCAGTCTAGTAATGATTGTTAAGTCTGTGACCAGCAATTATTTGGCTTTATTTGCCTGTTTTTTTTGCTTTTCTATGGCTCAAAAAGAGGAAAAACTATTTAACTCAATAGTAAAACAGTAATTTGCTCATATATACACTGCTCAAAAAAATAAAGGGAACACTAAGATAACACATCCTAGATCTGAATGAATGAACTTATCGAATGAAATTCTTTCGTCTTTACATAGTTGAATGTGCTGACAACAAAATCACACAAAAATTATCAATTGAAACCAAATTTATCAACCCATGGAGGTCTGGATATGGAGTCACACTCAAAATCAAAGTGGAAACCGCACTACAGGCTGATCCAACTTTGATGTAATGTCCTTAAAACAAGTCACAATGAGGCTCAGTAGTGTGTGTGGCCTCCACGTGCCCGTATGACCTCCCTACAATGCCTGGGCATGCTCCTGATGAGGTGGCAGATGGTCTCCTGAGGGATGTCCTCCCAGACCTGGACTAAAGCATCCGCCAACTCCTGGACAGTCTGTGGTGCAACGTGGTGTTGGTGGATGGAGCGAGACATGATGTCCCAGATGTGCTCAATCGGATTCAGGTCTGGGGAACGGACAGGCCAGTCCATAGCATCAGTGCCTTCCTCTTGCAGGAATTGCTGACACACTCCAGCCACATGAGGTCTAGCATTGTCTTGGATTAGGAGGAACCCATTAGGAGGAACCCAGGGCCAACCGCACCAGCATATGGTCTCACAAGGGGTCTAAGGATCTCATCTTCGTACCTAATGTCAGTCAGGCTACCTCTGGCAAGCACATGGAGGGCTGTGCAGCCCCCCAAAGAAATGCCACCCCACACCATTACTTACCCACTGCCAAACCGGTCATGCCAGAGGATGTTGCAGGCAGCAGAACGTTCTCCACGGCGTCTCCAGACTCTGTCACGTCTCTCACATCTGTCACGTACCTTACAACACAATCATCTGTGAAGAGCGCAGGGCGCCAGTGGCAAATTTGCCAATCTTGGTGTTCTCTGGCAAATGTCAAAGTCCTGCGCGGTGTTGGACTGTAAGCACAACCCCCACCTGTGGAGGTCGGGCCCTTATACCACCCTCATGGAGTCTGTTTCTTACCATTTGAGTGGACACATGCACATTTGCCTGCTGGAGGTCATTTTGCAGGGCTCTGGCAGTGCTCCTCCTGCTCCTCCTTGCACAAAGGCGGAGGTAGCGGTCCTGCTGCTGGGTTGTTGCCCTCCTACTGCCTCCTCCACATCTCCTGATGTACTGGCCTGTCTCCTGGTAGGGCCTCCCTGCTCTGGACACTACGCTGACAGACACAGCAAACCTTCTTGCCACAGCTCGCATTGATGTGCCATCCTGGATGAGCTGCACTACCTGAGCCACTTGTGTGGGTTGTAGACTCCGTCTAATGCTACCACTAGAATGAAAGCACTGCCAGCCTTCAAAAGTGACCAAAACATCAGCCAGGAAGCATAGGAACTGAGAAGTGGTCTGTGGTCACCACCTGCAGAACCACTCCTTTATTGGGGGTGTCTTGCTAATTGCCTATAATTTCCACCTGTTGTCTGTTCCATTTGCACAACAGCATGTGAAATTGATTGTCAATCAGTGTTCTTCCTGAGTGGACAGTGTGATTTCACAGAAGTGTCATTGACTTGGAGTTACAATGTGTTGTTTAAGTGTTCCCTTTATTTTTTTGAGCAGACCACACACAGTTTTTTGGTCTGTTTTTTTTTTTTTTTTTTTAGCTGTAAAACAACCTTAGGCTGTGTTTATACATAGTATTTTCAACCTTTTTTTTTTATTATTGAGGTTGCTGTTTTTATTATTGAGGTTCATTGAAATATGACTTGGGATTCCCATTCTTTATGATTTTATGGCTTTTATTATATATCTATAAAATTAAATGCAAGGCAAGAGATGTGGACACAGGGCTTGGCTTCCAGCTGCCTGTCAATCAAGGAAAGAGGTTTTCTAACCTGTGGAGCTTCAGGAGCTTAAGTGGCGTGTGTCTTCATAACAGCCCTATTACAGTGCCTCTAGTTTTTAGCCTGACCTACAGCTGACTTCCTTTAAATTTATTATTGATTTGTACCATAAAGAACAAATGTTTACGCCACACTCTACAATTAACACATAGGTGTGATAAAAGGGAATTTGTCATCACCCACACTAACCTTTTGGTTCAGGCTGTTAGTGTGGGTGCACCCTGACACAGCCCACTTCTCCTGCATCCAGCCAGCCTTATGAATATACATAACACTGTACACCCTGGAAGAGGCGCAGTAATCGCCATCAGCAGGGAGTAAGTGAAATCTCCCTCCAAAGAGAGAATTTACAGTGGAAGCGTTATGCATATTCATATTCAGGAAGTGGATTAGACGTCAGAGTACACTTGGGGCTTGGGAACGCCCTATATGCACCAAGAAAGCTCATTAGCATATTCCAAAAAACAGGCAAAATGAAGCCATGGAGCACAGGAAGGCAAACACCTTTTCATCAGTGTCACCTGCACAACAAGCCTGTGCAAACAGATTAGTGTGGGAGATACTGATGACAGATTCCTTTAAAAAAAATATTTCATTTATTAAATTTGTAGCTAGTCACCCAATATATATTGTTCATCTAATATTACCCTGTTTAGTTATTGCTTACTATATTAAATAATCCTAAAATACTTTCCTTCCCTTGGGTCATGTGACCTCATGGAGACTCCCCGGAAATGTCATATGCTTCTGTGCTCTAAATGGTGTCCCCATGGTGTCCTACCAGTACTTATTGTCAGGATCCGGGTACTGTGAGGATACTGGAGGTGGATCCTCTGTGTCAGTGGGGTGATGACGTGGGCCGTACCAGGGGAACGGAGTCTAAGGGGTTACTGGTATTCACCAGAGCCTGCCGCAAAGCGGGATGGACTTGCTGCGGCAGGTAATCCCCAGGTCGTTCCACCCGATAGCGACTCAACCCCGACTGACTGCTGAGATAGGCGCGGTACAAAGGATTAGGCAAAAGCAAGGTCGGACGTAGCAGAAGGTCAGGGCAGGCAGCAAGGATCGTAGTCAGGGGCAACGGCAGGAGGTCTGGAACACTGGCTTGGGACATACAAGGAACGCTTTCACTGGCACAATGGCAACAAGATCCGGCAATACAGGGAAGGGGAAGTGAGGTGATATAGAGCAGTGCACAGGTGATTTCACTAATTTGGGCCAGGCGCCAATCAGCGGCGCACTGGCCCTTTAAATCGCAGATAGCCGGCGCGCAGGTAAACGCCGCGAGCGCTCCGGGGAGGAGCGGGGACCCGGAACGCTCAGCGTAACAGTACCCCCCCCCCCCCCCTTGGGTCTCCCCCTCTTTTTGGAACC
Organism: Hyla sarda; assembly: GCF_029499605.1. Lineage (NCBI taxonomy): Eukaryota > Metazoa > Chordata > Amphibia > Anura > Hylidae > Hyla > Hyla sarda. The sequence goes on from NC_079193.1 coordinate 49,212,852, forward strand.
CGAAAATTTGTGAATAAGGTCCTTGTGGAGGATGTTATCCTCGGGTTCCCACGACCTCTCCTCAGGACCGCAATTCTCCCAATCTACCAGAATTTTTTTTTTACCTCTGACCGTCTTAGACGCAAGAATTTCTTTAACCGAGAAGACATCGGAAGAACCGGAGACAGGAGCTGGAGTGACAACCTTGGGAGAGAAGCGGTTAAGGACAAGCGGTTTAAGGAGAGAAACATGAAAAGCGTTAGGAATACGGAGAGAAGGGGGAAGAAGGAGTTTGTAGGAGACAGGATTGATTTGGCACTTGATTTTAAAGGGTCCAAGATAACGTGGTCCCAGTTCATAACTGGGGACACGGAAGCGGATATACTTGGCGGAGAGCCACACTTTGTCTCCAGGAGCAAAGACAGGAGGGGTTCTTCTCTTTATGTCGGCATGCTTCTTCATCCGGGATGAGGCCTGTAGGGGGGATTTTTGAGTCTCCTTCCAGATGGTGGAGAAGTCCCGGGTAACTTCGTCAACAGCAGGCAAACCAGAAGGCGTGGGAGTGGGGAGGGGGGGCAGAGGGTGATGGCCGTACACCACAAAGAACGGGGATTTGGCGGAGGATTCAAAGTCTTTGAAATTGTTCGAGAATTCAGCCCAGGGTAGAAGATCGGCCCAATCATCCTGGCGGGAGGAAACAAAATGTTGCAAATAGTCACCAAGGACCTGGTTAACTCTCTCTACTTGCCCATTGGATTGGGGATGATAGGAAGATGAGAAATGTAATTAGATTTTTAGTTGATTACAGAGAGCTCTCCAGAATTTCGACACAAATTGAACGCCTCTATCCGAGACGATATGCGTGGGAAGCCCGTGAAGGCGAAAAATGTGCACAAAAAATTGTTTCACCAACTGTAGCGCAGAAGGAAGGCCTGGAAGTGGAATAAAATGTGCCATCTTGGAGAAACGATCAACGACCATCCAAATTACTGTGTTGCCATGGGATAAAGGCAGGTCCGTTATAAAATCCATGGCAATCTGAGACCATGGTAGCTCAGGGACAGGCAGAGGATGAAGGAGGCCAGCAGGCTTCTGGTGAGGAGTCTTGTCCCGGGCACAGACTGTACAGGCCCGAACAAAATCAGCAACATCTGCTTCCAGGGTAGGCCACCAATATAAACGAGAGATGAGTTGGATGGACTTCTTGACGCCAGCATGGCCGGCGAGGTGCGAGGAATGTCCCGACCTGAGGATCTTGAGGCGCTGGCATGGGGGGATGAAAGTCTTTCCAGGAGGTGTTTGTCTGATAGAAGCTGGAGAAGAGGAGATCAGACATTCAGGAGGAACAATGTGTTGCAGGGGGGTTTCCGTTTCGGAAGCATCAGAGGAACGAGAAAGGGCGTCAGCCCTGATGTTTTTGTCAGCAAGGCGAAAATGAATCTCAAAGTTAAAACGGGCAAAAAACAACGACCACCTAGCCTGGCGTGGGTTCAGTCGTTGGGCAGACTGAAGATACGAGAGATTCTTGTGATCCGTGTAGGTGATAATTGGATATTTGGAACCCTCCAGCAGATGCCTCCATTTTTCGAGGGCTAGTTTAATGGCCAGCAGATCTCGATCACCAATGGAGTAATTTGTTTCCTCCGGAGAGAAGGTCTTAGAAAAGAAACCACAAGTAATGTTATGTCCAGAAGAGTTTTTTTGTAGGAGTACAGCTCCGGCTCCCACCGAGGAGGCGTCTACCTCCAGTGAGAAGGGTTTAGATGGATCAGGTCTGGAGAGTACAGGAGCAGAAGAAAAAGCAGTTTTGAGATGATTGAATGCCTCATCCGCTTGGGGAGGCCAGGACTTAGGGTTGGCGTTTTTCTTGGTTAGAGCCACAATTGGAGCCACAATGGTGGGAAAAATGCGGAATAAACTGTCGGTAGTAATTGGCAAACCCCAAGAAGCGTTGGATAGCTCGGAGTCCGGAGGGGCGTGGCCAATCTAACACGGCTGACAGTTTGTCTGGGTCCATTTGAAGTCCCTGGCCAGAGACTAAATAACCTAGAAAGGGGAGAGATTGGCATTCAAAGAGACATTTCTCTATCTTGGCAAATAATTGATTGTCACTGAGTCTCTGGAGCACTAGACGGACATGGCAGCGGTGTTCTTTGAGACTAGAAGAAAAAATCAGAATGTCGTCCAGGTAAACCACAACACAGGTATATAACAGATCCCGAAAAATTTCATTCACGAAGTCCTGGAAGACAGCAGGGGCGTTGTAGAGCCCAAAGGGCATAACCAAATATTCAAAATGTCCGTCTCTGGTATTAAATGCGGTCTTCCACTCATCCCCTTTCCTGATGCGGATGAGATTATATGCGCCTCTTAAATCCAATTTGGTGAAGATGTTAGCACCACGTAGGCGGTCAAAGAGTTCCAAGATAAGAGGCAGGGGATAGCGTTTTTTTATAGTGATCTTATTTAAAGTGTAATCGATGCACGGGCGTAAGGAACCGTCTTTTTTGGAGACAAAGAAGAACCCCGCTCCGGGAGGGGATGAAGACTTGCGGATGAATCCCCTCTTTAAATTTTCTTGGATGTAGTCCGACATGGCTTGAGTCTCAGGAGCAGAAAGCGGGTAGATCCTGCCCCGGGGTGGAGTAGTACCAGGAAGGAGATCAATAGGGCAGTCATAAGGCCTGTGAGGAGGCAAAGTCTCTGCTTGTTTTTTGCAAAAAACATCGGCATAGTCCTGATAGGCCTTGGGGAGGCCTGGTATGGGAGGAGTCACTGAGGTTTGACTGACGGGACTGGGAGCACACGTGAGACATTTTTTGTGGCAAGAAGGACCCCAGCTCTTGATCTCCCCGGTGGTCCAGTCAAGGGTAGGAGAATGGCGTTGGAGCCAAGGCAGGCCGAGGAGAATTTCAGAAGTGCAGTTAGAGAGGACCAGAAATTAAATTTTTTCGTGATGAGGTCCAATGCACATTAACAGGGGTTCTGTGCGGTAACGCACAGTACAGTCCAATTTTTCTCCATTAACTGAAGCGATGTAGAGAGGTCTGGCGAGACTGGTCACTGGGATGTTGAACCTGTTAACGAAAGAGGCCAAAATAAAATTTCCTGCAGAGCCTGAATCCAAGAAGGCCACAGCTGAGAAGGAGGAGGTAGTAGAAGAAGAAATCCGCAGAGGCACAGTAAGACGTGGAGAAGCAGAGTTCACACCTAGAGGTGTCTCACCTTTGTGCGGCATGGGAGTGCGTCTTTCCTGATGTGGAGGACGGATAGGACAATCCTTCAGGAAGTGTTTGGTACTGGCACAGTACAGGCATAGGTTCTCATTGCGGCAGCGTGTCCTCTCTTGTAGGGTCAGGCGAGACCGGTCTACTTACATAGCCTCCACGGCAGAAGGCACAGGAACAGATTGCAGTGGAGAAGAGAGGAGCCGGGAAGAGAAATCGCCTAGTGCGAACAAAGTCCATATCCTGACGGAGCTCCTGGCGTCTTTCGGAAAAACGCATGTCAATGCGGGTGGCCAAATGGATCAGTTCATGCAGGTTGGCAGGAATTTCTCGTGCGGCCAGCACATCCTTGATGTTACTGGATAGGCCTTTTTTAAAGGTCGCGCAGAGGGCCTCGTTGTTCCAAGATAATTCAGAGGCGAGGGTACGAAATCGGATTGCGTATTCGCCTACAGAAGAATTTCCTTGGACCAGGTTCAGCAAGGCAGTTTCGGCAGAAGAGGCTCGGGCTGGTTCCTCGAAGACACTACGAACCTCAGCAAAGAAGGACTGAACAGTGGCAGTGACAGGATCATTGCGGTCCCAGAGCGGAGTGGCCCATGACAAGGTCTTCCCAGACAGGAGACTAACCACGAAAACCACCTTTGACCGTTCAGTGGGAAATTGGTCTGACATCATCTCCAAATGCAGGGAACATTGTGAGAGAAAACCACGGCATAGTTTAGAGTCCCCATCAAATTTGTCCGGCAGGGACAAGCGGAGGCTGGAAGCGGCCACTCGCTGCGGAGGAGGTGCAGGAGCTGGCGGAGGAGATGGTTGCTGTAGCTGTGGTAGAAGCTGTTGTAGCATAACAGTCAGTTGAGACAGCTGATGGCCTTGTTGCGCTATCTGTTGCGACTGCTGGGCGACCACCGTGGTAAGGTCAGCGACAACTGGCAGCGGGACCTCAGCGGGATCCATGGCCGGATCTACTGTCAGGATCCGGGTACTGTGAGGATACTGGGGGTGGATCCTCTGTGTCAGTGGGGTGATGACGTGGGCCGTACCAGGGGAACGGAGTCTAAGGGGTTACTTTTATTCACCAGAGCCCGCCGCAAAGCGGGATGGACTTGCTGCAGCAGGTAACCCCCAGGTCGTTCCACCCGATAGCGACTCAACCCCCGACTGACTGCTGAGATAGGCACGGTACAAGGGATTAGGCAAAAGCAAGGTCGGACGTAGCAGAAGGTCAGGGCAGGCAGCAAGGATCGTAGTCAGGGGCAACGGCAGGAGGTCTGGAACACTGGCTTGGGACATACAAGGAACACTTTCACTGGCACAATGGCAACAAGATCCGGCAATACAGGGAAGGGGAAGTGAGGTGATATAGAGCAGTGCACAGGTGATTTCACTAATTTGGGCCAGGCACCATTCAGCGGCGCACTGGCCCTTTAAATCGCAGAGAGCTGGCGCGCGCGCCCTAGGGAGCGGGGCCGCGTGCGCCGGGACAGATGGGGAACGGGTCTGGTAAGCAGGGAACGGGTCTGGTAAGCAGTCTGGGATGCGAACCGCGAGTGGGCGCGTCCCGCATCGCGGATCGCATCCCTGCTAGGGACACTATCGCAGCGCTCCCGGTCAGCGGGTCTGACCGGGTCGCTGCGAGCAGGTAAACGCCGAGAGTGCTCCGGGGAGGAGCGGGGACCCTGAGCGCTCGGCATAACACTTATCAGCTGCTGAAGTTGAGTTATTCTTTTCTGTCTGACAACAGTGCTCTCTGCTGACACCTCTGTCCATGTCAGGAACTGTCCAGAGCAGGAGAGGTTTGCTGTGGGGATTTGCTCCTACTCTGGACAGTTCCTGACATCGACAGAGGTGTCAGCAGAGAGCACTGTTGTCAGACAGAAAAGAACAACTTAACTTCAGCAACTGATAAGTACTGGTAGGATTAAGATTTTTTTTAAAGAAGTAATTTACAAATCTGTTTAACTTTCTGGAGCCAGTTGATATGAAAAAAAAGAATTTTTTTCATGGAATACCCCTTTAACTACTAGAACCTCCTGTATGATGAAACTGCATGGACTGTTCACACAAGTCCTCCATTATGAGAATATAGAGATGAGAAACATTATTATTACTTTTATTATTGTCCTCCCAGCAGGCAGAGATAATACTAGCTCTAGCTGACCAGTAGATGCTTTGCTGATGCATCATGAGTTTGATAGTAAAGCACAAAAAGAGAGACAGAAACCAAGATGGTGGCTGGTCAGAAGAAGAGAGCAGACTGGACTACAAGAAAGTGAGTGCAATATATGTAGAAGACGCTCAGAGTGTCATAGACAGTCAGATGGGGTACAGAATATTTGTGATATGTGTTATATATTGTGTGAATGTTTAATGCTGGGTGGATGGCTACCTGCTAAGGTAGGACAGGTGTTATTTCCTCATCAAAGCACTCAAATAAAGCTATCCCTGATGCCTACAGCGATAACACATTTAAATGGTCATGCAAATACATTTCTAGGTACAGCATTTCTTTTAATCCACAAACTGCACCACCTCCAGAAGGGTGCCTTAGGCAGCTGCCTATTCTGCCTACCCCTTGTCCCGCCCATGTTCTAACCACATAGAGTCCCTTTCCTGTTCCAGGTATTGTTAGCAGTAGGTACAATATGACATAAAAGGAATAGAATAGAATATAAAAAAAAAAAGTACCCTCCTTTGCCAGTATAAAAGTATTAATACAAAGAATTCAGTGTCTAGCTGTAAGTAATGGGAATGTATTTTTTGTGAAGTTTAATTGTTCTATTTATGAGCCTCACTCCTTGTATCTGGCATATGAGAAGGAGAAAGACTGGTAAAGCAGACATCATGTGGAGGAGCAGAAAGCAGCTTTTCACCTTTCGTGTTTGAACATGTCACTAAGCCGAGCCGTTCTCCTTTGGTAGCATTGTTCTAAAGTAAAGTTTGTAGAAAAGTTTAGGTTCAACAGCAATAATTATAGGGCGTCAGGAGGCTGCGATAACACAATAAAAGAGCAAATGCACAAGCAAAGATTTGGTTAGAAAAACATTTAATGCCACATCATAAAATTATTCATATCAAACGTAAAATGCGTGACTCATATTAATATGTAAAGTATATGCTATACGCTTGCTTCATTTACATATATTAGGAATGCTATGGAAAATGTCCTTTTACTAGGAGCAGCTATGATGACAGATAACTAGATCTGGGCTACTGGGTGCTGGCTGCAGAAATCTCTAATAATTATTATTATTATTATGCTGTAGTGATGGCATTACGTACATCCATGTGACTTCTGCAACCAATGACTCTGCCTTGCATGCTTACATTAGTGCTAAGACCGGGGATTGACTGCAGCCAACATATGGCCATACACCATGTCACTCCTGCAAAAAGGAAATAGACAATAATGGGCAAGGACCACTGAAGCATTGGTACTGCAGCAATGGACGATTTCAAAGGTGACTAATAGTGTTTTTTTTTTATTTCATAACATTTTCTGCACTTAGCATAAGTTAGCCATATACATGACATAGTTGTCAGCTTAATGCTTGTTCAACTGGGTGACGGCCCCTACACTAAGTGCCCAGGGATAACACTATACAAAGGAAATCAGACAGACTGAGTCAGAACCAAACAGACACATCAAGGACAGAATCAAGGAAAAGAGAATAGTGAGAGGGCAAGCCAGAAATCAGAATCAGAACCAAATACCAGCAGGATCAAACCAGGAGGCCATGTCAATGTCCAAATTAGAAGGCAGAAGAGGATAGAATGCAGCAATACAGGGGCAAGTGCAAAACACTAGTGAGGATACAGGCTCCAATCAAAGGCGTCTGTGGCCAGAAGACACCTATTTTAATAGAGGAGAAAGCATGGGATGCTGACTGAATTCTGATTGGGTGGCCTGCCCTGTCAACTTACCTGATAAGGTAAGTTGCCAGGGTGACTGAGTGGCACTCCCGACAGCACAGCATGGAGAATAGGATCAGGTAAATTCCATACACCCACATACACATAAGAAGATCAAAAAGTTCAGCTAACATATATTTGATGTGTACGGGGCCTTTGCAGTCCTGTGAAACCCATTTCAGATTGTGTTCACCAGTGTGCCACAAATAAGAACAAAATAATGTATGTGATGGGAACTAGGGCGAGTCAAGAGAAGTCCCAGTCCAATGTATCCAATAGTCCCAAGAAGATGCTCCAGCAGATATTAGTCCATTTCAAAGTTTAATGTTTTGCAGTATGAAGATGTACATGAAATGCAACGTTTCGACCCTTTAGTAAACGCCTTAGTCTTTGTCAAGCAATAATACCTGACAAGTGACAAAATAGCCGGAAAAATCTTTTTGGCACAATACAAAAGTGGCATGTGCAGGGAACAACACCTCCATAACACAATGCCGTACATAGCACCGTATGGTGACACACAAAGTGCTGTATACAAATGTAATTTCCATAACTGTGTAACCAATGGAGTCCAATGCCAGGATGCACCAGTCATACTGCTATACACATCAATAGATAAACTCCAGATATGTGTTATGGAACAAGAAAAACAAACAATTTAATAATAAGATACTTATTTGGTTAATGAATACCTTCCGTGTTTCCATTTAGTTACAGGCACAATATAATTATAACATTTAGAGCATTAATATGCAACTCAGACATGAAACGGAAGATGATATATGTGCGTGTTCCTATAGGAGGGACAACAGCTTGGTGAATTGCTGCCAAATCCATGAGCAGCTCAGAACAAATCTATATAAAGATCAATAGAATGTGAGTGCAGAAAGATCTGCTTACAGTACAAGCACCTACAGGTGTATTACAAGGACAACAACATCAGATAGGAAGAGCTGTACACATTGTTATGTAAGCCTGGCGCCTGGGACTGGGCACCATTACCAATGCCCGTACTACTCAGTGTGACCCCCTGGCCAGACGAGGAGGATGAGTGCGGAGTGTTAGCTCTTCTCCTATATGGGACTAGGGTTGCCACCTTTCTTGCAAAAAAATACTGACCATGCTAATTTGCATAATGAAGGGGGGGGGGATTTTTTCCTATTCTGACCCTATAACTTTTTTATTTCTCCTTACATGGGCCTGAACGAGGGCTCATTTTTTTGCACCCCAATCTGTAGTTATTAACCGTACCATTTTTGTTTTGATATGACTTTTTGATCGCTTTTTTTAATTAAATTCGAGAGTTGCAGTAAGTTGCTGACTATAACTCCCAGCATGCCCTGATACAGCCAGAGGCTCAGCAGCTACCCCATTCGAAAACTACAACTCCCAGCATGTCGGACTATATAGTAGTATATAGCAGTGTTTCCCAACCAGGGTGCCTCCAGCTGTGGCCAAACTACAACTCCCAGCATGCCCGGACAGCCTTTGGCTGTCCGGGCTTGCTGAGAGTTGTAGTTTGGCCACAGCTGGAGGCACCCTGGTTGGGAAACACTGGTATATAGTATAGGTCAGTGTTTCCCAACCAGTGGGGCCTCCAGCTGTTGCAAAACTACAACTCCCAGCATGTTGGACTATATAGTAGTATATAGTATAGGTCAGTGTTTCCCAACCAGGGGTGCTTTCAGCTGTTGCAAAACTACAACTCCCAGCATGCCCTGATACAGCCAGTGGCTCAGCAGCTGCCCCATACGAAAACTACAACTCCCAGCATGTTGCACTATATAGTAGTATATAGCAGTGTTTCCCAACCAGGGTGCCAACAGCTGTGGCCAAACTACAACTCCCAGCATGTTGGACTATATAGTAGTATATAGTAGAGGTCAGTGTTTCCCAACCAGGGTGCCGACAGCTGTTGCAAAACTACAACTCCCAGCATGTTGGACTATATAGTAGTATATAGTTTAGGTCAGTGTTTCCCAACCAGGGGTGCTTTCAGCTGTTGCAAAACTACAACTCCCAGCATGCCTGGACAGCCAACGGCTGTCCGGGCATGCTGGGAGTTGTAGTGTTGCAACAGTTGGAGGCGCTTTAGTTGGGAAACACTGGTATAGGTTATGGTGCAACATTAATATAAAATACCGGCAGGTTGGCAAAAATACCGGCCAGGTGGCACCCCTCTGCAATTTTGCCCTAGTCCCCACACCTTTATATTTGTTGTTTCACCTTAATCATAAGAGATGTAATTATTAAGGAGGGAGGAGAAAGTTATGATACGGATTTTCCCACTTTTCTTAATGTGTGAATGTGATCATTGATGAACAGTGGCTGAAACATGCAAGTACCCTGAGGTGAAACCTACGCATTTACTGCTTGACAGCCAAGGATTCCCGGAACCTCCACAGATAACCAGAACAAAGGGGCCCCCTCACTATTGTATCTAACAGGGGGGTAGCCAAGGGCGTGTGTACCATAGTGGCAATCATGCTGCTGCTATAGGACCTTTAGAGTCAGACACCATAAACATAATAGGGGGTCAGTTTAAACTTTTTGCTGTGGTGCCCCCTCACTCATATGTTTGCCATTGGGGGTACTTACAGCATGTGTAGAGGTGCCAATCATGCCAAAGCAACGTAAGACACCAATATTATAGCTGCCACATGGTACAGTGGGCCAAAAAAATTATTTAGTCAGCCACCAATTGTGCAAGTTCTCCCACTTAAAAAGATGAGTGAGGCCATTTTCATCATAGATATACCTCAACTATGAGAGACATAATGAGAAAAAAAATCCATAAAATCACATTGTCTGATTTCTAAATAATTTATTTGCAAATTATGGTGGAAAATAAGAATTTGGTCAGTTACAAAAGTTCATCTCAATATTTTGTTATATACCCTTTGTTGGAAATGACAGAGGTCAAACATTGTCTGTAAGTCTTCACAAGGTTTTCACACACAGTTGCTGGTATTTTGGTCCATTCCTCCATGCAGATCTCCTCTAGAGCAGTGATGTTTTGGGGCTGTCGCTGGGCAATACAGACTTTCAACTCCCTTCAAAAGGGTCAAGATCTCGAGACTGGCCAGGCCACTTCAGGACCTTGAAATGCTTCTTACGAAGACACTCCTTTGTTGCCCGGGCGGTGTGTTTAGGATCATTGTCATGCTGAAAAACCCAGCCACGTTTCATTTTCAATGCCCTTGATGAAGGAAGGAGGTTTTCACTCAAAATTTCATGATACATGGCCCCATTCATTCTTTTCTTTACACAGATCATTCGTCCTGGTCCCTTGGCAGAAAAACAGCCCCAAAGCATGATGTTTCCACCCCCATGCTTCACAGTAGGTATGGTGTTCTTTCGATGCAACTCAGCATTTTTTCTCCTCCAAACACGATGCGTTGAGTTTGTACCAAAAAGTTCTACTTTGGTTTCATCTGACCATTTGACATTCTCTCAATACTCTTCCGGATCATCCAAATGCTCTCTAGAAAACTTCAGACGGGCCAGGACATGTACTGGCTTAAGCAGGGGGACACGTCTGGCACTGCATGATTTGTGTCCCTGGCAGCATAGTGTGTTACTGATTGTAGCCTTTGTTACTTTGGTCCCAGCTCTATGCAGGTCATTCACTAGGTCCCCCCATGTGGTTCTGGGATTTTTGCTCACCGTTCTTGTGATCATTTTGACACCACGGGGTGAGATCTTGTGTGGAGCCCCAGATCGAGGGAGATTATCAGTGGTCTTGTATGTCTTCCATTTTCTAATAATTGCTCCCACAGTTGATTTATTCACACCAAGCTGCTTGCCTATTGCAGATTCAGTCTTCCCAGCCTGGTGCAGGTCTACAATTATGTTTCTGGTGTCCTTCAAAAGCTCTTTGGTCTTTGCCATAGTGGAGTTTGGAGTGTGACTGTTTTTTGAGTTTGTGGACAGGTGTCTTTTTATACTGATAACAAGATCAAACAGGTGACATTAATACAGATAACGAGTGGAGGACAGAGGAGACTCTTAAAGAAGAAATTACAGGTCTGTGAGAGCCAGAAACCTTGCTTGTGTGTAGGTGACCAAATACTTATTTTCCACCTTAATTTGCAAATAAATTCTTTAAAAATCAGACAATGTGATTTTATGGATTTTTTTCTCTCATTATGTCTCTCATAGTTGAAGTACCTATGATGATAATTACAGGCCTCTGACATCTTTTTAAGCGGGAGAACTTGCACAATTGGTGGCTGACTAAATACTTTTTTGCCCCACTGTAGAAGGGGGGGGGGGGGTTGGTCTGTTACCGATTTGGCATCCCACCATTGTAGAAATATCGATATCTTCTTCTGTTGTTTTTCTCTCAGCCTTTATTCTTTTTTTTAGGCTGACATTTTCAAAGTCTTCACAACCAGTTATCACTTATCATTGTTCAACATACAATAATGTAAAGAGATGACTGTATTTCAATGGTCAGCACAGATCTTGATGTAACAAGTAACCATGGGGCTCCCTCTCCAACATGACCACCTTCAGCAGCAAATGCATAACATTCAAGGCTTGTGATTATTTTGGTCTCACTAATATACAGGGATAAGACACAGTCACTGTGCAAAAATAATAGTTATTTCACATTGCAGGACTAATAAACACAGTCATATCACAATACAGGCAAAATAAATACAGTGATGTCACAGTACAGAGATAATGGGGGGCATTTTCTAAGAAGTAAAAAAAATGTATGACTTTTAAGGATTTACTCTGCTCATGCCTAGGGGGAGGGGGGGGGGGGTAGAGGGTCAGAGAGGGGGACACAGCTTTACGTAGAAGGGGCATACAGGGGATGTGCCTCCTTACATGTGACTGTAGAGCCGATTTTCGGCACTAAAAGTGGCAGAAATCTACACCAGTTCAGTATATATTTCTGCGCTGAGTGCAAAATATCAGCCGCACAGGTACCTTTTAGTAAGCCCTGGGGGAGTTTGGTGTTGCTGGTTCTGCATTTGCATTTTATTTACCCATTGAGATTTCTTACTTGTATGCATTATATGGCACATGGATTGTATACCAATGGACCAGTGTTTTGTATTTCCATCTCTCCACATTTGATGTCCTTTTAAGAAAATCTGTTTAATTTAATAAAATGAATTCAATACTTATATTTAGTCATATGTGTCTATTTAGTGTTGGTCTTCCTTGCTGCCTCTGTTTACTTATAGTAATTGTCAGACAATGAAACCTATTTTTAACTGTCAAATTAACATATATAGGAAAATTAAGTTCTTGAACTGACAAGTTGATTAAAATGATTCTGACTGCCGATCAATATATATTAATACTTATATATTTATATACCATTTCTAATGCTGAAAAAAGATATTTGTTACCTACTCTATATATCCAGCTTACTATTTGCTTGCCGCTAAGAAAGAGACCTTGGAATGACACCAGAAGGCCCAAGATGAGACGTCAGAAGACAAAACATTTTAAGAAGATACAGATTGTATGGAAGGACAAAGATCTGGGTTTTTCCAGTTTCAGAGTGAAAGAGCCGCATAAGTGAACTTTGGCCAAGAAAGAAATAAATGCTTAAATATGTTCACATATACAGAGATAAAGCTCAAATAACCAATCAAAATGTAATATGATGATTTTGACATCATAACCAACCTCCCTTTTTTGTCAAATGTAATAACAATGTACTTCCGTGTAATAAGCAGAACTCCTTGGGGCAGCCGTTTAGCCAGTATGCTGAGAAGGAGATATTATACCAACATTCTGTCTGGTGTGTATTCCTTGTGCCGGCACTTAGCAGTTTACAGCAGCAGTCACTCACATTTTAAGGCCTCATTCGCACCCATCCTTGACAGTACTACTTTTCTGTGGTCTGTCTTTTCATGCCCAGTCTGTCTTTTCATGTTTCTCTGTAGTTCTAATTAGCATAACTTCCTGTCTCATGGACTTTCTGTTCCAATGTAGACTGTAGCCAGGAATCCAGCCAACTCTATTTCCCTCCCACTACACCTACTTGACTTTAACTCCTCCCACATTGTGAGAGGGAGATAGAATTGACTAAATTCCTGGCTAGAGTGTACACAGGAACAAAAAGTTCATTACAGGATGTACACCAGACAGGAAGTTGGACTAATGAGAACAACAGAGCAGACAGTTTACATCAAAAACAAAAGAAAACATGAAAGACCACATAAAGGTAGTAAAATAAATTGTTTACCAAAATATATTAACTTTTTAGATATTTCGGTTGAAAATAGATGTCAATGTGGGACAACCCTTTTAACCTGATGGCTTAGCCTAAGTGATTGGCTGCAGTGTGTTGGAATGGCATCAGCCGATTCGGGAACGTGTATCATCAGGATAAGTAAACAGAAACATCAGGGTGGACAAGCGCACTGGAGCTAGAGCAGGCGAGCTGAGTATAGTGTATATTCTTATCATAGCAATAGCAGGCTGTAGTTTGTTTTTCTTTAAATCAATCGGAATACCCCTTTAAGGCTCTGCATGAAATGATAGACTAGAATAATTCATTTGTCAGGCTGAATTGTATAACTAGCATCTTATTTTCTAATTGTGAGCCCCATTTTCATGTTTCATACATATACCTAATATCTACCGATGACCTTGTCCTCCTCATATAACTTGAGGGAAATGTCAGAGGAGCGTAATTGCTGCTTACTCTATAAAATGGGAATGTAACTTGTTAGGCAGTCATACCAGGGTAGCGTGATGCCTCTCTATTACATGCAATTACAGGACTATGCCCTACCACTGCTATGTCTGAAAAGTAAGTAGGTGTTAGATTAAAATATCCCTCCAATGTCCAAATGGACACAGAGCCTCATACTTTTCACTAAGCTGTGTCCTTTTGGCAGCTCCATTTATAGGGTTTACCTGTTTTGTAAAAGCAAAATAATAAATAAAAAAAAACATGGAAAATGTATTTTTTTTTTTTACATGTAAATACCTAGATCACTTAAGAAAACAAAAAAACTACCTGCATAAAATTGAATGTTTTCCTCTGTTGGGTGCAAGAAGCACCAGTCAAGCTTTCCAGCGTAGTTTACATATTTAGGATATGTTTACACTCCAGAATCTGTCGCAAAATTCCTATCAGGAATTCTGCTTAGAGATTCGTCTGCATAAAGCTAACATTGGTGTGAACGTGGAATTTCAATGGCAGAAAAATATAGCTGCGGGAATTAATCTGGCAAAAGAATGAATCTGGTTATTCTTTTGGCGGAATTTTCAAGGGAATGTGCCCTGCCAATTCCACTGCTAAAACAGATTGTTATATTTGTAATGTGAATACGGCGCACAAAAAGTTTCTTTGGTGCACTGGGGCGGTCGCCCAGACCACTACTGGCTCCTCCTGTAGCCCCACTGGACCACCAAGCCCAATGACACCATGTGACAGTCCCCTGAGACACAGCACATGATCTCACATCGGCCTTGACTTCTTGTCAATGCTGAGGGGCGATCTGGCTCGTGTTCAGGCAGGGCTACAATAGGAGACAGTAGGGGTTTGGGTGACCACCCCCCATCGCACCAATGAATTGTTAGCAATATCCATTAACTTTACAGGTATCACTTGTTTTAGCAGTGGAAGTGGCATGGCAAATGTGGTGTCACTTCACTTTATTCAGTGTAAACTATTCTGTAATCCGCTCACTGACATCTCAGTTATAAAACTTCTTATTACCCCCCCTCCCCCCACACACCCAATAAAGAAGAAAAGACTTAAAAGGGTACTCCGTCCCTAGACATCTTATCTCCTATCCACAGGATAGGGGATAAGATGTCTGATAGCAGGTCCCGCTACTGGGGCCTGTGGTCTCTACATACCCCCTGACCTACATCTACAAAATCATATGTTTAGGGAAAACTATCTGAAAAGGTGGAGTGACTGAGCTGCTTTGCATATTCTTTTCTTTCCTTTTAACAAAAAACATTTAGCATGTCAAAGGTATTAATTGGTCAGGGGCTGAGTATCCAACCCTGACCGATTTGCAGAACGAGTGGGGAGAGAAGCACATAGCTGAGTGCTTCTCCCCCTGCGCTTTCTGTCCGCACGAACAAGACGGTCCCTTTGACTTACATTGGTATACTGTCTCAGTAATAGCACACAGAGCTGGGAGAGAACACACTTAGGCTCCTTTTACACTGCCGTTGTGACCCGGCAGTGCAGCGGTCATTAGGAGATGAGGGGAGAAAAATTACTGCATAATTACTGCATGTACCGTCTTTTTCTCCTGCTATTCCCGCTAAAAAACAACGGCGCCTGTCGTACCCCATTACAGTCAATGGGATCCATCAGGACTTGTTGTTGCCCTTTGCGCCCCGTCCCAATATCGGCCGTTAAAGGCAAAAAAAAAAAGAAAAAGCTAAATGGTCATTTTTGGACTGGGCACAATGGCAGTATGAAAGAAGTTTTAGCGGCTTATTCTAGCGTTTGGTCAGGATTTGAACACTCAGGCCTTGACCAATCAAAACTTGTGTATATAGCATGGCAAAAGTGACAATGCCCATTGACATGGAAGTTCAGCTGAGGAGAATGCACATTAATGGGAAGTTTAGGAATGATGGCTGTTGGCCAAAGGGTGTGTTTACACTACTGAATTTCTGCACAAAATTTCCTGCTCGCAGCAGAATCCTATTGATCTCAATGGGAGTCTGCTGGCCAGTTCACACTATAAAGGATCCTAGTGGAACTTTCAAAATGGAAGATTGAACATGGAAGTCCCAGCACTGTGCTGTACTGCGCTGGACCTACTGTCTGCTGCACTAGATTGCCCCAAACATTAAGCTCCAATTCCGGTGTGAATGGGTCCTTACAATGCCTTCACCTGCATTGCATTTGACAAATCTATAAGTTGTTTCCTTTAAAACTCCTATAAAGCATGCATCTGTCAGTCTCTTCTGCCCAAATGTGTGATGAGGAGAACACGTCTGGTCCTGTATAAACAATTTCCCCCTGCACCAAGCGCTCCATGTTTAGTGATAATTCGGAGCTGAGGTTGAAGCACAGTTGCATTGTTTGAAGTGAAGGACACGGAGGAGGAGTACAATGTGCCAGGTGGCATATAAAGTCTCTGCCTTGGTTTTCACCATAGTACAAATGCTGACTGGATGGATTCAGCTGTTCCTGAAATTCTAAACATTTGGCACTACATCTGGTCTGTGTAATCCTGTCTCAGGCCTGTGCGGCTTCCAGTATCCACTGGGTGCAATATACATTGCAGATCACATTCTTCCCTCAGATGCCTGGGCATTGAAGGGCGCATTCAGGAGATTCTCATTAATCCTGTGGAGTCTGAACCAGAAAGGCAGGTTTCAGCACTATTCGCCCAATCCCTCGCCTGGCAGTTGCACGAATTTCGTGTTCTGCTGCTAAGATTGGTGACATTTTTTTCTCTAAAAGCGAAGTTAAAATTTTGGTTTCTTATGGCTACTTTCCAACTTAACTTAGTCTCACACAGTGGACTTTCTGAGAAGAAAAATTTAGTTCGGAAATTCAGCTGCAGCATTGTTTTCAATGGGATTCTGCTGCACACAGCAGAATTTCTGTGGCAGAAAATGTATGTTCATTCTTTCAGCTGAATCCGCTCGGATATGCAATACCGTCAGTGGAGATGGCACATGTCCGTGTAATCCCAGCACCAACTGAGTCGGCGCATGCCTTACACTTTTCCGTGCGGATATTCCCCTATGTGAATGATCCCTTATAACACAGTTTTCTTGGAAGGTATTTATTAGGTTTAAATGTCCCCGCCGAGAGGTTTCAGGGGTTCTCCTTGATGGTTATATAACTTCTTGTGCCAAGTTTAGCCCCCAAAAATGTTTAGACAGTCAGATGAATTGGAATGGACTGCTTTGGACTTTTGCAAGAACAATGGGATTCAAGGCTAAATATATACAATAGAAGCAAATCATGCCACTACTGTGGGGCCCTTGAAGAAATAGGGCCAAGCCTTTGTTGGTCACATGCTATGTGGTAAATACTCATACACGAATGACCTTGCCATAAAATCTGTTGATAAGAAAAGTTGTAGAATTAGCTTAAGGGTAATGAAAAGGGTGTGAATATTGAAGGATATATTAGGACCTTCTTTCCTGGATGGCAAAACTTGGGGAAAAGGCAAATATTGGGGACCAATTTTAATCATTGCTATGGGGTTCCCTCTCTTACAGTATATGTACTTTGCTGGTAGAATTTCACAATAACTGTGGAAATGATACTCTATATTTTCAAAAGTAAACTCAGAAATGTGTCACCCTTGAGTACTGTATGGAGTATGATATGGACACTTAATATCAGCTATACTACTACTAATATATATTTACTTTTGGCAGTAAACTTGTTTGTTGACATTCCTTTTATTTGACATGAATCAACAAGAATATTCTCTATTATACACAAGTATTGCACAACTAGTTTGCATAAGGTCTTAGTGTCAGGTGCAGACATTATCCGAAGAGGGAAGGTATGAATCAAAGCTAATATTTGCTGGATGTAGAAGGAGGAAGAGGCAATAACAACTTTTTACTATCAAAACCATAACAAGTACTGCATGTTAGTGCGTCAATTCCGGCCTCTGTTCGTCACTTTCGATGGTTTGCCTTGTCTTCCCAGGGCTGTTCAACAGGGAGTGATGTTCCTCCATCCGGCTTAGGAGGAGTTGGGAGTGCCAGGTCAATCAACTGCGTTGCACACCTCCCATCGCCCGTGCCTGTGATCAAGGTTTATCCCTGCACTTCCTAAACACTGAGCCTAGTTATTGTTCTGACCTCCTGTGATCTGACCTTTAGCTGCACCTTGACCATTCTTTGGTTGGCCAATTTTGTACTACACAACTGTCTAGGTTTAACCCATAGCTTTTCCTGCCTTTGTTTTGTGATTTTGTACCTTATCTGCTCATGTGTTACTGACCTGGTTTATCTGACTATCCTGACTACTCTGATGTAGTAAAGGGACAGTCCCCTATTGTTTGTCACTGATGCTGTAAAATAATAGTTAATATATAAGGAGATAATAAATACTGTTTAATACTTACATAGCGCAAACAGAACCAGTTAAACTCACAATAGATAGTCTAAAGATGCCTCAGAATTTTAACAGTGACAGCTTGAAAATCTGGTGCCTCTTTACACTGTCCAGTGTAACTTTGCTCAATCAATTAGTTGGTTAAGTTTTACACAAAAAATGCACCAAAAAAGTGTTTTGTTTTTTTTAAAGCCCCCTGGCTTTTTTGTCATTGCCATTCTCACTTTGTTAGGAGTTGTGTCGCGTCAGACATGTTGGCCGCGGACGCACTCCTCCTCTGCTGCCCGGCGATCGCATTCAGCCCTCTACTTCTTACCTTCGTTGTCCTCGTGTGCTTCCTGCTTGCCGGCGCACGAGTCCCCGCCTCCTAGGGCACACGCGTGCTGGCTCTGTGAAATTTAAAGGGACAGTACTCATTTAATTGGTTCTTGCTGCTCCATGACCCTATAAGTACAAGCACTTCCTTTTGACCCTTGTCGGATCTTTGTGCCTTATCAGCCTTAGATAAAGCATTCAGTTTGTGTCTTGCCTTGCCATGTATCTGACCCTATTGCTACGTATCCTGACTTTTCTCCTGTGCCGCCTGCCCTCTGACCTGTTGCTACGTGACCTGACCTTGCTACTGTGCTGCAAGCCCTGACCTCCTGCCTGTCCTGACATCGTGTTGCCTTATCCTTCCAGTGCCATGTTACACCTCAGCTGCCTGTGTGGACGAGTCATATCAGGGGTAGCAACCTGGGTGCCACCTGCCGCAGCAAGTCCATCCCGCTTTGCAGCGGGCACTGGTGAAAACCAGCAGCACCTTAGACTCTGCTCCCTGGTACGGCACATGTCATAGGTTAATGGATCCACTACACCTCCATTGTAACAGTAAGATCCGGCCATGGATCCCGCCAAGGTGACACTGCCTAGTGTTGAGGATCTCTCCCCAATTGTGGATCAGCAGTCACAGCTGGCTCAATAGGCTCAGCAGCTGAATCAGCTGTCCACCATGATGCAGCAGCTCCTTACCGTACAGCAGCAGCAACAACCGCGGCAATCCGATCCAGCGGCTCCTTCGGGGACATCAACTTCCAGAGCATCCCTTGGTCCCAAGCTTCGCCTGTCGCTGCCAACCAAGTATGAAGAGGACACTAAATTGTGCAGAGGCCTCGTTACTCAGTGCTCTATGCACGTGGAACTCATGTCTGATAAGTTTCCGTCTGAACGTGCAAAAGTGGCTTTCGTGGTGAGCGTTCTTTCTGGTAAGGCGCTGGCCTGGGCTACTCCTCTCTGGGACAAAGGTGATCCAGTGACGACCAAACTGCAAGCTTTCCTTTTGGAGCTCCGCAGTGTCTTCGAGGAGCCAGCATGTTCTTCCTCGGCAAAAATCACGTTCCTGAACCTCCATCAAGGGGATTCCTCTGTTGGCGACTATGCTGTACAATTCCGTACTCTAGTTTCTGAATCGGACTAGAATGATGTGGCACTGTGTGCCACCTTCAAAAAGGGACTTTCTAGCAGGGTAAAGGATGTCCTGGCCACACAGGATCCACCATCTTCCCTGTCTGAATTGATTCTGCTGGCCATCGAGAGCGCCATCAAGAATGTGAACCTGCCCATTCACGGGAGAGGCGTCTCTAGGTGTGAATACTCCCTCTAGTCGCTTATACATGCCTGTCCGGCTCTTCTCCTCCTCCGGTTCCATGTTCCTCTTTTCTGCTTTTGTGGACTCTGGTTCAGCAGGGAACTTTGTGGATTCCTCTCTGGTCCATAAATATCTTCTTCCAGTCACACAGCTTGCTAAGCCTCTGTACATCTCTACAATCAACAGGGAGTGCCTGAATTCCACGGTGAAGTTTATCACTGAACCTCTGAAGATGCAAGTGGGTGCTATGCACAAGGAGTGGATCAAGTTATATGTGCTTCCACACTGTTCTTCCTCGGTTCTCCTCAGTCTGCCTTGGCTGCAACGCCATGCCCCGGTTTTTGATTGGCACTCCGGAGAAGTCTCCCGCTGGGGACAGGATTGCCGAAACCGCTGTCTGGTGACTATTCAACTGAAGCATCCTATTTCTTGTCCCTCTCTGCCGAGTCTGCCTACCCCGTACCAAGACTTTGCTGACGTGTTTTGCGAGGAGCAAGCAGAGAGTCTTCCTCCTCATCGACCCTACGATTGTCCAATTGATCTTCTGCCAGGTTCTTTGCCCCTCGGAGAAGAATCTATCCTTTGTCGGCTCCTGAGACACAGACCATGTCTGAATACATCAACGAGAACCTACAGAAAGGCTTCATTCAAAAGTCTACCTCTCCTGCCGGTTTCTTCTTTGTGGAAAAGAAGGACGGTTCTCTCCGTCCCTGCATTGATTAATGGGAACTTAAAAAGATCACCATCAAGAACCGTTATCCTCTCCCACTGATCTCTGAACTATTTGATTGCCTACAGGGAGCCAAGATTTTCACCAAGTTGGGCATATAACCTTATTAGAATCCGGGAAGAAGACGAGTGGAAGAAAGCTTTTAATACTCATGATGGACATTATGATTACCTAGTGATGCCATTTGGTCTCTGTAATGCCCCGGCCGTTTTTCAAGAATTTGTCAATGACATTTTCTGAGAACTCCTTAACACTTGCGTTGTGGTGTATCTGGATGACATCTTGTTCTTTTTGCCCAACTTGGAAGTTCATCGCACTCACGTGCGTCAGGTCCTGCGACGCCTTTGGAGCAACCGCCTCTACGCCAAGCTCGAGAAATGTCTCTTCGAGAAGTTGACTTTGTCGTTCCTCAGCTATATTGTCTCTAACCCAGGCCTTCGGATCCTGATAAGCTGTCTTCTGTTCTAACCTGGCCAAAACCTTCTGGTTTGCGGGCTATTCAATGCTTCCTTGGCTTTGCCAACTATTATCGGTAGTTCATTCCACATTTCTCCACCCTGGTAGCTCCGATTGTGGCTCTTACTGAGAAAGGTGCCAATCCCAAGTCCTTGCCGCCTACAGCGGAGGAAGCTTTTTTTCGTTTGAAGTCGGCATTTGCCTCCGCACCTGTTCTGACGAGACCAGACCTGGACAAGCCGTTCTACCTTGAAGTGGATGCTTCCTCTGTAGGAGCCGGCGCAGTTTTGACTCAAAAATCCTCCAAGGGCAAAACGGTGACTTGTGGCTTCTTCTCTAAAACATTTTCTCCAACTGAGAGGAATTACACCATCGGAGATCGGGTACTCTTAGCTTTTAAGCTCACTCTAGAAGAATGGTGTCACTTGTTAGAGGGAACAACTCATCCTATCAATATCTATACGGATCATAAAAATCTTCATTACTTACAGTCCACACGACGTTTGAACCCCTGGCAGGCCAGGTGGTCCCTTTTCTTTTCCCAGTTTAATTTTCTCATTCATTTTCGACCTGGGTTAGAAACCTTTACCTCGTCATATTGTGCCTCCAAATCGATTGGTTTCGGCTTCACCGGTCAATCTTCAGCAAGTTCCTCCGGTACCAACTCGCCTTAGGATTAAGGTTCTAAACTGGGGACATTCTTCCTTAATGGCCGGTCAACCAGGAATACGGAAGTCTACTTTGCTCATCACCCGTCATTACTGGTGGCCGAACCTGGAGCGAGATGTTGCTGAATATGTCCGTTCCTGCGAAATATGTGGTCGTGAGAAAATGCCTTGTAGCAAACCGGTGGGTCTACTACAGCCTCTACCCATCCCTGAGTCTCCGCGGACCCACGTCGTCATGGATTTCATCACTAATTTGCCGTTTTCCTCCTGTTGCACGGTCATTTGTGTGGTCGTTGATCGTTTCTCTAAGATGGCTCATTTTATACCTCTGCCTGGACTTCCTTCTGCTCCTCAGTTGGCAGATCAATTTTTCCGACATATTTTCCGCCTGCATGGTCTACCGCTTCACATAATTTCTGACAGAGGGGTTCAGTTCGTTTCCAAGTTTTGGCGGGCCCTCTACTCTCGCCTCAAAGTCAAATTGGACTTTTCATCAGCGTACCATCTACAAACCAACGGCCAGGTAGAGCAGGTGAACCAAGTTCTTGGTGAGTATCTTCGCCATTTTGTTTCTGTCCGGCAAGATGACTGGTCCGATCTATTGCCCTGGGCTGAGTTCTCCTACAATCATCGTGACTCTGACTCTACAAATACCTCTCCATTCTTTGTTGTTTACAGTTATCATTTTCGTCCTCCTCTACCTCTGCCCGCCTCTTCTGGAGTATCAGCAGTTGATGTTTTGGTTCGGGACTTTCAATCCATTTGCCAGGAAACCCGGCATTCTTTAGCTGTCACCTCCTCCTGTATGAAGTCCCAGGCTGACAAGAAGAGGAGGTCTCCACCAGTCTTTTCCCCTGGAGATAAGGTTTGGCTCTCTGCAAAGTATGTTCGTCTGAAGCAACCTAGTTACAAATTGGGCCTGCGGTTCTTGGGTCCTTTTAAAGTTCTACGCTGCATCAATTCGGCTGCATACAAGTTACATCTCCCTCCTTCTCTGCGCATCCCGAACTCCTTCCACGTCTCCCTTCTCAAGCCGTTGGTCCTTAACCGGTTCACTCAGAAGAATATCTCACCTACCCCTGTTACCGGAGCCTCTGATGTTTTTGAAGTTCAGTTTTTCAAGTTCTTCTTGTAAAGACTGTTGTTAACTGCATCCTGCATAAAATCTGAAGTAAAGTTACTGCAAGTTTATTACAATTCCGGCTGTGGACAATCCTTTATTCCTCCCTATCGTTCCTGGGATGGGTGGCGGTAGGATATACATATACAGAGGAACCCGCACCCTGGCGTCACGAAAATCAAGGGTTAATGCTAGACCCTGCAACACTACTCAGTATCACCCCTGTTCACCCTACACCCCCAAAGCTAACACAATGGTTTCAACAAAAAGAATCCTACTACAGTATAAGACAGCTTGATAAATCTTTCCCCAGTGTTCAATAATGTTCAGAAAAATTGCATCTACCAATGCATTTGAGGGTGACACTCAGGGGTTACTTATCCTAATATTTTAGCATGGCAACTATACAATATATGTTATGTGTTAAAATCACATCAATATCTCACCTGCGTAGAGCATAACACATCTAGAGGAACAGCACGAACACTCTGCAGGAGAACATTACTCCAGTGCTAATAGACTGAACCTGTGTCAACAAAAAGCACAAGTCTCCTCAATGATCAGAAGACGTTTGATATTGTGTAATATGTTGTAGGTTATTATAATGTATCGTAACGTATTAAACATTGAAATAATGGAGTCTGTTGGTTTACAGAGAATGTCACATCCAGGTGTATTTACCCTTTATGACAGCTGTATGTTACAATACTGAATTCTTTCAAAATGATATCACTGCTCACCGAATATTTTGCATTTTATCGGACAACGTTGGAGTATGACTGGCTGTGTGGATCTCCAGAAAACTCACTTTAAAATGCTGGAGCACAAATTATTAAAGGGGTACTCTGGTGGAAAACTTTTGTTTTTTAAAGCAACTGGTGCCAGAAAGTTAAGCAGATTTGTAAATTACTTCAATTAAAAATCTTAAAATAGAGGTTTGCTATGGGGATCTTCTTCTGCTCTGGACAGTTCCTGACATGGACATAGGTGTCAGCAGAGAGCACTGTGGTCAGACAGATAAGAACTACACGACTTCCTCTGGAGTATACAGCGGCTGATAAGTACTGGAAGGATTAAGATTTTTAAATAGAAGTAATTTACAAATCTGTTTACGGTAACTTTCTGGCACCAGTTGATTTAAAAAGAAAAAAAAATCCACAGCAGTACCCCTTTAAGTCAATATAATAGCCCCTCAGTGACAACAGCGAGTGCCTCTCTGAATGACTCAGTATGTCCACTCATTATACAGACAGCCTATTGTTTTCAAGGGTTAAAGTGTAATGCTTATTTTTTCCTATGGAGGGGTTGTAGGGTAAGTGATCACTTTATGCTACATTCCCCAGAATTTTATAGCTGATTGACGTTCTATTAGTGGGAGGGACACTTTGAGATTAGCTTAAAAACTTAAATACACACATTTATATCTATAATGCTCAATATTTAAATTGCAATACCTAGGAGGAAAAGTCATGTAATCATGGAAATCCCAGGATTTTTTTCATTATTGAGCATGATGACCCCACATAATATTACTGCAAATAGGACTGGTGTGCATTTCCCTTGTGAAGGCCTCTTCATAGCGTTGTCCACATGGTCTCCAGATCAATCTCTGGCTATTGTGTCCAATACAAAAATGGGACTCATCACTGAGGAGGATATTCCTCCATTCCAACCTTGCTCTGCACCATGATAGCCTGAGTGCACGGTGTGGGGTAAATGGAACACCTGTACATGGATGTCTGGCTCGTAGCCCAAGTGCCTATGGACACTGTTCACACCCTGGGTTTGATATGAGATGTCTAATTTCACTTGCAGTACAGAATGAATCACCATCATTATTCATCTTATCTGACAATCCATCCATTCAGACCAGTGGTTTCCAACCATAGTGCCTCCCGCTGTTGCAAAACTACAATTCGCAGCATGCTCGGACAGCCAAAGGCTAGGTGCTTGATGCTTGGAAAGTTTGCTTGATCATTTGCAGATCATAGTGACACCTGCCACTTCCTCCCTCTGCAGAACCTTAAAGTGAACCTGTCATATGTCAAAAAAATAATGCTTCTATATGTTCCTCACTATGTAGTGTCCCAGCACATAAGACTGTCCTGTGGCTTCGGACTACTTTGGGCAGACCAGCAGCATAGGTGTTGGGCCCACTAAAGGACTTCTTACCACATCAATTATGTTTGCACTTTAGTAAAAAAAAAAAATCTATATATTTTTATAATTATTTTTGTTGTATGTATGTTGTTTGTATGTTACTGTGCCTTTAAGCAGAGGAGCAGTGTACCCCACGTGACCCTGCCTGACAATGGGAACCCCTAAATTCTTCCCAATGTAGTGTAGTGGGGGGAGGAGTTGCCTCAGTTTAGTCTGGTGTGTTGTGTGTGAAAGCCTCAAGGGAAGAAGCAGATCAAATGTATTCTATCTGGTCATTCTGCAAGGATCACCCACACGGAGGAAGTTCATGCCCTGGTGCAGAAAGCTACAGGACCTTAACAGAACCCTAGTTACCAGGATCAATCTTCAACTGCACCCCCTCACTCTGCACCATACTGTCCATGTAATACCATCTGCACCCAGCTCAGTAAAGACAGTTATCTGTAACCTGACATCGATGTGTTCATTTACTCCCCATGCCTGGCCCAGGAGAAGTTGTCTCCAACCTCGGACTGTGTATGGGATAACGGTGCCCTGGCATCACAAAGTGATAGGTATTTCTCCTAGCACCCCGTGGCTACCACAACTAGGTCATGTAGATTCTTTATGTATTTTTTATGTGTCTAGCTTCCGTATTTGGCTCACAAATCCCTCTGTTATGCTGCTTACTCTTTCTGACATCCACTGCTCAGGAATGGGCATGTCAGAGGCAAGCACTGAGCCCGACCTCACTCACCATGCATTTGCTTCCTCCCTGAGTCTGCTGTCTGTGCTGGGTCTCTTCTTCCATTCACTGCAGGCTGCTCTGTAACCCCCTCTTCTCTTTGCTTGTGCTGCAGTCTGACAGGGCAGGAGTGAGCACAGAGTAGTGCTAGTCCTGCCCTCACTTACTGGACTTTGTCCCTGCCTGTGCTTCAGCTGGGACAAAGATGATGCTGCAGCTGAATGGAAATATGTTCTGGATGGTATGGGGAACCCTATTGGTCCATTTTCTAAGTCATGGTTTCTATAAAAAGGAGATAAAAAAATGTTATTATGTATATTAGAAAGGTCAATGTTTTACCAAGATGTACAACATATCAAAAGGTTTTAATTCTGACAGTGCTCATTTAAGGCTTGCCCTTCTTGGTGTTGCAATTTCATTGTTGGGATGTGCAGATTGTACGGGCCTGTTTTGTATGTGTGCACACTATTGAGGACATGTGAAATCAGATGATGAAATATAACCTATATTATTAAATTATTAATACATTCATTCATTCTGCTGTCATTTTGAATTAAATTATGTCATGAGAAACAGTGATCTTCATGAACAGACTGCACGATCAGAAACATTTGCAGACTCATACCTGGTTTAAATGATGTATAATTCGTAAAAAATAATAATAATAAATAAATAAAAATAAATGAATGAATAATCCATTTTTATGACTGATCTTATTTATTACATAGCTGCACAGGGGACAATGTAGGCCAGTGTTTCCCAACCAGGGTGCCTCCAGCTGTTGCAACGGCTGTCCGGGCATGCTGGGAGTTGTAGTTTTGCAACAGCTGGAGGTATCCTGGTTAGGAAACACTGATGTAGGCAAAGAGACCAAATAATCGACACCAGTGGTCTTCAACCTGCGGACCTCCAGATGTTGCAAAACTACAACTCCCAGCATGCCCGGACAGCCGTTGGCGATCTCGCGGGCGTCCGCCATTAACCCCTCAGGTGCCGGGATCAATACAGATCCCGGCATCTGCGGCAGTTCGCGATTTAAATGAACGATCGGATCGCCCGCAGCGCTGCTGCGGGGATCCGATCATTCATAACGCCGCACGGAGGTCCCCTCTCCTTCCTCCGTGCGGCTCCCGGCGTCTCCTGCTCTGGTCTGTGATCGAGCAGACCAGAGCAGGAGATGACCGATAATACTGATCTGTTCTATGTCCTATACATAGAACAGATCAGTATTAGCAATCATGGTATTGCTATGAATAGTCCCCTATGGGGACTATTCAAGTGTAAAAAAAAATGTAAAAAAATGTAAAAGTAAAAGTAAAAAAAAAGTGAAAAATCCCCTCCCCCAATAAAAAAGTAAAACGTCAGTTTTTTCCTATTTTACCCCCAAAAAAACATTTTTTACCAGCGTAAAAAACATTTTTTATAGACATATTTGGTATCGCCGTGTGCGTAAATGTCCGAACTATTCAAATAAAATGTTAATGATCCCGTACGGTGAACGGCGTGAACGAAAAAAAATTAAAAAAGTCCAAAATTCCTACTTTTTAATGCATTTTATTAAAAAAAAATTATAAAAAATGTATTAAAAGTTTTTTATATGCAAATGTGGTATCAAAAAAAAGTACAGATCATGGCGCAAAAAATGAGCCCCCATACCGCCACTTATACGGAAAAATAAAAAAGTTAGAGGTCATCAAAATAAAGGGATTATAAACGTACTAATTTGGTTAAAAAGTTTGTGATTTTTTTTAAGCGCAACAATAATATAAAAGTATGTAATAATGGGTATCATTTTAATTGTATTGACCCTCAGAGTAAAGAACACACGTCATTTTTACCATAAATTGTACGGCGTGAAAACAAAACCTTACAAAATTAGCAAAATTGCGTTTTTCGTTTTAATTTCCCCACAAAAATAGTGTTTTTTGGTTGCGCCATACATTTTATGATATAATGAGTGATGTCATTACAAAGGACAACTGGTCGCGCAAAAAACAAGCCCTCATACTAGTCTGTGGATGAAAATATAAAAGGAAAAAATGAAAACGTAAAAATTAAATTGTCTGAGTCCTTAAGGCCAAAATGGGCTGAGTCCTTAAGGGGTTAAAGGGGTACTCCCATGTAAAAAGTACTTTTTTGGGGCTGTATACTACAGAGGAAATGTTTATCTTTTTGGATTTCTCTGATGTCACCACCACAGGGCTCTCTGCTGACCTCTGCTGTCCATTTTTGGAATTGTCCAGAGCAGGAGAAAATCCCCATAGTAAACATATGCTGCTGAGGACAGTTCCTAAAATGGACAGCAGAGGTCAGCAGAGAGCACTGTGGTCGTGACATCAGAGAAATAAAAAAATAAAAAAAAGAATTTCCTCTGTAGTATACAGCCCATAAAATGTATTGGAAGGATTAAGATTTTTTTTAATAGAAGTAATTTACAAATCTGTTTAACTTTCTGGCACCAGTTGATTGAAAAAAAAAATATATATATATATTCCACAGGAGTACCCCTTTAAGCTTACTATAGAATGATTGTTGTTAAAAGTCCTGACAATTTTATGATACATTAGAGAGAATTGTTACATCCATGGCTCTAAAACTATGAGTTCTCCAAGACCCTGAAACATTTGAACTCCGTTTTCATGATCAACATGGGTCCCAGATTGTTATCCCCTATCCTGGAAATAGGGGAGGACCTTTAACCTTGGGATATCCCCTTATAGATGTCTGAGTTAGTAGAGGTCCCTATCTAATACCAATAAATCTTCTCTCATTCTGGAGTACCTAGCACATCCATGCTTCACAGGGACCATTGGTTGCAATGGGCATCTTGTAATCATTCATTTCCCATGTGGGGGAGCTGCAGAGTTTCTGTTATTGGGTGCTACCAAAAATTACAGCTGATCGCCAGGGGTTCCAGCAGCATGTTATCAGTTTAATATTGTAGAACCCTTCTGATCAAAAGGAATTGAGCAAACTGGATAAACCTTGCAATACCTTGCATGATTCTCTTGGTTGTTGTATAAATATACGAGTCAAGGAGACAGAAGAAACACTTTGTTCAGATATTTCTTCACAGAATACAGTATAGAGAATAGATGGTACAGTATAACTGCAATATGCGTAAAATACAAGTGAAGGGCCCTTTAAAGGGGTACTCTGGTGCCAGAAATTATACAGATTTGTAAATTACATCTAAAAATCTTAATCCTTTCAGTACTTATCAGCTGCTGTATGCTCCAGAGGAAGATGTGTCGTTTTTTTCTGTCTGACCACAGTGCCCTCTGCTGACACCTCTGTCCGTGTCAGGAACTGTCCAGAGCAGGAGAAGTGAAATTGGTGTTAAAGGGGTAACATAGTAACATAGTTCATAAGGTTGAAAAAAGACCAGAGTTCATCAAGTTCAACCTATATCCCTAATAAGTCCCTATTGAGTTGATCCAGAGGAAGGCAAAAAACCCTCATACTAGAGGTAAAAATTCCTTCCCGACTCCAAAAATGGCATCAGAGTAAATCCCTGGATCAACATTCTGTCCATATAAATCTAGTATACGTAACCAGCGATGTTATTACTCTCCAAAAATGCATCCAGACCCCTTTTGAACTCTTTTACAGAGTTCACCATGACCACCTCCTCAGGCAAAGAATTCCACAGTCTCACTGCTCTTACAGTAAAGAACCCCCATCTGTGCTGGTGTAGGAACCTTCTTTCCTCTAGACGTAGAGGATGCCCCCTTGTTATATATACAGTCCTGGGTATCAATAGATCATGGGAGAGATCTCTGTACGGCCCCCTGATATATTTATACAGAGTTATTAGGTCTCCCCTAAGCCTTCTTTTTTCTAAACTAAATAACCCTAATTCTGATAATCTTTCTGGGTACTGTAGTCCTCCCATTCCCCGTATTACCCTGGTTGCCCGTCTTTGAACCCTCTCCAGCTCCACTATACCTTTCTTGTACACTGGTGCCCAGTACTGTACACAGTATTCTATGTGTGGTCTGACTAGTGATTTGTACAGTGGAAGAATTATTTCCTTGTCGTGGGCATCTATGCCCCTATTGATGCCACCCATGATTTTATTTGCATTGGCAGCAGCTGCCTGACACTGGTCACTACAGCTAAATTTACTGTTAACTAAAACTCCCAAGTCCTTTTCCACATCAGTCGTCCCAAGTGTTCTCCCATTTAATACATAATCCCAGCCCGGATTTTTCCTCCCCATGTGCTTTACCTTACATTTATCAGTGTTGAACCTCATCTGCCACTTCTCAGCCCAAACCTCCAACCTATCCAGATCATTTGTAACAGTGCACTGTCCTCTATAGTGTTTACTGCTTTACAGAGTTTAGTATCATCTGCAAAGATTGCTACTTTACTATTCAACCCCTCTACAAGGTCATTAATGAATATATTAAATAGAACAGGACCCAAGACTGACCCCTGTGGTCCCCACTAGTAACAGTTATCCAATCAGAATAAGTACCATTAATAACCACTCTCTGTTTCCTATCACTGAGCCAGTTACTTACCCACTTGCACACATCCCCCCCCCTTCCTCAGCCCAATCCTTCTCATTTTATCCACCAACCTTTTATGTGGCACCGTATCAAATGCTTTGGAAAAATCCAGATATACGACATCCAGCGATTGCCCCTGGTCCAGTCTGGAGCTCACCTCCTCATAAAAGCTGATCAGGTTAGTTTGACAGGACCGATCCCTCATAAAGCCATGCTGACATGGGGTCATACATTTATTTTTACCAAGATATTCCAAAATAGCATCAATTGTTTTCCACCGGAGTACCCCTTTAATACAGATTCTGGGGATTTGCTTCTACTCTGGACAGTACCTGACACGGACAGAGGTGTCAGCAGAGAGCACTGTGGTCATAATGGAAAGATCTACACAACTTCCTCTATAGCAGTGGTCTTCAACCTGCGGACCTCCAGATGTTGCAAAACTACAACTCCCAGCATGCCCGGACAGCCAACGGCTGTCCGGGCATGCTGGGAGTTGTAGTTTTGCAACATCTGGAGGTCCGCAGGTTGAAGACCACTGCTCTATAGCATACAGCAGCTGATAAATACTGGAAGGATAAAAATTTAAATAGACGTAACTTACAAATCTGTATAACTTTCGGGCAGTGGTTAATTTGAAAACATCCTTTTTCTCTCTGGGGTACCCCTTTAATAGGACCACTCTGGCATGGTGTGGTAAACCCCTTGCATGGTGTGCGAAACACATATGGTACATTATTATTTCACACCCCTGGTAAACGGGAGCAGAGGAATTGGTGTTAATACAGATTCTGGCGTGAAGTGCGACCGGTCCATCGTGTAGGGTCCTGCGAGCATTGCTTAATAATGAACAAACAAATCCATTGAGGGGGATAAATGGTATTACTGCTCTAATGCGGCTCGGAGTGAATTATTCTCCATTATTCTCTATATCCTGTTAGCAGGAAAATGCTCATCCTGACACGGGAGAAGATTAAACCTTCCGCAGACTGAA
This sequence comes from Hyla sarda, assembly GCF_029499605.1. NCBI lineage: Eukaryota > Metazoa > Chordata > Amphibia > Anura > Hylidae > Hyla > Hyla sarda. The sequence continues at coordinate 49,244,010 of NC_079193.1, forward strand.
ATACATTATGTTTGTGTCAAGAGCAGACGCCCTGGGGCAGAAAATCACCTGGAAAAGAAACACTTTCCATTCTGCCCTCGCGCCATTACCTAAGAGATGAAGGTCATTTACTGCTGTCATTCATACTTGAGATTATGGAGAAATAACACAAGAAATGTCTTCTAATGAACACTATGAGGGGAGATTTATCAGAACCTGTCCAGAGGAAAAGTTGCCCAGTTGCCCATAGCAACCAATCAGATCGCTTCTTTCACTTTGCATAGGCCTTTTCAAAAATGAAAGCAGCGATCTGATTGGTTGCTATGGGCAACTCAGCAACTTTTCCTCTGAACAGGTTTTGATCAATCTCCATCTCCAGCTGTTGCAAAACGACAACTCCCAGCATGCCCGGACAGCCGTTGGCTGTCCGGGCATGCAGGGAGTTGTCGTTTTGCAACAGCTGGAGACACACCATTTGGTAAACACTCTTCTAATGTGAGGCTGCATTCACACCCCGTTTTTGCAATACAGTTCCCGTATACGTTTTCAATGTGAAAACCGTACGGAACCGTATTGAAAACCGTATGCCTTGACTCTCCATTGAAAAGCGTATGCCAAACCATGCATTTGGTTGCATCCGTTTTGCGTCTTGTACGGTTTTGTCCGTTTTTTTTACCCGTAACCAAAACCGTAGCCTACCACGGTTTTTGGTCCGGGTAAAAAACCGTATTGAAACCGTATATGTTTTTTGTTTTTTTTTTAACATGGGAGTCGATGGGAACTGTAGAGAACTGTATGTGTGTACGGTTCCATCCGGTTTGCATCATACAGTTTTTGACTTTGCACAATTTTTTTCCCTGGAATTTCAATCAAACAAGTGAAACTTTATTCATAATGGAGTGAAAAGTTTAAAACGTATACGTTTTTTTTCTTCAAAAAAACGGATGCAACCGGACATCATTTTTCAAACCGTATATTGGTTTTAACGGTATACGGTTTAAAATTTTTACACAAGTTTTGATATAGTTTAGTCCGGTTTTGAGGAATCTGTTTTTCATCAAAAACCTGATACGGGAACTGTATTACAAAAATGTGGTGTGCATGCGGCCTGACTTTGAATTGTATTTTCATGAAGTAAGAGAAGTGATATGGCAGATTCTGGAGATGAAGAGGACATTTTTCAGCTCGTCCTGTATCCAAGTTATATACGCTCCTTAACATTGAAATCGCAACACAAAGAAGGAGAAGCCGTAAGGTTATGCAAATTAAAGGGGAACTTCAGCCAAACTGAACTTATCTTCTATCTACAGGATAGGGGATAAGTATCTGATTGTGGTGGGTCTGACCGCTGGGGCTCCCTGCGATCTCCAGAAAGGGACCCCGGCTCTTATTAAATAGAGTGTGCGGTAGACTGCATTCATTTCTATGGGAGCGCCAATGATGCCCGAGTGCTGTTCTTGGGTCTCTTTGGGGCTCCCATTGAAATGAATGGAACATGTGCGCACTCCTCACTGAGACCCATGGGTCCCATTCCAGAGATCACGGGTGGTCCCAGCGATCGGATTCGCCGCAATCAGCTACATGTCCCCTATCCTGTGGTTAAGTTAATTTTGGCTGGCATTCTCCTTTAAAGGGGTTATCCAGGAATAGAAAAACAGAGCTACTTTCTGTCAAAAACCACTCCCCATCTGTCTCCAGGTTGGGCGTGGTTCTGCAGCTCAGTTCCATTAAAGTGAATGCAGCCAAGTTGTAAAACCACTACCAACCTGGAGACAGACGTGGAGCTATTTTTGAAATAAATTAGCTGTGCTTTTCTATTCATGGATAACCCCTTTAAGAAAATAGCAGAAGATGCTAAGATCTGCTTATCATGAAATCTACAAGCACCCAGCTCCAATCTGTGGCATGTAGTAGAGGTTTCAATAGTGCACTGCTCAAAAAATCAGGGAACACTTAAAGGGGTATTTATTTTTAAATCAACTGGTGGCAGAAAGTTATACAGATTTGTAAATTACTTTTACAAATCTTAATCCTTCCAGTACTTATCAGCTGCTAAATGCTGCACAGAAAGTTATTTTCTATTTGAATTTCCTTTCTGTCTGACCACAGTGCTCTCTGTTGACACCTCTGTCCATTTTAGGAACTGTTCAGTATGGAGAGGTTTGCTATGGGGATTTGCTCCTAAAATGGACAGAGGTGTCAGCAGAGAGCACTGCTCTGGTCAGACAGAAATGAAATTCAAAAAGTAAAGAACTTCCTGTGGAGCATATAACAGCTGATAAGTACTGGAAGGATTAAGATTTTTTAATAGAAGTAATTTACAATTCTGTTTAACTTTCTGCCACCAGTTGATTTAAAAAGAAATGTTTTCCAGTGGAGTACCCCTTTAAGCAACACAATGCAACTCCAAGTCAATGATACTTCTGTGAAATCACACTGTCCACTCAGGAAGCAACACTGATTGACAATCAATTTCACATGCTGTTGTTCAAATGGAACAGACAACAGGTGGAAATTATAGGCAATTAGCAAGACACCCCCAATAAAGGAGTGGTTCTCCAGGTGGTGACCACAGACCACTTCTCAGTTCCTATGCTTCCTGGCTGATGTTTTTGTCACTTTTGAATGCTGGCGGTGCTTTCACTCTAGTCGTAGGATGAGACAGAGCATACAACCCACACAAGTGGCTCAGGTAGTGCAGCTCATCCAGGATGGCACATCAATGCGAGCTGTGGCAAGAAGGTTTGCTGTGTCTGTCAGTGTAGTGTCCAGAGCATGGAGGCGCCACCAGGAGACAGGCCAGTACATCAGGAGATGTGGAGGCGGCCATAGGAGGGCAACAACCCAGCAGCAGGAGCGCTACCTCCGCCTTTGTGCAAGGAGGAGCAGAAGGAGCACTGCAAAATGACCTCCAGCAGGCCAAAGATGTGCATGTGTCCACTCAAGCGGTCAGAAACAGACTCCATGAGGGTGGTATGAGGGCCCAAAGTCCACAGGTGGGGGTTGTGCTTACAGCCCAACACCATGCAGGACGTTTGGCATTTGCCAGAGAACAAAAAGATTAGCAAATTTGCCACTGGCACCCTGTGCTCTTCACAGATGAAAGCAGGTTCACACTGAGCACATGTGACAGACATGACAGGGTCTGGAGACGCCGTGGAGAATGTTCTGCTGGCTGCAACATCTTTCAGCATGACCGGTTTGGCAGTGGGCAGTAATGGTGTGGGGTGGCCTTTCTTTGGGGGCCGCACAGCCCTCCATGTGCTTGCCAGAGGTAGCCTGACTGCCATTAGGTACCGAGATGAGATCCTCAGACCCCTTGTGAGACCATATGCTGGTGCACTTGGCCCTGGGTTCCTCCTAATGCAAAACAATGCTAGACCTCATGTGGCTGGAGTATGTCAGCAGTTCCTGCAAGAGGAAGGCATTGATGCTATGGACTGGCCCACCTGTTCCCCGGACATGAATCCGATTGAGCACATCTGGGACATCATGTCTGGCTCCATCCACCAACGCCACGTTGCACCACTGACTGTTCAGGAGTCTCAATAAACGGCAATGCAGCTATTGCGTGGGAAGAATGAACATGTTCATGCTTTTGGCAGAGCCTGGGATCTGGAATTTCCGCCTTCTAATTGTTTGCGGTGGAAATTCCTTAGTGTGAATAGTGCAGCAGAATCCGAATGAGAAAAAGATTTATCAAAAGCTGTGTAGATGAAGAATGGTGCAGTTGCACATAGCAACCAAATTGTTTCTTACATTCTTCAGAGGCCTATTTAGAAATTAAAGAAGCAATCTGATTGGGCAACTGCACTTCCTCTACAGAGCTTTTGATAAATCTCTCTCAGTTGGAGGCTGCTGCACTGTATTTTCCTAAATCCGTAGTGTGAATGGGCCCTAAGAACTGCAGGTGAACCTCTGAACAGACAGATCGCCAGGTTAGAAGAATGGCGCATAGTAATCCATCCGTACTGCAATTGGTTATGTGTTCATAGAATTTTCCTTGTTGTTTTGATGGTGTAATGACAGGTCATTACCAAATAAAGTAACATTTTATTATTTATATAATTCTATCCCTTCCAGGTCACAATCCTGGATCCATCCCTTTTGCCAGTTCCCCATTCTGTTTTGATACTTGGCTCCAGTTGGTCTCCATTCTGAGTCCATCTTTCACCAATCAGCTCCTGTCTGATGATACTCTGTCTTTAGTTAGACCTTCCTTGGCTGCTTTATATTTCTGTAGACCACTATGAAGGCTGCGACCTGGTAAAGGGCTCGTTCATATTGCTGACGTGCTCTGCTAAACGGAGTACTGTCGGTCAGTCCATCAGAAGGATGGGAGTTGAGCGGAGAAAAATACTGTCCTATTTTTTTCTACTTAACTACTGTAAAATACTGGACACCCGACAGACCCCAGTCAAGTCAAATGGCATCAAGTCAATGCCATCCATCGGGACCAAGCAGTATTTAGGGTCCATTCAATGAAAAAAATAAAATAAATAAGACCCGAACGGACCCTGAAAAGGCTGGAGCACTACAGCAGTGTGGACCTAGCCTAATCTGTTGTAGCTAAGAATAACCTACTTTACAATGGTTGAAGGAGTATTATAGTCACAATTATCTTCAGTTCGTTGTGCCCAGGCTGCAAAAAACAAAAGAAAACCAGCTTTAACTCATCTTCCTCTGTTCCCCTGCTATAGCTGTTTGGATCTCCAGTCCAGTCTTCTTGCGTGTGCACGCATCGTCACACATGCTGTCAGTGTATTGCCGGCTGCAGCGATGACCCGCCTCGGCCGGTGATAGGCAATGGTCATGGTCAGGTAAGGAGCCTTCTCCCTGCTGCCCGGGCTCCTTACATGACACTGCGCTCAGCCTATCACCAGTCGATGCGGAACATTGCTGCAGCTGGCGATATGCTCACTGCAGTGTGACAATCCGTGCACATGGAAGAAGACTGGACTGGAGGACCAAAGAGCTATAGCGGAGCAACGGAAGAAGGTGAGTTAATGTTTGTTTTCTTTTTTTTGTTTGTTTTGCAGCCCAGGCACAACGGGATGAAGGTAATTTTGACTATACTACTCCTTTAAGGATAAATTCTGCACTCCTCACTTAAGGCAGTGCCAATCTTCAGGGCACACATGGTCCATAACATTGGGGCTCTTTAGGATGTTCTAATGTATAGTAATGGTGTGTATAGGTGAACTTTTACTGCTTTTTGCTCTCCTAAATAGTTGTTATATTTGTCCCTCCAGAGATGCCTGTAAATATCCTACATCGTGATGGTGAATAATAGCCGCACGTTTAGGAATTTCAGAGTATAAATCCCCTCCCTCTATAAAACACATTGGACTGTTTTCAAGAAAATGTCTTTGTACTACTAAGTTTGTATACAGTGAATATATATTATTAAAACATAACAAGGAACCAGTGGACACGAGCCAGGATTCCAGCATTAAGTGTATAGCGCCGTATAATGCAGGTGTACGGGTCTCCAGAGAGCCGCGCCGTTTCTGGAGATAGACCAAAATCTCTGCTGCTAGTTTATGACACTCGATATATTATTTCAGCAAAGCTGCGATTAAGTATTCAGCATAGAGAGTTTGTTGTGTTATTCAGGATCGCTAAAAATGAAGTGGTCTGTAATGTATTTAAAGGGGTAGTCCAGTGGTGAAAAACTTATCCCCTATCCTAAGGATAGGGGATAAGTTTGAGATCGCGGGGGGTCCGACCGCTGGGGCCCCCTGCGATCTCTCTGTACGGGGCCCCGGCTCTCCGCCGAGATAGCGGGTGTCGACCCCCGCACGAGGCGGCGGCCGACACGCCCCCTCAATACATCTCTATGGCGGAGCCGGAGATTGCCGAAGGCAGCCTTCGGCTCTGCCATAGAGTTGTATTGAGGGGGCGTGTCGGCCGCCGCCTCGTGCGGAGGTCGACACGCTCCCTTCCAGCGGGCTGTCGGGGCTCCGTACAGGAGATCGCAGGGGGCCCCAGCGGTCGGACCCCCCGCGATCTGCAACTTATCCCCTATCCTTAGGATAGGGGATAAGTTGCTCACCACTGAATCACCACTGGACTACTCCTTTAATGGTGCAACATGGTTAGGCTGGGTTCACATATATCAGGCGTCCGGCATAGTTTCCCTATGGCGTGCACCAGAGGGAAACTGATGCTAGAACTGATCCCATTCATTTGAATGGGACAGTTCACAATCATCCAGCTTCTCAATTTTGATGCCGGATGGTTGGACATGCCGGAGGAACGCAGCAAGCTGCCCGCTGTCCAGAAACAATGGACGCTGGATGCCATACAACTGATGACAACTTGTCATCAGTTGAGGCATCAGTTGTGTCTAGATTTAGGCTAAGTTCACCTATGCCAGACATAGGTGAACCCAGCCTAAGAGGACACGCCAGAACCACTCTCCAATGACCGATTCAGTCAAAAAGTGATCAGTGGAGAAGGTTATTTTTTAAAGGTGGCCACCATTTTTATTTTTAGAATATTTTAACTTTATTTAAAAAAAAACTTCTGTTTTGTGCCTACATCTCTTATATGCATATGTGTCTCCATAGTCGTAGAGGCAGGGATTAGGTTGACAACATTGAGTTCCGAACGCTGTGTGCGGGCTTCCGTGTTCACGCCCGCCCCCTTGTGATGTCCCGCCCCCTCAATGCAAGTCTATGGGAGGGGGCGTGACGGCCATTGTATATTGGATCACATCTATACAGTGTACAGCATGAAGACTGTAGTTTACCTCTACAGGGTGTACAGCATGAAGACTATGTATTACCTCTATATGGAGTACAGCATGAAGACTGAGGATTTCCTCTATATGGAGTACAGCAATAATACTGTGGATTACCTCTATATGGAGTACAGCATGAAGACTGTGGATTACCTCTATGAGGCATACAGCATGAAGACTGTAGATTACCTCTATACAGTGTACAGCATGAAGACTGAGGATTACCTCTATACAGTGTACAGCATGAAGACTATGTATTACCTCTATAGGGCGTACAGCATGAAGACTGTGGATTACCTCTATATGGAGTACAGCATTAAGACTGTGGATTACCTCTATATGGAGTACCGCATGAAGATTGTGGATTCCCTCTATGAGGTGTACAGCATGAAGTCTGTGGATTACCTCTATATGGAGTACAGCATGAAGACTGTGGATTACTTCTATAGGACGTACAGCATGAAGACTCTGGATTCCCTCTATATGGAGTACAGCATGAAGTCTGTGGATTACCTCTATAGGAAGTACAGCATGAAGACTGTGGATTACTTCTATAGGACATACAGCATGAAGACTGTGGATTACTTCTATAGGACGTACAGCATGAAGACTGTGGATTACCTCTATGAGGCGTACAGCATGAAGACTGTGGATTACCTCTATGAGGCGTACAGCATGAAGTCTGTGGATTACTTCTATAGGACGTACAGCATGAAGACTCTGGATTCCCTCTATATGGAGTACAGCATGAAGTCTGTGGATTACCTCTATAGGACGTACAGCATGAAGACTGTGGATTACCTCTATGAGGCGTACAGCATGAAGACTGTGGATTACTTCTATACAACGTACATCATGAAGACTGTGGATTACTTCTATAGGACATACATCATGAAGACTGTGGATTACTTCTATAGGGTGTACAGCATGAAGACTGTGGATTACTTCTATAGGGTGTACAGCATGAAGACTGTGGATTACTTCTATAGGACATACATCATGAATACTATGGATTACCTCTATTTGGAGTACAGCATCAAGACTGTGGATTACCTCTATATAGTGTACATCATGAAGACTGTGGACTACCACTATGTGGAGTACAGCATGAAGACTGTGGATTACCTCTATATGGAGTACAGCATGAAAACTGTGGATTACCTTTATATGGAGTACACCATGAAGACTGTGGCTATGAGGCATACAGCATGAAGACTGTGGATTACCTCTATATGGAGTACAGCATGAAGACTGTGGATTACCTCTATATGGAGTACAGCATGAAGACTGTGGATTACCTCTATGAGGCGTACAGCATGAAGACTGTGGATTACTTCTATATGGAGTACAGCATGAAGACTGTGGATTACTTCTATATGGAGTACAGAATGAAGACTGTGGATTACCTCTATATGGAGTACAGCATGAAGATTGTAGATTACCTCTATATGGAGTACAGCATGAAGACTGTGGATTACTTCTATATGGAGTACAGAATGAAGACTGTGGATTACCTCTATATGGAGTACAGCATGAAGATTGTAGATTACCTCTATATGGAGTACAGCATGAAGACTGTAGATTACCTCTATATGGAGTACAGCATGAAGACTGTGGATTACCTCTATATGGGGAAGTATAGCATTAATAATGTGATAATTAATAATGTGCACAGAGCTGGCATCATGTACACGTCCGATGTACTTTATGGTTTCTGCTCAGTAAAGCTGTAGGACATCCGTTTGGTAAATGTTAACCTCAGCATCTATAACTTTGCCTAAAACTTTTTATGAAACCTGTGAAAACCAATAACAAAGAAGAGACAGACAGACACCTGCCAAGTCTAACCCAAGAGATCATTTCCTGGAATTGACCAGCGGCACAATACCTGGCGGTGAGGTGAACTCCAGTCATGGCACAGGTCACCGCTGTTACATGATGATTCTGCCAGATATTACATCAGTGCAAGAAACCCAAAAGGCCAGGACTCTCTCTCCTGAGGGAAGGGCGTGTGCTGGGATTTCTATGAAAGCGACCACAGATGCAGCTTAACAAAACACAGGCCGCTGCTGCACAGACAGGTTAAACCGATCAATCATAACACTGCATTTCCACATCACATCCAGTGTCTTAACTCCTTCCCTGCCAATTTAGGAACCAACAACTACATGCTTCTAATGCTATGTTTTAAAGGGAACCTGTCACATTGGAAATACAGTCCAATCTACAGGCATCATGTTATAGAGCAGGAGAAGCTGATAAGATTGATATACAGAGCCCTGCATAAGTATTCAACCCCTTGGATTTTTCTACAGATTCAAATGTACGGTATTTTATTGGGATTTTATGTAATGGGCCATCAGAAATGAATCCTTGTTTTTGTTCTCATTGTTTGGGTCACAATAAAGGGATACTCCAGTGATTTCTTTTTTAAATTTCTATATACCAAGGGTTCTGCAACTATGGAAGAAAAAAAAAAATAAAAAAAAAGAAACCTTGACTTACTTCTCACTGCTGGTATCGCTGTCCAGTCCTCCAATGTGGTCTTCTTCCTGCTTTTGGGGTCCAATATGGCCAGTGATAGGCCGAGCAGCAGTGTTATATACTGTATTAAGCCCCAAACGTTATTCCCCGGGCCAAATACATCACGCTGACGCACAGACTATCCACGGCTGAGGCAGAATATTGCTGCAGCCGGCAAAGAGCTGAGCTGCGGTGTTGCCTATTGGGCTCCAGAAGCCGGACCGGAGGAATGGACAGTGATACACTGGGAGATCGGCAGGAGGTAAGTCAAGGTTTATTTTTCAAATTGCCGCAGCCTGGGCATATGAAGTCTAAAAAATAAAAATGCACCACTGTACCCCTTTAAGTACTGTATCGTCAGAAATCTGCAACCTGTGGCTATCCAGCTGTAACAGAACTACTGTCAGGGAATGGCCAACGTTATGGTTTTGGAAAAGTTTTGGAACGACCATGTGTTTTTATTTTTACAATGCTGTTTATTATTTGGTATAAATAATATTAACATTATTTTAGGGGTCACTGCAGTTATGTCGATATAACAGATGTTTAGATTTCTTTATATTTCACTAGAAGTTTGCATGTATTTTGTTTTGTATTGCACTATATATATTTTTTTTTTCAAAGTATAACAAGTTAAACCTTTCATTCGTATTCATTGTTTTATGTTTTTTTTTTTTTTTACACAATTCATTAAAAAGCATACATAATATTTTAGTCTATGGGAGATTAGATATCAGCCAAAATCAGGGCTATATAATTTTGTGTTTAAAGGGATATTCCAGGCAAAACCTTTTTTTATATATATCAACTGGCTCTGGAAAGTTAAACAGATTTGTAAATTACTTCTATTAAAAAATCTTAATCCTTCCAATAGTTATTAGCCTCTGAAATTTTCGGTCTAACTGCTCAATGATGATGTCACGTCCCGGCTGTGCATGATGGGAGAATATCCCCATAGGAACTGCACAGCCCCCAGGATGTGAGTCATCAGAGAGCAGTTAGACAGAAAACAACAACTCAACTTCAGAAGCTAATAACTATCGGAAGGATTAAGATTTTTTTTTATAGAAGTAATTTACAAATCTGTTTAACTTTCCGGAGTCAGTTGATATATATAAAAAAAATTAGGCCTGGAATACCCCTTTAATATTTTATTATTTCTGCCAAATTAAATTTTTTTTTTAAAAACAAGAAAAGAATAAAAAATACCACATTCCTATTGACATAGCTTTTATTTTGATTTTCCTTCAACATAACTTTGTAAGTTTTTTTTGCAGGATGTGGATGTGTAACATTTTAGGGTACACTACTCAATTGCCTCTTTTAAAAAAATTTTTATGAAGGTCAGGCTTGTGGGGAAAAAAGCAGTTCCAGTATAAATCTTTTAGAGATTTCACTCTGGGATTAGCTCTAGGGATCTTCCTTGACACAGCCACAGGACACGTTTCTTCACTCCAACAACTAGGCAGACAACTATATCTTCTTATAATCTGGCTCCTGGCCAGGTTTATTAGAACAATTGAAGGGCAACATAAACCACAGTTCACACTGGAACAAAAATAAAAGTCCTGATACAGAAATCCACACAGAGCCGCCTACTGTGTGTTACCAGAAAGCCACTGCTCTCACTCAGGCAGTCCACACTTGTGTGCCCATCGCAACCCTTGCTGTGCCGGCCTGGCAATGGACATGATGTCTCCCCCTCTAATAGTCACTTCTGTTTAAAGGTAGGGTCACACAACACAAATCCGCAGCGTATTTTACGCTGCTGATCCGCCTGTGACCCGACCCTTAGTGTGCCTCCAGCTGTTCCTCCTTCCTTCAGCGGCAATCCGCCGCTCCGAGATGTCACACAGGGCGATTCGCTGTGCGAACACAGTGTACTTGCACCATGATGTCTTTGAGTAGACTTTGTCTTTGACGCACGACTCGCAGAGATTCGCCCTGTGTGACTGCTCAGAGCAGCAGATTGCCACTGTGAGCAAAGGGGGAACAGCTGGAGGCACACTAAGGGTTGGGTCACCAGTGGATCCACAGCATACAATTCGCAGCAGATTCATGTTGTGTGACCCTACCCTAAGGGAAAGCCCAAACTATTCTGTTCCTTTTCCTTATAAACACACTTCACCTTTCTATTGTCCTCAATGATTAGGCCTCAGCTGGCGGTTTCTCCCAGAACAGCTAGGGAAATACACTCTTTCCCTGCGATAATGTCTCTCTCTGTCTCTCTATATCTATATATATATATACTGGACCTTGTGACTGGTGGGGTTTCCTGGAATGGAGTGTCATTTGAATCCAGCATTGGCAAGCTGGTGGATACTGTGCACCGCACTAGAGACCATCCTGTGCTGATTCCTTTATACTGGACTGTGTGTGTGTGTGTATATATATATATATATATATATATATATATATATACACATACATACACACACACACACACACACACACAGTACATGCATTTTTTTTACCTATACTACATATTTTACAATTTTGTACTAGGTTTGTGTTCTTCTGGTCACTCATACAGTATACTGCACTACTCCTGTATTGCAGTAGGTTATTGCCTGTTAGCGTTATGCTATTGTGCCCTGAAAAAGTCTAATAGGCAAATACACTTGGGAGAAATAGGGGACTTTGTTAGGCTCCTTGCTGTCAGGGACTTAAATCAGTGTATCCCATCCAGGGTGTCTCCCTCTGTTGCAAAACTACAAATCCCAGCATTAACAGACAGTCTTTGGATGTATCTAACAAGCAACGGCTGGAGGCAGCCTAGTTGGGAATCAATGTAGATGTTTCAGTCAGTGTAAGGGCTGAAATGGACACAATCACAGAGGTCTTCAGTTCTGGCTGTTTCAGCAGAGTTCACCAAGAGTGAATAATAAGATAGAAAAAAAAAAAATTGTTTCGATCCAGTGAAGAAAGGCTGTCATGTCGTGCACCTAAAATAAATAACCTTAGTGAGTGCTGGGCGGGGTGTCAGCCCTTGCAATGAGTTATAAGGCCTGAGACATTGACATCTTTCCTGTAGATGGGAGTAGTATGGCCCTGTACATGAAGCGATAATACAGCCCCCCATAGAAGTTACAGCGCTCCTTACTTTACCTCCTTCTGTTGGAGCAAAAAGCCGGAAACATTTCTCAGCCTATAACTTTGACATAAGGCTTTGATGTATATGTCACCAATGACTGCAAATGTAGGAAAAAAAAACCCCACAAATGTACAGGGTGTCCCTAAAGCCTGGAGACGTGGTAAGTATCACTTACAGGAAAAAGCATAAAATATTATGGTGCGGTGGGCAAACTTTTTTTTTTTTTTGATCATAACATAACTCAATGTGGTGAGATTCCAGTTAATAGCCCAAATGAAAAGGCGAGGTCAGCCTCTGGCTGTCTGGACATGGTAACTTAGAGCAGTGTTTCCCAACCAGGGTGCCTCCAGCTGCCTGGACAGCCAACGGAATAACTAGTCTTTGGGTAAGAAGAGCTTAAAGGGGTACTCCGATGCTCCAGCATTCTGAACATTTTGTTCAGAATACTCGGAGCCAGAGGCCGTGATCGTGACATCATGGCTACTCCCCCTCGTGATGTCACGTCACGCTCCCTCTGTTCATGTCTATGGGAGAGGGCGTGGTGGCCGACACGCCCCTCCCATAGACATGATTGAAGGGGGTGTGGTGTCACAAGGTGGCATGGCAGCAGTAATCAGACATCTTATTCCCTATCATTTGGATAGGGAATAAGATGTCTAGCAGCGGAGTACCCCTCTTTAAAGGCTTTGTCTGAATAGAACAATCTATTTTGCTTAATTGGGTCTTAAATTGAAGGGGATTCTATTAGCCAGAACAGAACCTACTAAAGGGCTTAGTACAACCAGATCTAAACTGGTGGATCAATCGCTTCAATAGGCGCTGGGTAATACACCAGTACAGGGAAAATGTGCGGTCACCCACAGTCTTACTCAGCAATATCTTCTGATGGGTTCTGGCAGGTAGACTTTGAACAATTATCTGCTTGCTGAAAGAAGTTGGAGAATTAAGGGTGGAAGGGTGACCCTGATGTTACAAAACCATTAACGAGGCATTCAAATGGAAAATATTTATTATGTATTCATTAGTGATCGACAGAGGTTGGTCCCCCTTCAATCTAACATTGATCACCTATCTATAAGTGACCAAAGAAGTGTCCCAGCAGTCAGGCCCCTTCTGATCTAATATTTATCACCAATCCATTGGTGATAAGAGGAGTTCCCAGAAGTCAGACATCACTCTGATGTAACATCTATCACCCATCTAGTAGACTAGTAACTAGAGATGAGCGAACTTACAGTAAATTCAATTCGTCACGAACTTCTCGGCTCGGCAGTTGATGACTTATCCTGCATAAATGAGTTCAGCTTTCAGGTGCTCCCGTGGGCTGGAAAAGGTGGATACAGTCCTAGGAGACTCTTTCCTAGGACTGTATCCACCTTTTCCAACCCACCGGAGCACCTGAAGGCTGAACTAATTTATGCAGGAAAAGTCATCAACTGCCGAGCCGAGAAGTTCGTGACGAATCGAATTTACTGTAAGTTCGCTCATCTCTACTAGTAACCAATAAAAGTGCAGTTTTTCTCTAAGGTTGCTTCTAAAATGAGAAGCTGTCATTCTTTTCCTGTCTTTATGATCCACTCCGAGGCTTGGAGTAATCACAAACCGCCCCATCTGGTGACACATAAGACTGTGTATGTTATAGAATAAGTCTGTGGATATAATCACTGTATTATAGTGCTTCCCAACCAGGGTGCCTCCAGCTGTTGCAAAACTACAACTCCCAGCATGCCCGGACAGCCGTTGGCTGTCCGGGCATGCTGGGAGTTGCAGTTTTGCAACAGCTGGAGGCACCCTGGTTGGGAAACACTCACATAGTACTGACACAGCTGGTGACACCCTGGTTGGGAAACACTGGGCTAGGTAAAGGACTCCAACAATATGGAGCCCATGACGCCACAGTGGTAATAGATTGGCTCAATAACAATTTCTCTAACAGGATTGGAAGATTCGATCATGTGAGAAGGTCTCCTCACCAGACCTTAGCCCTCCTGGACTTCTTTTTCTTGGATATGCTAAATGAGAAGTCTATGAAGATCACAGATAAGTGTCAATTAAGGAACTAGAGATGAGCGAACTTACAGTAAATTTGATTAGTCACGAACTTCTCGGCTCGGCAGTTGATGACTTTTCCTGCGTAAATTAGATCAGCCTTAAGGTGCTCCAGTGGGCTGGAAAAGGTGGATACAGTCCTAGGAAAGAGTCTCCTAGGAATGTATCCACCTTTTCCAGCCCACGGGAGCACCTGAAAGCTGAACTCATTTATGCAGGAAAAGTCATCAACTGCTGAGCAGAGAAGTTTGTGACGAATCAAATTTACTGTAAGTTCGCTCATCTCTACTTACAATGTAAGTCTATGGGATTGGCTCGGTCATCCACGCTTATCTCCCTTGTTCATTCTAGCGAACGATCCGGTTCTGAACTCTCAGGGGAAGATTTATAAAAACCTGTCCAGAGAAAAGTCACAGTTGCCCATAGCAACCAATCAGATAAAAAAATTAAAGAAGCGATCTGATTGGTTGCTATGGGCAACTCAGCAACTTTTCTTCTGAACAGGTTTTGATAAGTCTCCCCCTTAGACCCTGACCAATGAAAATTTAAACATCCTAGAGACATGTCAAAAGTTATGTGTCCAGACTTTAGGGAAACCCTGTTTTTTCCCTGGTGGACCCAATATATACGGTACCAGCCAGATGACAGCAAAAAGGACACTTTTTTAGCCTCCATATAAGTGGAGCTCTCTGGATACATTTGACATGCTTTTCCTGGCATATATATATATATATATATAAGATGCAGTGTAAACAGACCTTTGCTGCTATATTTTCCCCAGGCCCAGTACATGGCACACAATGGAGCAACACTATGCTGTAAAGCCCCTGCAAAACCTGACTTAAAGAGGTATTCTGGGTTTATACATCTTATCCCCTATCCAAAGGATAGGGGGATAAGATGTATGATTGCAGGGGTCCCCCGCGATCTCGGTACAGCCCCTGGCATTCTGTGCTGCCTCCGAGACGGGGATGTGACCTCATGGCCACGCCCCTAGTGATGCCACACACCCTCCATTCATGTCTATGGGAGGGCGTGTGATGGCCGTCATGCCCCTCCCATATACATGAATGGAGGGGGCATGGCATCACTAGGGGTGTTGCCGTGGCATGATGTCACGTCCCCGTCTTGGAAGCAGCACCTGGCCCAGAATGCCAGGGGATGCACCGAGATCGCGGGGGTCCCCAGTGGCGGGACCCCTGCGATCATACATCTTATCCCCTATTCTTTGGATGGGGGATAAGATGTATAAACTCGGAATACCCCTTGAGGGTATGTTCAAAATGGGTCTCCGGACAGTCTGCAAATCTGACACTATTGTGGACTGTCTGTGGACCCATTCAAATAAATGGTAGTGTAACTTGCAGCAGGATTCCCGCATCGTGAAACCCGCTGCTAGTAATAGCATGTGAACGCACCCTTAAGACATGTGGATACGTTGACATTGTTGGTAGTTTCATTACCATTCACTTCAAAGGGTCCGCTGAAATTTACAAATCTGCCACTGTCGCAGACTTTTTCCGTGGACATATTGAAATGAATAGTAATTAAACCCACTATAAGTTTATCGTCATGTGAATGTACCCTAAGGGAATGTTCAGACATAGTGTTTCTGCTGATGATTTGTGCTTCTGTTTTGTTAAGGGAGAAATGCAAATATTTGCTGTAATTTGAAAAGATAATAGGATGTAAAATCTGCATCATGTCCAGATTTTTCGGCAACGTATGGATAGGGTTTTGATATTGTAATTTTGCTTGATTGTTTGTGCGGCTCTTTGCTGTAGTCACTCGTCGGTCGCACATCCCCTATTATATGGTTAGATGTGCGGCACACAAGAGATGACTGAATACTGGCCCTATTACACGGGGCGATGTCAGCCTGTTAAGCCGATAATCACCCTGTTTAATAGGGCCCTTAGAAAGGAGAGAAATCTTTTCACAAGAGCCAGGGGGGGTGCAAAGGGTGTGGTTGATCCTGAGGAGGCCCCCAATAAGGAGTAAACCAGTCCTAGAAATGAAGCATTGAGGGTCCCTGTTACAGACATTGCACTGGGGCCCAGCAGCCTCTGAATACAGCAGTGTGAATGCTGCCATACTCTGATAAGATCAACTGCACTACATGACGGATAAGCACAGCCAGGGTGCAGGGTTATCAGGATCACAAGCACTTAATAGGGATACACATGAAACCAGCAGCTGAAGTAAGAACAAGTCTGACATAATCCACCTGGATTTTAGTTTTTGACACAATAGAGCTGGCTCCTGTAGACTAAGAAGGCATAATAAAGTCATCACAAGGATATTTACTAAATCCCCTCCAAGACAAGGGACATTTCCTTCCAGCTCCTCGGCAGGAAGTAACTCACTGAGTCTGAGCTATCAATGCGTCCTTACAAATTCCTGGATTGTTCTCCTTTAAAGGGGTTATCATTAGGGGTTAAAGATACAGCATGGAGACCAAAAAACAGCACTATTAGGCTTGGTTCACACTTGGCTAATGTGGACACATTTTTATTATGGCTGCAAGCCCTGGGATGAATGGGATTCTGATGACCTGAACTGACAGCTGTCTTTTTGGGTTCTAACACCCACAGTCCGGCTATGACTTGCGGTTGAAAAACAAATTCTGAAATGCATCTGTATTATGCTAATGTAAACCCAATCTTAAAGGGGTACTCTGCTCCTAGACATCTTATCCCATATCCAAAGGATAGGGGATAAGATGTCTGATCGCGGGGGTCCCACAGCTGGCACCCCCGGGATCTCTGTGCAGCACCCGACATTCATTTAGAACGCTGAGTGTTGGCAGCGGGGGTTGTGACGTAACGGCCACGCCCCTCATTATGTCAAACCACATTGAGGGGCGTGGTGTGACCTCACGAGGGGTGTGACCGTTACGTCACGACCCCCGCCACCTGCTACAAGTGTTTGTAACAAAATGTTCCGAACGCCGAAGCAGCGGAGTACCCCTTTAATGTGCAAAGAAAAAAACGGAGCAAAAACCCAGAGCTGCATTTGTAGTCCGCTTTTGAAAAGAAATGCATTAGCACATCTAATACATATTTACATTAGGTTCTACTCTACAACCTCAACCTTTCATTTGCATGTAAACAAAGTCTGGAACACTTTTTTTTTTATGAACTGTTGCCAGAAAATTAAACAGATTTGTAGATTACTTCTATTAAAAAATCTTAATCCTTCCAGTAATTATCAGCTGCTGTTATGATGCCCAGGAAGTTCTTTACTTTTTGAATTTCCTTTCTGCCTGACCACTGCTCTCTGCTGACACCTCTGTCCATTTTAGGAACTGTCCAGAGCGGGATAGGTTTTCTATGATGATTTTCTCCTCCTCTGGACAGTTCCTGACATGGACAGAGGTGTCAGCAGAGAGCGCACTGTGGTCAGGCAGAAAGGAAATTCAAAAAGTAAAGAACTTCCTGTGGATCATAACAGCAGCTGATAAGTACTGGAAGGATTAAGATTTTTAATAGAAGTAATTTAAAAATCTGTTTAACTTTCTGGCACCAGTGTATAAAAAAATCAAATAATAAAAGTTTCCCAGTGGAGTACCTCTTTAACAATCTATCCTGAGATAGTTGGGGCTAAGTGGGATAATATCCCAATGTGACTTTAACATAGTAGCGCTAACAAGTGCAGTCAAGCTCCATATATATTTTGTGGTGATCTCAATATAGATCACATGATGATGACCAGGCGGTGAACTCAAGGACCGTCCCTGGCATCTGGAGAGAGTTCTCTCGATACACGGTACATGTCTTTATTTTTTAATCGGACAAGCAGCGATATCACGTTTGTTGTTTTGTACATTTTAAAGTAGATACAATTATAAGGTTATTTTCTTTTAATATTACAATATTATTTCGTTTTGACTTTAGGTCTTTTAAGATACATTTAAAAAAAAAAAAAAAACACAACTGCAATCGTGTTGAGGAAGGTGAAAGTGGGGGGAAAAACAAAAACAAAACAAAAAAACAAAACAACTAAATTACCCAACCAAAATATGAAATTAAAAATAAAATAAAAAACCCAAAATAAATTCCACATTCCAGAAATACTTCACTCATTCGTTTTAGTAGAGTTGTAAGAAATGTTACAACGGCATGAGCTTGAAATATTTATAGGCATTTTCACTGACACTCATGACGTGGCACTGGTGATGTTGTAAACAGCAGAAAAACAGGGACTGCCAAGGTGATAGAAAATGGAGCCATAGGCCTGCTTCTCCCAACAGGAACACACCAAACAGTGATGTGATGACTTCCCCCTATACACACCGACGGGATGACAGCATCATGCTACGTAACTGTATTCATCTGCCGAGGCCTGGCTGCGCTCTATGTACTGCTTGTCTATGAGGACCTCAATGCACTTCTTTATCATACTGATGCTTGGGTTGAATCGCGCTCTGGACTGGCTGATGACCTGAGAAGGGAGAGAAACAGATTATTAGTCAATGTGAGCAGTAGTAGGTCAACGTATGGGAATTATATGGGAAATTCTGTTCTAGGTAATGACAGGTTCTAGATCTCTGATCTGCACATTCTTTTTTACCATATCCACACCCCATAGTGAAGTCAATAAGGCCATAACCGAAGCATAACATTTACTAATATCCTGATAAAAAAAGGAGATACAATAATAAGTACAGATATATGACCTATAGTTAAAGGGGTACTCCAGTGGAAAACTCTTTATTTTTTAAACAGATTTGTAAATTACTTCTATAAAAAAATCTTAATCCTTCCAGTACTTGTTAGCTGCTGAATACTACATAGGAAATTCTTTGCTTTTTGGAACACAGAGCTCTCATGAGCACAGTGCTCTCTGCTGACATCTCTGTCCATTTTAGGAACTGTCCAGAGCAGCGTATGTTTGCTATGGGGATTTTCTCCTACTCTGGGCAATTCTTAAAATGGACAGAGATGTCAGCAGAGAGCACTGTGCTCATGAGAGCTCTGTGTTCCAAAAAGAAAAGAATTTTCTCTATAGTAGTCAGCAGCTAATAAGTACTGGAAGGATTGAGATTTTTTTAATAGAAGTAATTTACAAATCTGTTTAACTTTCTGGCAACAGTTGATAAAAATTTTTTTAAAAAATAAAGTTTTCCACCGGAGTACCCCTTTAAATTGTTGTGGATTTGTTGGGTACAAGTTTTTTTTTAGGTGTTTTTTTGCTTCTGTGATTTTGTTTCCCTTGCGCATTAACACATTACTGGCATCTGTATATTGGTGATTACTGTGATTTCTCAATAAGGCCATGACGCACGTTTGGCATATGCATTGGTAAATCTACTGAATAATACACTGAAGGTAGCAATAGTCCTTCTCATTCAACTACTGGAGTGGTAAGTATTGGCATGGCTTTTTTTTTTTTTACTGTATGTGCACTTTTCTATACAGTGGGCCACTGCAAAAAAAAAAAAAAAAAAAAAAAACATTTACCGTAGAGTGATTTTTTTTGCATTGTGGCCAATGGCCAACATATGTCACCACATGGCATTACAATGGCATACACCAGATAAGACTGCCAGCGTGGTGGTGAATGCAGTCGAAGATGCTCTCCTAGGATGGACAATGTGGTTGTAGGGGGATTGCCAACAGGATTATTGTGCTGTGTAAATAAGCCTCCTCTGATCTGTGTGTTCCAGAGGCTTAAACACTGACTAAGGTTTAGGGATTTGGCAGTGTACTGCCAGCTTAGTCATGGGTTTCTATGCCAGTTTGCTCTATCAGTCTGCTTGTGTTGGATAGATACACAGTATATGGCAGTAAGAGAGTTTATAATTACTCAATGTTTGTATTTGTCTTTGCGCCCACAGTGCTGCAGTATTTTTTACATGTTTGTAAGCTTATACATAGACATACATATTGATATCAGAATGAACATCACAATTACCACGTGCTCCAAAATACCCACCTTTCCAAAGTTCTTTCGACAGAAATAAAAAAATAGATGTAAACAAAGATTATGGCTACGTGCACACAATGCTTTCACCATACGCTGGGGTATACGTCGGCAGGCTGTACAAGAAATGGTGCCAACATATACTGCAGCATGCTCCCAATTGGCTGATTGAGTTTAATGGAGTTCCATAGTCAATGAGTGACTACACTTGGCCAGAAAGGACACAATAATTTACTGGTACTGAAAAGCATGGCCTGCTACACTACTAAGTCCAGAAAATTAACCTATATGGTCAGAAAATGGGTCAAATGTAGCCACTAGGTGACCATGTCACTCCATTACAGGGAACCAATCATCAGATTATACCCTATATTACGCTTGGAAAAGCATTATATAAGGTAAAATCTTTATCCTCACCATCCCTGGGGGCGCTCCTGCCCCCAGGGATGGTGAGGATATGAAGTTATAAACTAGTCACCGCCACGGCCATAAGTAGTCCCCTGGGTGGGGGGCTCCACTCACCTAGTCCGATGCATACCATAGGTGTAACATTTTGTTCAGAATACTCGGAGCCAGAGGCCGTGATCATGATGTCATGACCACGCCCCCTCAGTTCATGTTTATGGGAGAGGGCGTGGTGGCCGACACGCCCCTCCCATAGACATGAATGAAGGGGGTGTGGTGTCACAAGGTGGCGTGGCAGTGACGGCACAACCACTGCTGCAGGAATCCAGTGTTTGTTTAGAACGTTGGGTGCTACAGGAGATTGCAGGGGGGCCCCAGCAATCAGACATCTTATCCCCTATCATTTGGATAGGGGATAAGATGTCTAGCAGCGGAGTACCCCTCTTTAAAGGCTTTGTCTGAATAGAACAATCTATTTTGCTTAATTGGGTCTTAAATTGAAGGAGATTCTATTAGCCAGAACAGAACCTACTAAAGGGCTTAGTACAACCAGATCTAAACTGGTGGATCAATCGCTTCAATAGGCGCTGGGTAATACACCAGTACAGGGAAAATGTGCGGTCACCCACAGTCTTATTCGGCAATATCTTCTGATGGGTTCTGGCAGGTAGACTTTGAACAATTATCTGCTTGCTGAAAGAAGTTGGAGAATTAAGGGGGGGAAGGGTGACCCTGATGTTACAAAACCATTAACGAGGCAATCAAAAGGAAAATATTTATTATGTATTCATTAGTGATCGACAGACAGACCCCCTTCAATCTAACATTGATCACCTATCTATAAGTGACCAAAGAAGTGTCCCAGCAGTCAGGCCCCTTCTGATCTAATATTTATCACCAATCCATTGGTGATAAGAGGAGTTCCCAGAAAGACATCACTCTGATGTAACATCTATCCCCCATCTAGTAGACTAGTAACAAATAAAAGTGCAGTTTTTCTCTAAGGTTGCTTCTAAGGCCCCTTTCACACTTTAATCTGCTTGGGGAACTGAATTTAAAGGGGAACTCCGATGGAGGAAAAAAAAATATTTCAAACCAACTGGTGCCAGAAGGTTAAACAGATTTGTAAATTATTTCTATTTAGAAATCTTAATCCTTCCAGTACTTATCAGCTGCTGTGTACTACAGACAAATTTGCATGCACTATTTCTCCCGTTACAAAATAACGTCTGTTATTAAAGGGGTACTCCGCCCCTAGACATCTTATCCCCTATCCAAAGGATAGGGGATAAGATGTCCGATCGCCGGGGTCCCGCTGCTGAGGACCCCGGGGATCGCTGCTACAGCACCCCGCTATCATTACTGCGCAGAGCAAGATTGCTCTGCACGTAATGACGGGCAATACAGGGGCCGGAGCATCATTACATCACGGCTCCGCCCCTCGTGACGTCACGGCCCGCCCCCGTCAATACAAGTCTATGGGAGGGGGGGGTGGCGGTCGTCACGCCCCCTGCCATAGACTTGCATTAAGGGGACTGTGTATCGCCCGTCAATACGCACAGAGCGAACTCGCTCTGTGCAGTAATGATGGCGGGGTGCCGCAGCGACGATCCCCGGGGTCCCCAGCAGCGGGACCGCGGCGATCTAACATCTTACTCCCTATCCTTTGGATAGGGGATAAGATGCCAGGGGCGGAGTACCCCTTTAATAAAGGGCTATGACGAGTTAAAAAAGGTCATGTAAAAATCCCATAGACTATAATGGGATTTTGTAACAGCCGTTTAATGCCCGTTTTTAATGGTTTTATTAACGGGTCATAACGGATCTTTGAAACTGACATTTTTATAGTGTGAAAGCAGCCTAAAATGAGAAGCTGTCATTCTTTTCCTTTCTTTCTGATCCACTCCGAGGCTTGGAGTAATCACAAACGGTGATACCGCCCCATCTGGTGACACTGCAGACTGTATAAGTTATATAAGTGGATATAATCACTGTATTACAGTGTTTCCCAACCAGGGTGCCTCCAGCTGTTGCAAAACTACAACTCCCAGCATGCCCGGACAGCCGTTGGCTGTCCGGGCATGCTGGGAGTTGTAGTTTTGCAACAGCTGGAGGCCCCCTGTCTGGGAAGCTGTATTATATGGCCACTCACTGCAGGAGGAGGACATCATGTGCTGGCTGTGGGCTATGGAGATGCAGTTAGTGAATATTTGATGAGAGTTATGTCTTGTTCATGGAGTATTAGAGTGATGGGTTATGTAATGAATTCAGAATGAGAGCTTCTCCACACCATACATGTGATCATAGATTAGTGGAGAGTGGAGATGGGATCCTATCCAGGTGAACAGGTATCTGCTGCAAGTCTGAATTTCCATTTTTTATGTTTAATGGTATAAGACATAGGAGTTTAAAGGAAAACGGTCAGCTTTCTCCCCCCGCACTAACCAGCGGTACTGGCTGGTAGTGCGGGGGACGCTGATCAGTTTGATGCTTACTGTGCCCGGATCCGCCGTAATCTTCTATTTTCGGTATATGCTAATGAGTTGCTAACTGGCACCGGCCAGGCTAACTGGCACTCTGACGTCACCGGCCGCAGCGCCGCCCAGCTCATCAATATTCCTCCCCTCCCTCCACCTCTCCCTCTTCTCCCTGCTCTGTAATGAAGAGAGAGGGGAGGAATATTGATCAGCTGGGCGGCGCTGTGGCAGACGGCACTGACGTCAGAGTGCCAGTTAGCCCGGCCGGTGCCAGTTAGCAACTCATTAGCATATACCAAAAATAGAAGATTACAGCAGAACGGCGTGGCGGATCCAGGCACAGTAAGCATGAAACTGATCAGCGTCCCCCTGCACTACCAGCCAGTACCACTGGTTAGTGCAGGCGGAGAAAGCTGACAGTTTTCCTTTAATTTACCAAATTGTAATGCGAGAAAGAATAAAGTAGATCTTTCCCTAATATATATGTAGGGTCAGAAAGTATAGGGACAGGTCCCTTATCTTCGATTAGCCCAAACAGCACAGATAAATACTGGATCAGATTTACAGGGGATGCTGCGCCAGAATTTTGATTCCAACTGCAACATTTATTCTTCACAGTGCCCCATTAAGAATAGTTAAAGGGGTACTCCGGTGGAAAATGAACTGGTGCCAGAAAGTTAAAAAGATTTGTAAATTACTTCCATTTGAAAATCTTAATCCTTTCCGTACTTATTAGCAGCTGTATGCTACAGAGGAAATTATTTACTTTTTTGAATTTCTTTTTTTTGTCTTGTCCATAGTGTTCTCTGCTGACACCTCTGTCCAGAGTAGCATAGGTTTGCTATGGGGATTTTCTCCTGCTCTGGACAGTTCCTGATACGGGCATAAGGTGTCAGCAGAGAGCACTGTGGACAAGACAAAAAAAGAAATTCAAAAAGAAAAGAATTTCCTCTGTAGCATACAGCTGCTAATAAGTACTGGAAGGGTAAATATTTTTTAATATACGTAATCCACAAATCTGTTTAACGTTCTGGCACCAGTTAATAAAAAAAAAAATAATGTTTTCCACCGGAGTACCCCTTTAAAAATCCTCGCTCAACAAGGGGACATGACTGAGCAGAAAAGGTGTGTGGCCTAAAATGCTATGCTGTGCGCCAAAAGTAAAGCCAGCTTATAGATGGTCTAAACTCAGACTAGACAGTGCAAACTTAAACTAGACCAGTGGACTGAACCTGTGGCTCTCCAGCTGTTGAGTAACTATAACTCTCAGCATGCCTGGTCAGCCTTTAGCTGTATGGGCACACAGGGACTTCTAGTTCTGCAACAGCTGGAGAGCCACAGGTTAAAGTCCACTGTACTAGACAGCATAAAGACGCACCAGATTGTTTACACAGCTTGAACCAATGTGATCGCCAAATTTCTGTCTAATTTACATGGTCGAATAACTCTGTCCCGTGGTGTAATTTGGCTCCTTACAGCAGTGATGCATGAGCTGCCACAGATACATTGATATGTGGAAGGCCCCTATTACTGCTGGCAGAGGTGGGGAGAGCGCCCCCTTTCAGACAACAATGGACATATAGTGAATAGTAAAGTTAAAGGAAATTCCTATTGCTATGGAAATAATTTGCACATATGTAAGGGGGCAAACTGACATTTAAATCAGTGGATTTACCACATATAGGGGAATTCTTTCAAATTTTGTACAGCAGATAAAAGGGTAACTCCAATGGGAAAAAAAAAGTTCTCAAACCAACTGGAGCCAGAAAGTTACACAGATTAATCCTTCCAGTGCTTGTCAGCTGCTGTATACTACAGATAAATTTGTGAAGTTCTTTCCAGTCTGACCACAGTGCTCTCTGCTGCCACCTCTGTCTATGACAGGAACTGTCCAGTAGGAGAGGTTTTCTATGGGGATATGATTCTAATCTGGACAGTTCCTGACACGGACAGAGGTGTCAGCAGAGAGTACTGTGGTCAGACTGGAAAGAACTTCACAATTTCCTCTGTAGTATTCAGCGGCTGATAAGTACTGGAAGGATTAAGATTTTTAAATAGGAGTAATTTACAGATCTGTTTAACTTTCTGGCACAAGTTGATTTGATAACATTTGTTTCCCACTTGTTTCCACCAGGGTTCCCCTTTAACTTTATAGATGATGTCCCCTGTGGGGGAAAAGCAGAGCTAATTTCTTTCCAAAACAGTTCCAGGTCTGTCCCCAGGTTGGGTGTAGTATTACAACTTCAAAGAAACTGAGCTGCAGAACCACACCCAGCCTGGAGACAGACGGGGAACGTTTTTTGAAAGAAATTAGCTCTGTTTTTTGTATTCCTGGATAACCCAGGACCACTAATAATTCACAATCGCAGTGGGACGCAGGGGTGATATGTGCTGGATTGTCAATTTTTGACATATCGGAGCAACATGTCAAAAGTTTTTTGTTTTTTTTAATCGAACTGGGCTCCATGCCATGACTAAGGGCCAGACCAACCCGAAACATGTCAGCGTTTTTTTTTTTTGTTTTTTTTTTATGTTAGTGTTAAGTATGTGGCTCTTTGAATTAAAGAATAAAGCATTCCATTTAACCACACAGACAAGATGGATTTTCTATTGTGGATGTGGACTTGTACGTAAGTCCTGGGACGCTGATGGCCTGTCTGTGCTCCAGTGTGGCACTGAGGAGGTGTGAGCTGTTTCTTATTTTTTCCTAGGTTTCCAAACTGTTGACCTCCAGCTGGTGTAAAACTACAACTCCCAGCATGCCCGGACAGCCAATGGCTGTCCGGGCATGCTGGTAGTTGTAGTTTTGCAACAGCTGGAGGTACACCGTTTTTTAGACCACTGTCATATGGGAACACTATATTAAAGGAGAACTGTAGCACAATATAACTTATCCCCTATCTGAAGGATCGCGGGGGCCCAACCGCTGGTACCCCCGCGATCTCCTGTATGGGGCCGCAGCAGCGCACAGGAAGGGTGCGTTTCGTCCCCCGCATGACGTGGCAGTTGACATGCCCCCTCTACATAGAGGGAGCGTGTCTTCTGCGGCTTCCTGCTGGGGACGACACAGCGCTTTCTGCAGACTTCCCATACAGGAGATCATGGGGGGGGGCGCAGCTGTCAGACCCCCCGCGATCTCTAACTTATATATAAATTATATTGCACTACAGTTCTCCTTTAACATGGAGAATGGCATTACGAAGCGGTCAGTCCATTTACACATTTTCAGGAGGAATAACAGAGAAGACGTGCTCCAGACATTTTATGGCAAATCCAGGTACTTTGCTAAACCAAACACGTCAGGATTGCTGACAGGTCTTCTTTAAGGAACTGACAGATGTGGACAACAGAATTATTTTAGAAGAAAATGCGGAAAAAACCTAAAAGCAAATGACCAAAGTCAGGATTGCTGGGGAAGAACTGATAAGTCGTGCTTTTAATCCTTGATATGCATTTCATCTTGCTCAGCACATGCACATATTCATTTGTAGCCACTTCCCAACACGCCTGCTATCTGTGATAAGGTATGGCGGAGAGCGCTGTGAAATGTAAAAGGCGGGGATGTAAGAGCTGATTATTGATGCAGGGTGTAGCCATGCAAGAAACACAAATCTACAGACACACAGGCAAGGACCGGAAAAACATTCAAGCAATGTGTTTGTCGAAACGTGCGAATGGTCACGTCCCACTAAATAAAGCATCCAGGCATTTACTGCCCTTGGTGGCACGGATGTCCTTTGGGATCGGACAGCTCGTTATGTAATGATTATCATATCCCCTCTCTAGGGATAAGATCTTATGTGATCTTTTTCCCAGAAAACATAATTTTCTAAAAAGGAAAGAATCAAAGCATTCAGTCATGAGAAGCATAAAAGATTTCTTTGCTGCGTTCATTTCAGTGGGAGCTGAGCTGCAGTAACACAGCACGGCCACTACTGAATGCATGGAGCTGTCTGCTTCTGGCTCTGTTCATTGTATATATGGCCGCCATGGCTGTTCCTGGAAAACTCTTAACACAATCTCTGTGTATATATATATATATATATATCTGTATTTTTCTATGAAGATGTGCTATCCGCTAAGCCAGGGGTACTCAACTTCTTTAAGGATGCGTCTGCTTATCCAGCTTTACCATCAGGTGAAGGTCTGAGATGAACACTAAGGCTTAGTGACCATACTGCCATGCAAAAAAAGAGGTGCTTTCTTTTGCGGAAAATTATAATTATCCTAATAATAGGTCACATATCATAATAATAAGTGCTTTGGCCTCTACTAGTCAGGTCTGGCGACCGCAGAACGATGCAGGCAGCGTTAAAGATCAAAAAATAACTTATCCCCTATCCACAGTATAGGGAATCAGTAGCTGATTGGCGGAGGCCTGACCGCTGGGGCGCCCCGCGATCACCGGGACAGGACCCAGTGCTCAGTGAGGAGCGCACGCGCACCCATAGAAATTAATAGAGAGCACCGGGGTCCTGTCCCACTTACGTGGGGGGCCCAAGAGGTCGGAGCCCCAAATATCACCTACTTATCCCCTATCCTGTTAATAGAAGATAAGTTATTTTTTGTCAGAGTACTCCTTTAATTGTACTGTATGCATCATAGGGGAAGCCCTGGGACCAGAGTGTGTTTTAATGGGGTTATCCAGTTATATTTATTTTCTAACCAATGTGCCCGGGCTGTCGAAAAAAAAAAAGCTTCTACATACCTTCCTCCCTCCCTTGTGGCCTCAGTCATCTGCGCTCAGTGTCAGTCAGTCAATCACTGGCCGTAGCATTGTCCTATTGTCAGTGAAGTGCCGTGCTGTGGAGACTGGGCACCAATACCAGTGGCTATTAGGTTGTGAAGGAGGAAAGTAGAAGCTTTTTTTTTTTGCTTCATTATACAGACTGGACACATTGGTTAGAAAAAACTTATCACGTCAGATGAGTAACCCTGCTGTATACAATAACGTAATCTTGCTATGCTTTTGTATACAGCATATTGAAACATAGTAAAGTGGAAACCAGCTGAACCTAAAACACAAAAATACAGTGTGAATCTGGCCTAAAAGGGAATTGACTTTTTCCTTTTAATTTTAGTGGTATTTAATAACTGCTTTATTTTACTTACTTATACAGGGGCCAGGAGTAATCTGGGTTGGTATAAACTGACTTATCCTGGCAACCCTTCGTATACAGATCACAGATGATATTTTTCTAATGCATTAATAGCAGTGGTCCCTATACAGAGGATTGTTGGGGGAGACACAGGTCTTGTCCTACATCCTGTTCCTCCTCTGCAGGTCATTGCTCTGTTGGAATCTGACAGTGACTGCGGGAAGAAAGCTTCATGCCTTCAGCTGGCCATCAGTACTTAGCACCATTCATATTGGTTCATATTGAGCTCTGTGTTTAGTGATTTATGTGAGCGCGTGATGGTTCCAGCTCCCCGCACTTCAGGAGGGTTGGGCTGACACACTGACAGTCCCACCTCTTTAATGGTAGATCGCTGTGCAGAGCAATCTGCCATTAAACCTACCACTGTATATATGCCCTGGCTGCATCGGCAACCAGAACATATATCTCTATACTAGGTAAGTGTTTTTTGAAGTGCAGCATACCTTCCTCATCCTGATTGCTGCAGTCTCTGGTGCACTTCACAATGAGATAGCTGAAGAGAGTGAGAAGGGATTGGATGAAAAAATATCTGCCCCACTCCTGATCTCCCGTTCTCGATGCCCTGCAAACAGCTGTATAAGATGTCAAAAGAATTGATTCCATGTCTGCTCTGTGTCAGTAAGTGGGCTGAAGATTTTGTGCCGGAAATTGTAGAAACAGCACATATCGCAGCTTATAGGGACGGACAACTGGCATTCGCGATCCTATAATTGAGGACCCCTGCACTAAGCCATTGGGCAGCTCATATTGATTTTGGAACAGCCCCACAGAAAATGAAGCCCCCTAGTCTACTGTCAAGTTCTTAGAATGAATATTTCATATGCCAGTTATAGGTTCTGATCTTGTAAGGGTTCTTTTTTCTAAATGCTTTTGATTTAGGTGTGATTAATATAAAGCATTTCCACCACATGAGGCCGTACCATAAAGAGTCCCCATGGGGTGAAGATGATATTGGGGTTAATTGCATTAGCAACCAAATTGTTAGGTGTCGAGTTAATTTTGGTTTTAACTAGATTTATTTATTTATTTATTTAAGATGTATAGAAATTAAAGGTGAAGCATGCACATAGTAGTATACACACACCTCTACGAGACGACCAACAAAAATTGAACACTAAAAATCCGGTCTTGGTAAGTGTGTGGTCTTCTCAATTAGATGGTCTCTTGGAGAGGTTTCACTGTACGTGCTGGTGTTGTATGACCAGCTCCAAATGTTTCAGCAGGTTCACAATACCACAAAAGCCCATATAAAGGACATCCATAGAAATCACCACCTGCTTCTAGTGTACTTGGATTAGATTTCAATAAATTGCTCACATATCCAGTGCAGTTTTCTATGGCTTTCATGCTCACTGGTACAGAAGTTATATCATCACGTTTCCCAGCAGTGCAGCACAACGATATACACTGCTCAAAAAAATAAAGGGAACACTAAGATAACACATCCTACATCCGAATGAATGAACTAATTGTATGAAATACTTTCCTCTTTACATAGTTGAATGTGCTAAAAACAAAATCCCACAAACATTATCAATGGAAATCAAATTTATCAACCCATGGAGGTCTGGATATGGAGTCACACTCAAAAGTGGAAAACCACACTACAGGCTGATCCAACTTTATGTAATGTCCTTAAAACAAGTCACAATGAGGCTCAGTAGTGTGTGTGGCCTCCACGTGCCTGTATGACCTCCCTACAATGCCTAGGCATACTCCTGATGAGGTGGTGGATGGTCTGCTGAGGGATGTCCTCCCAGACCTGGATTAAAGCATCCGCCAACTCCTGGACAGTCTGTGGTGCAACGTGGCGTTGGTGCATGGAGCGAGACATGATGTCCCAGATGTGCTCAATCGGATTCAGGTCTGGGGAACGGACAGGTCAGTCCATAGCATCAATGCCTTCCTCTTGCAGGAACTGCTGACACGCTCCAGCCACATGAGGTTTAGCATTGTCTTGTATTAGGAGGAACCCAGGGCCAACCGCACCAGCATATGGTCTCACAAGGGGTCTGAGGATCTCATCTCGGTACCTAATGGCAGTCAGGCTACCTCTGGCAAGCACATGGAGGGCTGTGCAGCCCCCCCAAAGAAATGCCACCCCACAGCATTACTGACCCACCGCCAAACCGGTCATGCTGGAGGATGTTGCAGGCAGCAGAACGTTCTCCACCACGTCTGCAGACTCTGTCATGTCTGTCACATGTGCTCAGTGTGAACCTGCTTTCATCTGTGAAGAGCGCCAGTGGCGAATTTGGCAATCTTGGTGTTCTCTGGCAAATGCCAAACGTCCTGCACGGTGTTGGCATGTAAGCACAACCCCCACCTGTGGATGTCGGGTTCTCATACCACCCACATGGAGTCTGTTTCTGACCGTTTGAGGGGAACCATGCACATTTTTGGCCTACTGAGGTCATTTTGCAGGGCTCTGGCAGTGCTCCTCCTAGCACAAAGGCGGAGGTAGCGGTCCTGCTGCTTGGTTGTTGCCCTCCTATGACCTCCTCCACGTCTCCTGATGTACTGGTCTGTCTCCTGGTAGCGCCTCCATGCTCTGGACACTACGCTGAAAAACACAGCAAACCTTCTTGCCACAGCTCGCATTGATGTGCCATCCTGGATAAGCTGCACTACTTGAGCCACTTGTGTGGGTTGTAGATTCCATCTCATGCTACCACTAGAGTGAAAGCACCGCCAGCATTAAAAAGTGACCAAAACATCAGCCAGGAAGCATAGGAACTGAGAAGTGGTCTGTAGCCACTACCAGAAGAACCACTGCCTATAATTTCCACCTGTTGTCTGTTCCATTTGCACAACAGCATGTGAAATTGATTGTCAATCAGTGTTGCTTCCTGAGCGGACAGTGGGATTTCACAGAAGTGTGAATGACTACATTACTTCTACATTGTGTTGTTTAATTGTTCCCTTTATTTTTTTGGGCAGTGTAATAGAGAACCGGGAGGGAGCACATTCCAATGCTATAGTTTTTAACATGGAATTACTACTGTCACAGAAGACTGATGGTAGTATTTCTGCCACAGTATCTGTTTTTTAATTTTTTATCTTCGGGTATATATATATAGGTTTATCCCAAGCATGCTTACGTGCACTTACTGTGGATGTGCCTCTAACTTTCAATTGCAAAAAAAAGACAAACAGGACTCTAAAAGGGTTTCTGTTGTTTCAAAAGGTGAGACCGGAGCAAGGCTTTTGCGAGCAGTACAAAGATTGTATTTCCTCTCTTGGTTGCTAGTCCAATCACAGCAAATTACCTACTCCTCTTTGCTATCCCAGGACATAGTGCTGGTGAAAAAGAACCGCATTGAACAAGCTGGCATTTGTGCTGGGTAGTTTACATAGTACACTTCTATAGATGGCATGTGGAGGACAAAGCTGTTACTGATTCATTGGTGCATCAAGGTGCTATGTGAGCAAACATGAAAAAACAGCAGCAGCACAGCAAGGAAGGGGTTATAATAAGTACTGAAAAGCTGCTGCTGAGAAGAGAGAGAAGCCTTGATTTACCTTAAATGGACAGAGCAAGTTCGCTGGAGAATTGATACAGCTTGCAGATACTTTTCTTCTCTCATGCACAGAGCAAATGCTAAGAGCCTGCCCCAATTCCTGTGTTCCCTCTTGCTGAGGCTGTTAATAGAAATGTTTTGGAACTACCAACAGGCAAGGGACACACGATTCTACAAAATGGAGACATCTTGTGGCCAAGACTTTAAAGATGATTTTATGAGGTATGAAGCCATTTTTGGTAAATTACTTGGTTTACAGAAATGTTGGGAATTACAAGAGTTATCACTAGAAGCAAGTCCTTTGAAATGACAATGTAATTTTCTGACTGTTCAGTTCCTTATTTGTGTACATTAAAGGCTAATCTGAAGTTAGTGGTGTCATGGGACAGGACTGTAAATAATTCTACCTAAAAAAAAGGAAATTGGCATAACATTCAATTATTCTTCTGATTACAGATAACCCCTCCGCTTCTATCACTTATGTGCAGACACAGTAGCGGGTCTGTGGTAGAATTAGAAGAAGAATGTCAGATCATCTCAAGTGGAAAACAAGGTTATGTAAACTCGCATAGAGCTGCCAATAGGCAGTTTTGTCTGCAAATTTTTTTTTTTAAATCTAAAATTGGGTTTGGTAAAACCAGATCATCCAGTTTGGGGACCAGTCTTGCAATACGATCTTGTAATACAAAGCTATGAATGATCTTCAAACATAAGCAAATGCCAAGGTATGGACATAACATAAATATTACACAGAGGTCAGGATTTTGTGTATTGCTCCGCTCCATTGGGAAGCAGCTGTGAGTTTTGTCTACCTTTGCAATCAAAGTGAAAAGTAAATTTGCACTAGTTCCTAAGTTAAAGGGGTACTCCGGCCCTAAGACATCTTATCCCCTATCCAAAGGATGGGGCATAAGATGTCTGATCGCAGGGGTCCCGCTGCTGGGGACCCCCGCAATCTGTCATGCAGTCACGGCCATCACACCCCCTCTCTTAGAATTGGATTGAGGGGGTGGGGCGTGACGTCACAATACTCCGGCCCCATGGTCGTGAGGCTTCAGACTCAGAGCCGCCAGCGCTGCATGCAGCTCACACAGGTGGGTGCAGCATGAGAGATTGTGCGGGTCCCCAGCGGCGGGACCCCAGCGATCAGACATCTTATCCCCTATCCTTTGGATAGGGGATAAGATGTATTCGGGCCGGAGTACCCCTTTAAAGACAAGTGGCAATAACCTATACATCAGTTTGGGTGAGGATTGCTGATCACATACCTGTTTACAGCATGAAAATATCACCCTCCAAATCCCACCTTCCCTCATAAACTGCAGGGGCAGTCCCTCCCCCTTCCCAAAAATTTTTAAACACAGCCTTTTGGATGCAACCTGTCCTATCACTAGGGCTGGAATGAACCCAGATTTCTGTGTGACTTCTGTTCAATCCAGTGACGATCCTCTCTAATGCAAGCAAATAGGGTTTCCACAACTGTATAAAGTGGAAATCTTCTGCATGGATTTCAATCGTAAGCAAATAAACGAGATGTCACTTATATGTAGTGGATTTTGCACAGGAAATAATGTGGCAGTGTAAATTGCTCCACAGCATAAATCAGAGGGTTAGCTTTGGGGTTTTGTCCTAAAAGTCCATGTCAGATTATTATCCAACATATAAACATATCTTTATGGGTATGATAACTTTATAAAAGTGTACTTACTATTGGGAAGTCAGTACAGTGGTCCCTCAACATACGATGGTAATTTGTTGCAAACGGACCATCGTTTGTTGAAACCATCGTATGTTGAGGGATCCGTGCAATGTAAAGTATAGGACAGTGGTCTACAACCTGCTGACCTCCAGATGTTGCAAAACTACAACACCCAGCATGCCGGGACAGCCAACGGCTGTCCGGGCATGCTGGGTGTTGTAGTTTTGCAACATCTGGAGGTCCCCAGGTTGTAGACCACTGTTAGAGAAAGTTGTACTCACCTGTCCCCGCCACTCCGGACAGTCACCGCTGCCCGGGAGGTCCCAGTGCCCGGGAGGTCGCAAGGCCTCTGCTTCCCCGGCATCCTCGCTCTCCGTCGCCGCCATCACGTCGCTATGCACGCTGCTCCTATTGGATGACGGGACGGCGTGCGAAGCGACGTGATGACGACGATGGAGAGCGCCGACGATGCAGGGGATCCCGAAGAGGACGTGCCAGAGCCCCGAGGACAGGTGAGTGACCATCAACGGAGCTCACGGGGCACCGTAAACGGCTATCCGGTGGCAGCTGAAGCAGTCTGCGCTGCCGGATAGCCGTTTATGCGATGGCCCCGACATAAAAAAGCATCGTATGTTGATGCTGCCTTCAACATGCGATGGCCCCGACATAAAAAAGCATCGTATGTTGATGCTGCCTTCAACATGCGATGGCCTCTGAGAGGCCATCGCATGTTGAAACTATCGTATGTCGGGGCCATCGTAGGTCGGGGGGGTCACTGTAATTGTTTCTACCGACCTGATAAAACCATTGATGAGAACAAGGAATCTAGGAAATATGGCTACTGCCAATGTAAAAGTGAGGACACCTCCATAGTCCTTACCTCTTGTATCAATGCATTATGTCGTAGTATTTTGCGGGCTTTCATGATACGCACTATAGCAGCTTGAAGATACATTTTTCTGTCTTCATCTACAGCACTTCTGGTCTGTTCCACTTCCTACAGAGAGGAAAAAAAGTCCACAGTCAGCCAGCACTCCTCCTCATGTCTACAATTGGCGTAAAACAAGTCCTATTGGGAGCTTAAAAAGATATGTAAACCTGCTACTTGTTAGTACCTGGATGCATTTTAGTTCAGCTCCACTAGGACAGAGCTGTGATCTGTGGCTACAGTATAGTTTACAGGAAGTTGGATTATGGAGAACTGATTTCCATTACGGCAAAGGCGGAATTATTTTATTGATGAACCTATGGTATTGGTAACTAATATACAGGAGCACATTAACCTTAGTAAGGGGCGGCCTCTTTGATTATGAGCCGTCAGTATAGCTAACGCCAACAGTATGGGTCACCAAATCCAAATCTAAAAAATCATCCATCGAAAACTCATTACGTTGTCCAATTCAAGGCTGACATTATTCCAGGGAATCGAAAAACTTGGAAAGCGGAATGATTCATATGATTCAGTTTGGCAAATGTTACTGTAGGTTTGGTCAACTTTGGTCCCCAATCTTTATCACTAATCTGAAACATATCCATTCAAAATCCAAGGCACCCCTTGCATATTGCAGATTTTGGTTTGTGGGACAGACATATCCCTTGGCTATGCATTTTTTGATGGCTTAGATCCACCAGAATAAAAGACGCTCACATGGAGAAACTTATTATTCTGGCTTATAAAAGAGGACTCTTTATGATGTGCCATATGCCCCAATATGGCCCATGAACAAGGGATGGCTTCAAAAAAGACTCAATCCGCAGAAGAGTCATCTGAAAAAACGTTATGCTATGTTATAACCAATATAGCTCCCACTACAGCTCTCACCCAGCTTACTTAATAATAGCTCATATTACAAGTTATACAGCAAAACCTCCCCTGCTCCAGAATTGTACTAGGTCAACTAGGTCAGGAAAATAGTTTTTTCTTTTAATTATTATTATAAAGTGAACCTGTCATTACCACTAGTCACTGGTGTGGTCTCCTGCAGCTCCTCCCCATCCTACCATCCCAAACCCAAACAGGGAGAGATCCATTAATGATGGCAAGTGGGCTGCCAGGGAAGACCCTGAGGATTTGTGGCAGCATGAAAGTGATAAAGTGGTGCTCCCTTTAAAAATAACTAGCAAAAATCATGTTATTAGATGAGATTGGGATAAGATATTATATATATATATATATATATATATATATATATATATATATATATGGGGAAAGATTCAGTACAACTTGTATTTTATTAATTTCAATATCTGGCCATTCTCAACTTAGGAGTCCAGTAGGTAGTCTCAATCAGATATAGCTGTCAATCAATAAGTAGGACCGCCCACTGGACTCCTAATCACACAACGGACAGGGGTTAAAATTAATCAAATTAGTAGTTTTACTAAATCTTCTCCCACAGAATATATTATTCTGCTCAGCTCCCCCTTTTTAATATCACAGGTTCTCTTTAACTTCAAGATAACAGGTAACTCAGATGAAAACAATCCCACCAGTCAACTCAAGGTTAATAGTTGTACCAGGTCACCAGCTGGCTGCCCACTAAACTCTAGCCACGCTGAAACCACAGATGCTACTGGGTTAATCTGAAACCATATACAAACAGCTAAAATCTTCATATTACTGCGATCTGTACTCACTAAAAACCTTTGAAGTGTAGTCATATGAAACGGTTCACCATTTGCCAAATGTGTGATCACAGTTTATGCAGAAAAATATCACATGTTTATTTAAAAAGGATTGAGAGGGCTTAGCCCCCACTTCGGGAGGGGGTCGTGACGAGTCACTCCAGAGAAGAGCTGGGGCCCCTTACAGGAGATTGCAGAGGGCCCCAACGCTCAGCCCCCTGTGATCTAAAATAAAACTTATCCCATATCCTGCGAACAGGGGATACGTTTTTTTTTCATGAGATACAGTCATGGCTGTAAATGTTGGCACCCCTGAAATTTTTCTAGAAAATGAAGTATTTCTCACAGAAAAGGATTGCAGTAAGGCTGGGTTCACACCACATTTTGTACTTACGCCATTTCTGGGGGCTTTTTGACGTATGTTTGGGGTCATTGTCCTTCTGGAAGACCCAAGATCTCGGACACAAGCCCAGCTTTCTGACACTGGGCTGTACAGTGTGACCCAAAATCCATTGGTAATGCTCAGATTTTATGATGCCTTGCACACAATTAACGCACCCAGTGCCAGAGGCAGCAAAACAACCCCAAAACATCATTGAACCTCCACCATATTTCACTGTAGGTACTGTGTTCTTTTCTTTTGTAGGCCTCATTCCGTTTTCGGTAAACAGTAGAATGATGTGGTTTACAAAAAAGCTCTATCTTAATATCATCTGTCCACAAGACGTTTTTCCAGAAGGATTTTGGCTTACTCAAGTTCATTTTGGCAAAATGTAGTCTTGCTTTTTTATGTCTGTGTGTCAGCAGTGGGGTCCTCCTGGGTCTCCTGCCATATCGTTTCATTTCACTTAAATGTCGACGGATAGTTCGCGCTGACACTGATGTTCTTGGAGCCTGCAGGACAGCTTGAATATCTTTGGAACTTGTTTGGGGCTGCTTATCCACCATTCAGACTATCCTGCGTTGACACCTTTCATAAATTTTTCTCTTCCGTCCACGTCCAGGGAGATTAGCTACAGTGCCATGGGTTGCAAACTTCTTGATAATGTTGCGCACTCCTTTTTAGCTGCTTTCAGGTGTGATTTTTATATTGCCCACACCTGTTACTTGCCCCAGGTGAGTTTATAGGGGCTTGAAACAATCTTATTTTTCCACAATTTTGAAAGGGTGCCAATAATTTTGTCAAGACCATTTTTAGAGTTTGGTGTGACATTATGTCCTATTTGCTTTTTTTTTACCCCTTTTTTGGTTTAGTTTCAATACACACAAAGAGAATAAACATGGGTATAGCAAAACATGTGTTACTGCAATCCTTTTCTGTGTGAAATATTTCTTCTTGAAAAATTTCACTACTGTATAAAAAATAATAATAATTCTATAGTAACTTGCAGATTGCATCTGGTTGACAGATCTGTCTTTGCTTTTATTGGTTCACTCAAACGGAACAAAAAATATTTCTGTGTTAACGTATGCAAATGTATACACCCACGATTAGATCTGTCCATCACTGACTTGTCTGTGTTGACAGAAGGGAATTGTGCAGGAAGCTACGCTAGTCTGTCCATGACAAAACAATACAAATAAAAAAAAAAACTAACAAATCTTACAATATCAGTGGTAACTAACAATTTCCTGGTACACGCAGTGCACACAGGAAGCAGTAGATACCTTTTTTGATATACAAATGTTTATCGTATATACTCGAGTATAAGCCAAGGCCCCTAATTTCACCCCAAAAACCCAGGAAAAGTTATTGACTCGACTATAAGCCTAGGGTGGGAAATACATCATCCCCCCCTATCATCATCCAGACCCCCGAAATTAACACCCCCATCATCATCACCGTGTCATCATCCAGACCCCCGTCATTAACATCCCCATCATCACCCAGTCATCATCACCCCGTCATCATCCAGACCCCCGTCATTAACATCCCCATCATCACCCAGTCATCATCCAGACCCCCGTCATCATCACCCCAGTCATCATCCCCCCCTTCATCATCACCGCCTGTCAATCCCTTCATCAGTGGTCTTCAAGCTGCAGACCTCCAGATGTTGCAAAACTACAACTCCCAGCATGCCCGGACAGCCATCGGCTGTCCGGGCATGCTGGGAGTTGTAGTTTTGAAACATCTGTAGGTCCGCAGGTTTAAGACCACTGCAGCCTTCGTCATTATCCAGACCCCCCTTTAGTTTTCTACTCACCACCCCTGGGAAGGAAGGAAGGGTGAGCTGGTTTGGGCCATCTATGCTGCAGGGACCGTCCGGTGGGGAGGGTTAGTTGTTCCGGGCTGTCCATCTGCTGAGCACGGACGTCCCTGTGCGTCGTTGTCAAGGCAACGTCACTATGCCGGGGCCGGCCCGGAGCTGAGAAGAGGGCCTCCTGGTGAAAATGGACAGCTCGGAACAATTAACCCTCCCCACCGGACGGTCCCTGCAGCATAAATGGCCTGGACCAGCTCACCCTTCCTTCCCACCAAGGGGAGGCGAGTAGAAAACTAAAAGGGGGGTCTGGATGATGACGAAGGCCGCAGTGGTCTTCAACCTGCGGACCTCCAGATGTTTCAAAACTACAACTCCCAGCAACTGGGAGTTGTAGTTTTGCAACATTTGGAGGTCCGCAGGTTGAAGACCACTGAGAAAGGATTGACAACCGAGTATAAGCCGAGGGGGGCGTTTTCAGCACGAAAAATCATGCTGAAAAACTCGGCTTATACTCGAGTATATATGGTACTACAGACATATTCAATACACACTTGCTGTGAACCCAGCATTAGTAACCCAAGTGAGCAGGTGAAAGGTTACCCTAACCTGTGGTGTGTCCTTCTGCATTGGTGTTGTGATTTTAAATTTCGTCCTTTTACTGCTGAAGTTCATATTTAATGAAAATATTGATTCACCGTCCACATCTTCCTGCGGTAGAATAAAACAAAAGTTGTGAGATCCATGGCTTTTTCTATTTTGCAGTCAACATTAGAGCAGCATTACAGAAAAGACCCATAAAAATAAACCTAAAGATGGTATTGGTTGGCTTAAAATGACATAAGATCAGACCAGATCGATCTCATTCATGGAAGATAGGTCCCCAACGGAGATATTTAACAGTGGCTTGCTCCCTATTGAGAACACATGCTTGGCTGAGCCCAACGTGCATGTGTGTATGTAGAGGTAGGGAATAGCTGACGGCCAAACAAGCATTCAGCCTGTGTTTGGATACAATATGAAGAGCAGTGTATTTAAAGGGGTATTCCAGAAAAAAACACTTTTTTTTTATATATCAACTGGCTCCAGAAAGTTAAAACAGATTTGTAAATTACTTCTATTAACATTTTTTAATCCTTCCAGTAGTCATCAGCTGCTGAAGTTGAGTTGTTCTTTTCTGTCTGGCAACAGTGCTCTCTGCTGACATCTCTGCTTGTTTCAGGAACTGCACAGAGAAGAAGAGGTTTGCTATGGGGATTTGCCTCTACTCTGGACAGTTCCCGAGACACGTCATTAGAGAGCACTTAGACAGAAAAGAACAACTCAACTTCAGCAGCTCATAAGTACTGAAAGGATTAAGATTTTTTTATAGAAGTAATTTACAAATCTGTTTAACTTTCTGGAGCCAGTTGCAAGTTTTCTGGAGCAAGTTTTTTTCCTGGATAACCCCTTTAAAGATGGATGTATGCAGACTGTCCTGAGGTCTAAATATATAGATAAGCAAACACATCTAGGGCCTCAGGCTATACACACTGGATACTTGTCGACTATAAACTAATATGCTTGGAAACAAGTAGATAGTCTCCCTCGGGTAGTGGTTTTCAAACTGTAGACCTCGAGCAGTTGCAAAACTACAACTCCCAGAATGCCCAGACAGCCAGTGGCGGTCTGAGCATGCTGGGAGTTGTAGTTTTGCAACAGCTTGAGGTCTACAATTTGAATACCACTGCCCTAGGAGGAAGACATATATCAAGTAAGACTTAAAGGAGAACAACATCTTAAAGGGGTACTCCTTTGGATAGGGGATAAGATGCCTGATTGCGGGGGTCCCGCCGCTGGGGACCCCCATGATCTTCCACGCCGCACCCCGTTAGAATCAGTCCCCGGAGCGTGTTCGCTTCGGGTCTGAATACTGTCGATCATGGGGACGGAGCATAGTGACGTCACGGCTCCGCCCCCTCAATGCAAGCCTATGGGAGGGGGCATGACTTGCATTGAGGGGGCGGAGCGTGATGTCACACGGGGGCGTAGCTGTGACGTCACTATGCTCCGTCCTCATGGTCAAGATGGACTCGAGGACCTCCAGCGGTTCCGGAAGCCGCTAAAGGTGGGTGCTGCATGGTAAAACCCGGGGGTCCCGCCGATCTGACATCTTATCCCCTATCCTTTGGATAGGGGATAAGATGTCTAGGGGCGGAGTACCCCTTTAAGATGTTGTTCTCCTTGGACACAAGGGCCACCAAAGGTATTTGGTGGCTTCTCATTCCATTAAAGCCATAAATGTTTATAGGGAAGCCACGGAGAACAGATGTCACCGCGAATAGGGAAACCGAAAACTTGAAGCGCATAAGCTAATGGGCCCTGGAAGATAACAATGAACTTTCAGAGTTGATATGGC
Source organism: Hyla sarda (assembly GCF_029499605.1). NCBI lineage: Eukaryota > Metazoa > Chordata > Amphibia > Anura > Hylidae > Hyla > Hyla sarda. The sequence goes on from NC_079193.1 coordinate 49,284,813, forward strand.
GGAAAACCTTGTCAGAATCGTGGTTTATCATTTTGACATCAAGTAGGGATTTGATGGTCTTGGTCAGCTCTTTCTCATTCATCTGAGTGCTGTCTTGTAGTTCCTTGTAGGTGACAGATTCACTGTTGTTGAAGGCAAGCAGGACGGCCATTTGGTATGTAGTGACCATAGCCACGTAGGGTTTCGATAAGTAGTTCATTTTTACTTCACCTGTGCAACAAAAGTCAGTGAAACGGAACATATAAAAGGGTATGAATATACTTTCACATGACGTGCCCGACAACCCATTTGAACGCATAACATCGCTCTTAAAACACAAGACTAGGACACATCCTTGGTGCACAGCTTTTCAGAAACTCCTCAAAACTTAGCATTGTAATTCTAGAGGGATTCCATAGAGCAGTTTTTCCTAACCAGGGTGCCTCCAGTCATTGCAAAACTACAACTCCCAGCATGCCCGGACAGCCGAAGGCTGTCCGGACATGCTGGAAGTTGTAGTTTTGCAACAGCTGGTGTCGCCTTAGAATATTTACAGCATGTACGTGACCGTGTGAGTGGTTTAGGTTGGGGAACAGTTGACATTTAAGCAAATAAATTAATAAAATTTTAAAATTTTTGCAGGATTCTATGAAATCTTTAAATGGGCACTGTCAGATACAAAAACTTTTGATATGTTGTAAAGCATGTATAACCAATAGGTTTTGCAATTGCTTTCATTAGAAAATTTCCAGTATTTCATACTGAAAAATCCAGTCAAACAACTGCCCCCCCCCTGCCTGCTTGGACACATACTAGTCCTGCTGTGTCCATGCGTCATCACCTATGTCATGGACACACTTCCTTGATTGACAGCAGTGAGCGCAGGGCTCAGAGCTGGAGGAAAAATCCTCCCACTCTCAGCTTGTGTCCCGCTACTGTCAGTGAGGACAAGCTGGGAGTTGTAGTTTTGCTAATGCTAGGGGAGATGTGAGCAGACAGCATACTGAGGGAGGGGGCGGAGACCTGCACAGTGAGGCCACGCCCCCTCCATTTGAGAGGAATTCAGACTAGTGAGCTAAATTTTAAGTGTAATAAAAAAATAAATAAAGGTTCTAGACACATAAAAATTAGATGTACATGGTCAGGATTAGGTACTGAGTGATATATAAAAAAAATAATAATAATTTTGTTAGGTCTGAGCTTTAAGTACAATTTGTTACATATATACATAGTAATGCAATAACATTTATAGCATGTAAAAGCTTTATAATAGGTTAAAAGTTAGTTAATGGGAGTTCTCTGGTCTATTCCAGTGCTCCCCAACCTGTAGTTCTCCAGTACAGCTTCCATCATGTGCCGACTAGTGAAGGATGTCAAGGCATAATGGGAGTTGTAGTTTTGCAACTGCTGCAGCCACAGGTTGGAGAACACTGGTCTATTCCAGGAATAGGCTATCAATGTGTGAGCTATGGGGCTCCAAACCACTGGAATCCTCCGCAATTAGAATGGGCCGTTGAGTTCAATGCAGTATGAAAAACAAGACAGCACCTATATTAGGCTGCTTTCACACTATAAAATTCATCCGTTTTTAAGGACCTTTTGATGTTCCGTTATGAAAAACCTGAAAATTGGCCATTAAACATCCGTTAGAAAATCCCATTATAGTCTATGGGATTTTTACATTATCCGCTTTAATCCGTTATAGTCCGTTATTAATAACAGACGTTATTTTGTGATGGGAGAATGCACTATTTCTCCCGTTACTATCTTCTGTCACAAAATAACGTCCGTTATTAATAACGGACTATAACAGATTAAAACGGATAATTTAAAAATCCCATAGACTATAATGGGATTTTCTAACGGACATATGGGATTTTCTAATGGATGTTTAATGGTCAATTTTCAGCGTTTTCATAACAGAACATGAAAGTGATCTTTAAAACGGATGAATTTTATAGTGTGAAAGCAGCCTTAAAGGGACTTCTAATGTTCAGAGCGGAACATCAGGTCAACAACTAGTAATGCACTAAAGAAAGATATTCAATTATCCCTATTAAAGTAGTAACATGTATATAGGTTATGCAAGAGTCTACACCAATAAACCATGTCTTACCTGTACACAAATAGTGCAACCATGTCAGCTTTCTGCCACTAAAATGTTGGTTGTAAAATAACTCAAACTGAAAAAGAGCAGAGAAAAAAAATGAATGGGTATGAACTTAATGAAACAAAGCCATTACAGTACCTAATATAAAGAGCATTTTAGCAAGTAACTTCTTGAGGTGTCCTAATGCTAAGCTATGATAGTATAAACAAAGACAATAGGGTAGATTTATAAAACAAAATGCATCCGAACTGGCAAACAATCCATGCACTAAGTTTATGATGTGTTTTAATACTTTTTATGCCTCACTAGACATGTTTGAAAGGGGATCTCCAGAATTTTTATAGCCTATTCTTAGGATAAGCCATCTATATATGACCAGTCAGGGTCTCAACCCCAGCTCCCCCTGCTGATCAGCTGACTAAGGGAACAATTGCGCTTGTGCTAGCAATACAGCCTGTATATTTCCTACCAGCCACAGCTATGTATACTGGGTAACAACTGTACCTGGTATTGTAGCTCATCCTATTAAAGGAGTTCTGTAGTGAAAAATAACTTAGATAAATTATAGATTGCGGGGGGTCCGAGCACTGGGAACTACCGCGATCTCCTGAGCAGGGTCCCAGCAGTCTGCTGCCGACCCCCACACAGAGATACATGAAGGGGGTGTATCGGCTGCGGCTTCCTGTTGGGGTCGGAACGGTCGCTTCTGGCAGACTGCGGTTGGACCCCAGTGATCAATAACTTATTCCCTATCCTTTGGATTGGGGATAAGTTATTTTTCGCTGCACTACTCCTTTAAATTCAATGAGACAAGCTGCAAGAACTGGCAGAGCCACTACCTAGTGTATGGATGGTGCCATGCCTGGAAAAGAGTGAAGAGGTCACAGTCCTGGAAATGGGATAGGAAGGATCACCAATCAAAAAAATCCTGGAGCACCTTTTATGTGCTATAAAAGGAGATTTTTTTGTACTATTATTAGTTATATAGTGGAGGAGCAGAACAGACTGTCGCCCCATCAGGCCCCCTGCCAGAACAGAAGTGCTCAACTGCCGCAGACCCATGGAAACAAGATCACAGGAAGGCCCGAAGTACACCCCACCAAAAAGGAGGGGAGGAAGGCTCTACACGTGCAGTGTGTCCATAGCATAAGTAACACTGACATGGTTACCTCACGATAGTAGTGGAGTACCAGGACTGCGGCCACGAAAAAAATCACAGACATCCAAATGTCCGGCAGTATGGAAAACAGGTGCAGCACCCAACAGCGTGTCACAATGATGCCCTTAGCAGACCAATGTTACACCTGTAGAAAGGGGAACTGAGAGTGCTGCTGTTGCTGCGAAGGTCCATAGAACCAGCAGGAAACGCCCACACCCCATCTCTCAATGGTGCAACACATCAGACAGTGTCTGGCTTACAGATATAAAGGTCCAATGAACCCACAGAGATCATGTTTACGGAACCTCACATTGAAAATGAGTAACCGGACTGCTGCTGCAGGAGAGGCAGGAATAGGGAAGGTGACCTGGAGAATTAGAAAACCATGCAGGCACAGTCCGGATAATTGGCATGGGGACTGTGGACACGCCAGATCCTGCACTAAGAACCCCACACTGCAAGCGGGTTACCAGCCCTCAGCCGTGAGAGCAGCAGGCATGTGGAGTGGGACCTGGGAAAGTAGGGAACCCTGCGAACCACTACGTGGTACACTGTATAAGGCCCATGGAGCAACATGGGGTCACGCGCTCAGATCCACAGCATGTATGAACTTCCGCCACGGTGCGGGGCATGTATGGTAGGTGACCCGACATAATAGGAACCCATGCAGACAACCATCTGGCTGACTGGTATAGGATTCCTGAAGGCACGGGGTCACTCCTTCGAACCCTCCCACAGAAAGCGGGATACTGGAGTGCTGCCGATCTGATGGGCGACCTGGTGAAACAGGAGACCATGCAGACGAATGTCTGGTTGACTGGCATCAGTCCAGTGTACCTGCAGGCACCCTCTTAAAGATTTCTCCCACCAGCAGAGAGTTACGGGAAACCCCAGCCATGCACACGGCCACCCGGAGGTGGGAGACCGACAACGGTCAATTACTGTGCCCCTTTGTCGACTTAGGAGCCATGGATAGAGTCCCCGTCACCCTGGGAGATGTGGGGAGGCTGAGAAGCCGTGGATTGTATCCAGTCGCACCGTATGGGTCCATAGTAAACAACAGGTAACTCCTTCAGACACCTCGCACTAGCAGTGGGGTACCGGAAAGCCAGCCGCTATGAGATTGGTGACCTGTGGAGAAGGGAATCATAGTGTATGCACATGACAAGAACCCTTCCCGATGGATGACCGGTGGATAAGAAAACCACTGCTCCGGATGCCCAGTACCCTCCCGGGAATAAAAGCTGCATGGCAGACTCCCTAGGCACAGGGGCATGGTAACAGGCAGTAGGGGAAAACAGGCAAAACTTGAATCCCCAGGGTCTTCCGAGGGAGCAGACATCCCTGGAAATGACCCACCACAGAGGGTCGCATAAGTTCTGCCTGTGGACAGGGGCTCAATTACATAGGTAAAAGGGCTGACGTGGAGTGATTGCAAGGATGGGAACTAATTTTAAAAGAAAACCAAGAAGTGGAAAGAAGACAGTGGAAAGAAGACAGTGTAAGCTGCGGCGGCAGAACAGCAGGGAAAGGAATGTCCCTGACTGCCGAAGCAGGGGAGGAGGGGCGGAGCCCCGACTCCCCCAGCTCATAGACAATGGCCGCCAGCTTATAGTGCAAGCTGCGGTGGCTAGGGCAGCAGGGAAAGAGAAAGAATGTCCCCAGGCTGCTAAGCGGGGTAGGAGTGAGGCCTCGACCCCTCCCAGTTCACAGACAGCGGCTGCTGGCGGTGGCAGAAACAGCGGGGAAGAAAAGTCCCCGGCTGCCAAGCGGGGAAGGAGGGCAGAGCGAAGTCTCGGCTCCCCCAGCACAGAGATGATGGCTGCCGGCTTGCAGCGTAAGCTGTGGCGTAAACAGCAGGGGAACAGGAAGGAAGGTCCCCGGCTGCCGAAGCGGGGGAGGAGGGTGGAGCTAAGCCCTGACTCCCACTGCTCAAAGACAGCAGCAACCGGCTTACAGTGTAAGCCGCCGCGGCGACAGCAGGGGAAAGGAAGAAATGTCTCCGACTGCCGATGCGGGGAGGAGGGCGGAGCTAAGTTAAAGACTGCGGCCGCGCTGCAGAAGAGGGGACTGGGGGCGGAGCCATGCTCCGTTTCGTTGCTCGACCATCGTGGCCGCTGGCAAAGTTTAAGTGCCGGGTGGTGGAGAGCAGTGCAGGGTTAAGTGCAACAACCCCAGCTGCCGAAGCAGTCGATTTAAGCACAGTAGAACTCCAGACCTATGTCTTGCCTCATACTGACACTAGCTAAAACTAATTACCTCACTTCCAGTGGGCGGGTATATCCTGCCAGGGAGGAGCTGACTTTTTTTCCCCTAGTGTCAGCGCCTCCTAGTGGCAAGAGCATAAACCCATCAATATCGGTGTCCCCCAATGAAGAGTGACCGAGAAATTGTAATATACTATTAACATGGTGGATGTATTTATATCTGTCCTAGTTGCATGGTACATAAGAAACTAATTACACCTTAGCGTCTGGCAATTTTGGTCGGTATTTTCTTAAAACCAGAAGTGGAACAGACAAACTATAACGAAAAGATTTGCAGCATTTTCTGTGATTTAAACCCATTTCTGGTTTTAACCTTAAATGCTGAGCAAATACTAACCTACGTGCCTTAGAATTTAGCACTTACCATCTGAACACTCTTTTCCAGTTCCTGAGGGATGGCAAATGTGGAGGATGGAGCCTGAGTCAACGGCCATGCACCAGCCTGAAGACATACAGAGGCAAAACAATTTTATGTAAACCGCAATACAGAACAGACATTAACTTGTGTTGTAACATACCGCTAAATGCTAGTCAATCATTTCATGTATTTGTGATTGGTGGGGATCCCCAAACATCCTGACAATGCAGGTGCCACATTACTGTTCCTGCCCGCTCCCTCCGCACAGCAGCACTACCACCCACCTGGCTTCATGAACGTGAATGCAGTAGTGTTGCAGTTCCCCAGTGAGGCTACATGCAAAGAAGGGGCAGCAATATTGAATCAGTGCTTTGTCCCCTTCATTATCAGGATTATGGGGATCTCAGAGGTTGGACGTCAGATTCCCACCATTCGTAAAGTGCAGAGATATTCCAGCCATATATCAGGTCTAGGGATGTGCTTTATATTATGGCAGCGTTTCCCAAGCAGGGTGCCTCCAGCTGTTGCAAAACTACAACTCCCAGCATGCCCGGACCGCCATTGGCTGTCCGGGCATGCTGGAAGTTGTAGTTTTGCAACAGCTGGAGGTACCCTACTTGGGAAACACTGTATTATGGATATACTCTTTTAAGAGGAACTGTAATGCCCATCTCTTACCCATTTTTCAGATCTGGCGTGGAGAGATGCAGGTCTATGCTGGGAGAGATGCAGGTCTATGCTGGGAGAGATGCCGGTCTATGCTGGGAGACATGCCGGTCTATGCTGGGAGACATGCCGGTCTATGCTGGGAGACATGCCGGTCTATGCTGGGAGACATGCCGGTCTATGCTGGGAGACATGCCGGTCTATGCTGGGAGACATGCCGGTCTATGCTGGGAGACATGCCGGTCTATGCTGGGAGACATGCCGGTCTATGCTGGGAGACATGCCGGTCTATGCTGGGAGACATGCCGGTCTATGCTGGGAGACATGCCGGTCTATGCTGGGAGACATGCCGGTCTATGCTGGGAGACATGCCGGTCTATGCTGGGAGACATGCCGGTCTATGCTGGGAGACATGCCGGTCTATGCTGGGAGACATGCCGGTCTATGCTGGGAGACATGCCGGTCTATGCTGGGAGACATGCCGGTCTATGCTGGGAGACATGCCGGTCTATGCTGGGAGACATGCCGGTCTATGCTGGGAGACATGCCGGTCTATGCTGGGAGACATGCCGGTCTATGCTGGGAGACATGCCGGTCTATGCTGGGAGACATGCCGGTCTATGCTGGGAGACATGCCGGTCTATGCTGGGAGACATGCCGGTCTATGCTGGGAGACATGCCGGTCTATGCTGGGAGACATGCCGGTCTATGCTGGGAGACATGCCGGTCTATGCTGGGAGACATGCCGGTCTATGCTGGGAGACATGCCGGTCTATGCTGGGAGACATGCCGGTCTATGCTGGGAGACATGCCGGTCTATGCTGGGAGACATGCCGGTCTATGCTGGGAGACATGCCGGTCTATGCTGGGAGACATGCCGGTCTATGCTGGGAGACATGCCGGTCTATGCTGGGAGACATGCCGGTCTATGCTGGGAGACATGCCGGTCTATGCTGGGAGACATGCCGGTCTATGCTGGGAGACATGCCGGTCTATGCTGGGAGACATGCCGGTCTATGCTGGGAGACATGCCGGTCTATGCTGGGAGACATGCCGGTCTATGCTGGGAGACATGCCGGTCTATGCTGGGAGACATGCCGGTCTATGCTGGGAGACATGCCGGTCTATGCTGGGAGACATGCCGGTCTATGCTGGGAGACATGCCGGTCTATGGTGGGAGACATGCCGGTCTATGGTGGGAGACATGCCGGTCTATGGTGGGAGACATGCCGGTCTATGGTGGGAGACATGCCGGTCTATGCTGGGAGACATGCCGGTCTATGCTGGGAGACATGCCGGTCTATGCTGGGAGACATGCCGGTCTATGCTGGGAGACATGCCGGTCTATGCTGGGAGACATGCCGGTCTATGCTGGGAGACATGCCGGTCTATGCTGGGAGACATGCCGGTCTATGCTGGGAGACATGCCGGTCTATGCTGGGAGACATGCCGGTCTATGCTGGGAGACATGCCGGTCTATGCTGGGAGACATGCCGGTCTATGCTGGGAGACATGCCGGTCTATGCTGGGAGACATGCCGGTCTATGCTGGGAGACATGCAGGTCTATGCTGGGAGACATGCAGGTCTATGCTGGGAGACATGCAGGTCTATGCTGGGAGACATGCCGGTCTATGCTGGGAGACATGCCGGTCTATGCTGGGAGACATGCCGGTCTATGCTGGGAGACATGCCGGTCTATGCTGGGAGAGATGCAGATCTACGCTGGGAGAGATGAAGGTCTATGCTGGGAGACATGCAGGTCTATGCTGGGAGACATGCCGGTCTATGCTGGGAGACATGCAGGTCTATGCATAGAGGCATGATAAAAATTGCGATAGGTGAGGGTCTGGGTGTTTAGACCAGATTACTACTTAAAAGGGGTATTCCAGGAAAAAACTTCAACTCAATATCAACTGGCTCCAGAAAGTTAAACAGATTTGTAAATTACTTCTATTAAAAAATCTTAATCCTTCGTGTAGTTATCAGCTGCTGAAGTTGAGTTGTCCTTTTCTTTCTGACCACAGTGCTCTGTGCTGACACCTCTGCCCTGTCTCGGGAACGGTCCAGTGCAGAAGTGGTTTCCGCACAATGAAGATAGAAAAGACGGCAACTCACTGGAAAATCGTGCGGCTTTATTCTCAAGACACAGCGGGTACAGCAGGTACACAATAGAGCAACGTTTCACTGATTGGCTTCTTCCGGGTCACTCAGTGAGCCGGAAGAAGCCAATCGGTGAAACGTTGCTCTATTGTGTACCTGCTGTACCCGCTGTGTCTTGAGAATAAAGCCGCACGATTTTCCAGTGAGTTGCCGTCTTTTCTATCTTCATTGTGCGATTACTGCTCTTTGGTCTGTCGGACGGAGCACCGCTGGAGGCGGGACTCAAGACAGTGCATATATTGTGCCCAGGACGTGGATAAGCATTCGTCTGACAGTCGCCTTGCTCATTAGCGGTATTAGTGCCAGCTCTACCTCTCTATTGCTTGCAGAAGTGGTTTCCTATGGGGATTTGCTCCTACCTTGGACAGTTCCTGAGACAGACAGAGATGTCAGCAGAGAGCACCGTGGTCAGACAGGAAAGAACAACTAAACTCCAGCAGCTGATAACTACTGGAAGGCTTACGACTTTTTAATAGAAGTAATTTACAAATCTGTTTAACTTTCTGGCACCAGTTGATTTAATAAATAAATAAATAAATAAATAATGTTTTCCAGTGGAGTACCTCTTTAAGGTGAAAACATTTGGAATCAATAGGGTTAAGATCTGTTGATGGTGCTGCCCAAATCCATCACAGGTGCCTATTCTGACTCACTTTATAGTTCATGCATAGCACAGTAGCATGCTTCAGATCAGTGTTTCTCAACCAGGGTACCTCCAGCTGTTGCAAAACTACAACTCCCAGCATGCCCGGACAGCCAAAGGCTGTCCGGGCATGCTGGGAGTTGTAGTTTTGCAACAGCTGGAGGTACCCTACTTGAGGAAACACTGTATTATGGATATACTCTTTTTAAGAGGACCTGTAATGCCCATTTTTCAGATCTGGTGTGTAGAAACGCAGGTCTATGCTGGGAAGTCGGGATGCCAAGGTTACCCTTAGCGGCCGAGCAAATTCCGCAAAAGAGTAAATTTGTAATTAATAGGACCGACATGCAGGACTGGCTGAGTGTTTTATGGTTGCAATCCGACTGCCAACAAGGTCCTCCTGCATCTCTCCACGCCCGATCTGGAGAATAGGCAGGAGATTAGGATTACAGGTACAAATATCATTTTGCCAACAGACTCCAATAGACTGGTGATGTGAACAAGATTCATGCATTTTGTCTTAGTCAGTACAGTGACATCACTAGGCTTGTATGTTAGGTAAAATACAAATAATCTGTACCCATTCCCTGAACAATGATACAAAGAATGTGAACGATGCAAAAGGAATTTTTTCTGGTCATAAAAAAAAAAATACCATAATAATAATAAAGTAAGAACAAGCCATCTTCATTCATATCAATAATTAACCAGTGAGTCACTTCCCTGCTAGTGTTCTAGTTACAGTAGAAGGGCAGTGATGTAACCAGCTTCTCTATGCAGTTCTGTTCATCTTTACTGGAGGTGCACCGCATGTTATTCAGCAAGGATAGAATGTCAATGTGACCGCGGCAGAGAACTACATGCCCTCAGCAACCTTAGGGTGAGGCAACCTACCTACTAACCAACCAACTACTAATACATGAAAGCATCCCTGTTATTTATCACAATGACTGACATGTCACAGAGGCATGAGAAAAATTATGATAGCTCTAACCCAGACCCTGACCTAAGTGAACTTACAGTAAATTCGATTCGTCACGAACTTCTCGGCTCGGCAGTTGATGTCTTATCCTGCATAAATTAGTTCAGCTTTCAGGTGCTCCCGTGGGCTGGAAAAGGTGGATACAGTCCTAGGAGAGAGTCTCCTAGGACTGTATCCACCTTTTCCAGCCCACGGGAGCACCTGGAAGCTGAACTAATTTATGCAGGATAAGTTATCAACTGCCGAGCCGAGAAGTTCGTGACGAATCGAATTTACTGTAAGTTCGCTCATCTCTAGTCTGGGTGTTTAGACCAGATTGCTACTTAAAGGGGTATTCCAGGAAGAAAAAAAAGGAGATAAAATAATAAGTACAAATATATGACCTATAGTTAATTGTTGTAGATTTAGATACACTATTGCAGTGGTCTTCAACCTGCGGACCTCCAGATGTGGCAAAACTACAACTCCCAGCATCCACGGACAGCCGGTGGCTGTCCGTGCATGCTGGGAGTTGTAGTTTTGCCACATCTGGAGGTCCGCAGGTTGAGGACCACGGCTCTATTGATGCACCAAACAACAAAAAGCAACCCCAGAGTATAAATCAAATTGTGGGCCTCTGATAGCAATAAGAGGACCCAGCAATAATGTACGCTTGTCCCAACAAATCCACAACAATTAAAGGGGTACTCCGGTGGAAAACTTTTTTTTTTTTTTTTATCAACTGGCTCCAGAAAGTTAAACAGATTTGTAAATTACTTCTATTAAAAAACCTTAATCCTTTCAGTACTTATGAGCTGATGAAGTTGAGTTGTTCTTTTCTGTCTAAGTGCTCTCTGATGACACCTGTCTCGGGAACCGTCCAGTTTAGAAGCAAATCTCCATAGCAAACCTCTTCTAAACTGTGCGGTTCCCGAGACATGTGTCATCAGAGAGCACTTAGACAGAAAAGAACAACTCAACTTCATCAGCTCATAAGTACTGAAAGGATTAAGATCTTTTAATAGAAGTAATTTACAAATCTGTTTAACTTTCTGGAAACAGTTGATATTTAAAAAAAAAAGTTTTTTCCTGGATAACCCCTTTAAAGGGGTACTCCGGTGGAAAACCTTTTATTTATTTTTTTAAATCAACTGGTGCCAGAAAGTTAAACAGATTTGTAAATTACTTGAATTAAAAAATCTTTACCCTTCCAGTACTTTTTAGCAGCTGTATGCTACAGAGGAAATTCTTGTATTTTTGAATTTCTTTTTTGTCTTGTCCACTGTGATCTCTGCTGACACCTGATGCCCCTATCAGGAACTGTCCAGATTGCTGCTCTGGACAGTTCCTGACACGGGAGAGCACTGACAAGACAAAAAAAAGAAATTCAAAAAGCAAAGAATTTCCCCTGTAGCATACAGCTGCTAATAAGTACTGGAAGGATAAAGTTTTTTTAATAGAAGTAATTTACAAATCTGTTTAACTTTCTGGTACCAGTTGATATATTAAAGAAAAAATATATTTTTTCCCCCCTGGCATACATGCACCATAAATATGAATGAAAATGTAGAAGATAAAATGCTTTCTTGCGCCAGTTCATTTAAAATAAAAGGTTTTCCACTGGAGTAGCCTCCCCCCCTTTTTTATTTTTTTTTATATCAACTGGCTCCAGAAAGTTAAACAGATTTGTAAATTACTTCTATTAAAGAATCTTAATCCTTTCAGTACTTATGAGTAGCTGAAGTTAAGGTTGTTCTTTTCTGTCTAAGTGCTCTCTGATGACACCTGTCTCGGGAACTGTCCAGAGTAGAAGCAAATCCCCATAGCAAACCTCTTCTACTCTGGGTAGTACCCGAGACAAGCAACGATGTCAGCAGAGAGCACTGTTGTCAGACAGATCAGAACAACTCAACTTCAGCAGCTGATAATTATTGGAAGGATTAAAGGGGTATTCTGGTGGAAAACTTTTTTTTTTTTAAATCAACTAGTGCCAGAAAGTTAAACAGATTTGTAAATTACTTCTATTAAAAAAATCTTAATCCTTCCAGTACATTTTAGGGGCTGTATACTATAGAGGAAATGATTTTCTTTTTTTATTTCTCTTCTGTCACGACCAAAGTGCTCTCTGCTGATTTCTGTTGTCCATTTTTGGAACTGTCCAGAGCAGGAGAAAATCCCCATAGAAAACATATGCTGCTCTGGACAGTTCCTAAAATGGACAGCAGAGGTCAGCAGAGAGCACTGTGGTCGTGACATCAGAGAAATCCAAAAAGAAAATAATTTCCTCTGTCGTATACAGCCCCTAAAAAGTACTGGAAGAATTAAGATTTTTTAATAGAAGTCATTTACAAATCTGTTTAACTTTCTGGCACCAGGTGATTTAAAAAAAAACAAGTTTTCCATGGGAGTACCCCTTTAAGATTTTTTTTAATAGAAGTAATTTACAAATCTGTTTAACTTTCTGAAGCCAGTTAATATAAAAATTAAAAATTAAAGTTTTTTCCTGGAATACCCCTTTAATACAGAGGATGGTCCTTACTAAATACATTGTAGCAAACCTTCAGCTGTGAGAATATCAACTGGAAATTTGTTTCCCACCTGGTTTCATTCTTTTTTTTTTTTTTTTTATGCACTACGGTGCTGTGTAGCCCTGAGCATTACAAATTCAATGTATGAACGGAGCCCCAAGCACAGGCAGAACCTAATAACAGCCCTAATATGTACAAAATATAATTCATCAGATGCTTGGTAAAGAGGAAACATTCCCAACAGCTCTGGTCTACATCTGATAAGGACACAAGACATGTAGAGTATGCTGGTGATGATAGGTCCGCATTATTTACATGTCAACAATACCATTATAGGCGCATGCCACAATAGCTGTCAAACCGGTGCTACTGTCTAGTACAGTGTTTCCCAACCTGAGTGCCTCCAGCTGTTGCAAAACCACAACCCCCAGCATGCCCGGACAGCCAACGGCTGTCCGGGCATGCTGGGAGTTGTAGATTTGCAACAGCTGGAGGCACCCTGATTGGGAAACACTGGTCTATTAGCTAATAACCCAGTGACCGGGTTCTGCAGTACAAATGTACTGTCCGCCAGAGCTGTGACACTAATACATATGTTATGTACACTAAGTATAAAAGTCAATTAAACTATAAAAAAAAAAATTAATTTCTAAGGAATAACCACTAAATAAATTGGTGGCATATCGCTTGAAAGTGGCAGCAATTACAGATCAGTCCCTGTGACTAGAGATGAGCGAACTTACAGTAAATTCGATTTGTCACAAACTTCTCGGCTCGGCAGTTGATGACTTAATCCTATGTAACTCCTGTGTAAATTAGTTCAGCTTTCCGGTGCTCCGGTGGGCTGGAAAAGGTGGATACAGTACTAGGAAAGAGTCTCCTAGGACTGTATCCACCTTTTCCAGCCCATCGGAGCACCTGAAAGCTGAACTAATTTATGCAGGAAAAGTCAGCAACTGCCGAGCCGAGAAGTTCGTGACGAATCGAATTTACTGTAAGTTCGCTCATCTCTACCTGTGACCCTTGACAATTCCTACAACAAAAGTAACACAGCGCTGCTCCCGTCGACCACGCTTTGCCTTCTATAGCTGGTGGCACTGATGGCCAATATCTATTATAGCTAAGCTATGTCCTTAAAAAAAAAAAAAATATTAATAATAATAATTATTATTATTTAATTTTTAAATCCCCATAGGGAACTATAGTTATGCTACACATGAAATTGTATCTCCCTATATCTGCCTGGCATAACCACCCTGCAGGTAGCCAACACAGCTCCCCCACTGGCGGTTACTCAGCTTTCCAAGTCTTCTGAAGGGAATATCTTTCTGGTGGGGCAACAATATTGAAAAGGAGACATGGTAAGAAATACCAGATGTTTCACTAATATTCTGCCATTCAGAAGTCACCAGACAGATATTCCCTTCGGGCAGTACACATAAAACAGGGGAAGTACAGTGAGCCTTGCATTAGGTGACAGTACAGTATACAGGGCTCACAGTACTCCCCCGGTTTTATGTGTAATGGAGCCAGCCTTAGCCCCAGAAGTGATGTTTTGCTCATCCTCTCCTTGCTTCCATTTATTTTCATTGCTCCCCTCACTAAATTCTGGCTGAGCATGGGCAATGCGACGCAGGCAGGGTAGAGACGTCGTCCATAAACCGTCTGCGTCCTGGGAAAAGTGCAGCAGTAGTACCTGCCGACAGGTGGCCTGGACTGTAGGGCAGGACACCTGTCGGCAGGTATTGGATTAGGTATCGGGACATTTGCACGAGTATAATACTAATGCAGATGTCTAGTATTGACACTAATTCCTAATTACAGCTGTCTATGAAATGAAATGGCAAGGTGGTATCGTAGAGGGAATGCTACTTTGTACTAGTGAATGGGAAAAAATGTGTTTGAGAAAACAACCCCTTTCATTCATATATAAAAGGTAACTGCATTGTGAGCAGTTGTCTCTACTATACACAATTATCCCAATAAAAAGGATAACTCCGGGATAAGGCGCCACGTGGGGAGACCGGACCCGGAGACCTGCCACTGCAGGCTTAACAAGAATTTTCACCATCCTTGGCGACATGTACACCCGTCCATGTTCTTATTAGGGGCGAGTGCTCCAGACATATTGGAGCCCACCTGCCGACCGCGGACTACATGGCATTGGGGTGTTATGATTATCTATGTTTATATCCTGAGTCTTAATAATATATTGTTGCTATGTCAATGCAAGACAATTGATAACATTATAGTAATTTTGCGTGATATATTATCTGTTACCCTCATATGTGAGTTACCACCAGATCCCCTGAGGACGTCCCCCCGTTGCAGACTTTGCACAGGAGGACAGAAACGCGCGTTGGGATAGTGTGTATAGCTTTTGCAGTCAAGCGAACATTATATACTGCAGGGTGTACGTATGGAATTTCCTCCTGTTTGACTACTCTGGACTAGCAGTCATCTATAAGGATGTGGTGTTTTTGACACCCATGATATATTGTATTATAGCAATTTGCTGTGTGAGCCTTGCATACGTATACCGGCAGGTTCACATCACATCTACGGATGTGAGGTGTGGCTAATATACTTATCTTATTTTGGGAATCACGTATTTCATTTTTTGTGGTGTATTTTAATGCATATCAATTAAAAGTGAATTTTTAGGCACTTCCCCCCTTCTTTCATATTCTATATAAGTTGCTGGGAATCTATATTGACAGGTTTACATATTGCCTATATCTTATATGGGAGTTATAATTTAACTCCGGGATGTATCAACTTATCCCCTATCCTAAAGATAGGGGATAAGTGTTAGATAGCGGGGGTCCGACTGCTGGGGCCACCCGCAATCTCCCAAACGCTGCCCTGGCTCCCTGCATGAAGCGAGCATTTTCGACCACCGCACGAAGCGGCGGCCGATACACCCCCTCCATGCAGTTCTATGGCATAGCTGGAGATTGCCGAAAGCAGCTCTCCGGCTCTCCTATAGAATTGCATGGAGGGGGTGTGTCGGCCGCTGCTTCGTGCGGTGGTCGAAAATGCTCATTTCATGCAAGGAGCAAGGGCGGAGTTTGGGAGATCGCGGGGGACCCAGCGGTCGGACACCCGCGATCTAAAACTTATCCCCTATCTTTAGGATAGGGCAGTGTCTCCTAACCAGGGTGCCTCCAGCTGTTGCAAAACTACAACTCCCAGCATGCCTGGACAGCCAACGGCTGTCCAGGCATGCTGGGAGTTGTAATTTTGCAACAGCTGGAGGCACCCTGGTTGGGAAACACTTGGATAGGGGATAAGTTGTTACATCCCGAAGTTATCCTTTAATCCCTTGTCTATAAAGAATGTTTTGAAAGTAAGAATGGACACATGCAGCAATGCTATATTTCTTATCTACTAAACACCTTCATGTTGTGAGCCTTGCATTGACCTTTAGCAAGGAAACAAGGGTCAGATCAGTATCTTAGACGGAGACACAACGGAAGGAGAACTCACCTGTAATACATATATCTGAAAGCTGATGCCCAGATCTACAACTGTGTCTTGGTTTCTGATGAAGTTGTTGAACTTGTTATTGAGATCGGCGCTTACACTCATGTCTGTGTACATTCGATGCAGCTTGCTGGTGAATTCGTACCCACATGCTTGCTGTAACACAGAGGACAGTATCGGTTATGCCAAGAACGGACCTGATAACAGCTTTATATCTTACCAAACCACCTATCATTTTATTTCATTTTTAACTCTCCAAAGGCTGTGTTCACATCTCCATCTGAGCTCTGTTAAGCCGCATTCACACCACATTTTTGCAATACAGTTCCCGTATCAGGTTTTGATGAAAAACGGATTCCTCAAAACCTGACTAAACTGTATCAAAACGCGTGTACAAATTTTAATCCGTATACGGTTTGAAAAATGATGTCCGGTTGCATCTGTTTTTTAAGAGAAAAATACGTATACGTTTTTAACTTTTCACTCCATTATGAATAAGGTTTCATTTGTTTGATTGAAATTCCAAGAAAAAAACTGTACAAAGTCAAAATTACATATGGTGCAAACTAGGGATCGACCGATTATTGGTTTGGCCGATAATATCAGCCGATATTCACGATTTTGGACGTTATCGGCAATTACCTTGCCGATAATCCGATAATTCCCCGGGAACAGGTAATTATAAAACTGGGGATGGGGGAGGCAATGGGGCAGCGGCGGTGGTGGTTGGACTAGGGAGGACTCCAGCACAGGCAGGGGAGAGAAGGGGGCGGTGGCGGCGTTCTCTGGCCCCGCAAAAGCCACTTCAGTTCATTGAACTAAAGCGCCCGCTTTAAATAATTGAACGGCAGCCGCTTCTTGGTGGCCGGGGGGGGGGGGGGGGGGGGGGTGTCTTGTGGAGAAATAGCCAATAACTTATACCGGAATATCGGTATAAGTTATCCGCTATCAGCCTGAAAGGCCACAGATTATCGGTATCGGCACTAAAAAATCGATATTGGTCGATCCCTAGTGCAAAACGGATGGAACCGTACGCACATACAGTTCTGTACGGTTCCCATTGATTCCCATGTTAAAAAAAATTATAAAGAAGTATACGTTTCAATACGGTTTACCACCTGGACCAAAAAAAACTGACAAAACCGTACAGGATGCAAAACGGACACAACCTGATGCATCGTTTGGCATACGATGTTCAATGGAGAGTCAATGCATACGGTTTTCAATATGGTTCCTCACGGTTTTCAAATTGAAAACAAATACGGGAACTGTATTGCAAAAACGTGGTGTGAATGCAGCCATAGACGCAAAATGGACAAAACCGGATGATGCGTTTGACATTCGGTTTACAATATTAAGTCACTGCGTATGATTTGCTATACGGTTCCGTACGGTTTTTAACTTGAAACCTTATATAGGAACTGTATAGCAAAAACATGGTGTGCATGCACCCTTAACAGAGCCCGTTCACGATTGACAAAACTAACCTGGACGGTCCATTGTAAAAAACAGACAACAACGGATCCCACAGACTTTAATGGGGTCTGTCTGGTGTCTGTTTATAAGATGGATTTGAACGGAAAAAGAAAAACTGCTTGCAATATGTGTTTGACCACTTGTGTCCAGCTATCTAAACAGATTCTGAAAACGGAGCTCCAACGCAGATGTGAACTTACCTGACATGATCTTTGCACATGTGGCAATTATTTTACAATGATGTGTTCATACACTTAATTCTATCCCATATTATTTCACTGCAGAAAATTCTAACAAATTATTATTATGTCAGAGTATATTAATCCAAAATGATACCCCCATAGACCAGTGTTTCCCAACCAGGGTTCCTCCAACTGTTGCAACACTACAACTCCCAGCCGTTGGCTGTCCGGGCATGCTGGGAGTTGTAGTGTTGCAACAGTTGGAGGCCCCTTGGTTGGGAAACAATGCCATAGACAATACATTGAAAAGAAGAGAGAGCTCTTAGCAAATACTAAATGGGGTCACTCATTATGGTAGTCGGTTTCGGCAACCAGGAAAGAATGCTGTTTATCACCCTCTCCTTGTCATTTTCATGACCCCTGGAGCCAGTTTCCACTCCAGCTCACCACCTAATAGCGAAAGGAATGGGTCAAACTAATGGTGGCCATACACATCACAGTGGGCTGAAATGGTTGAATTAGGCAATCTCGGACAACCATCATTCCTGTTGGCATGCTGGGAGTTTTGCAAAAGCCGGATGCACACTGGTTGGGAAACACTGCAGTAGATACTGTAGACTGCTGCTGTTCAGATACAACGTCAGCAAACAGAGCACTTGGAGATTTAGGAACGATAGTAATCGTGACCCTCTGTGGGTTAGGCCCACATTCCTCTGCTTGGCCATGTTTAGATTCCTTTCCTACGTATGCAGCTAAGGCCCACACCCCCATCCTGCAAACAAATATAAAGTCCCCTAACTGCACTGAAGAGTACGGTGTGATTACTAACTCAACTTTTTATGATCCTTCTTTGTTCTTGTGTTCTGGTTAGTTGCCTTATGTGTTTTAGCCAAAGCTAACTGCAAACACTCCACTTAAAAATAAATGACCACCCTTAAACACTTATTATTATTATTATTATTATTATATTTTTTCATTGTTTTCATGTAAAAAAATCCAAAACTCTGCGCTGATTAAAGGGGTATTCCAGGAAAAACTTTTTATATATATATATATATATATATATATATATATATATATCTCAACTGGCTCCAGAAAGATTTGTAAACTTCTATTAAAAAATCTTATTCCTTTCAGTACTTATGAGCTTCTGAAGTTAAGGTTGTTCTTTTCTATCTAAGTGCTCTCTGATGACACCTGTCTCGGGAAAAGCCCAGTTTAGAAGAGGTTTGCTATGGTCAACTATGATCAATGCTGGTCGGGCACGGTCTGGATGCCGGTGTCGGGCACGGTCTGAATTCCTACCCTGTCTGGCCACTTTTCTTCAGAAGGATATCCCCGGTGTTTGGTAGCTGCTGGTGGTGCCTTCGGTCAGGCTCTGGTGTCTGGTGGAGGAGTGGATGGCTACCAGTGACTGCTGCTCCGCTGGTGAGAGGATCGGTGGGGTCTGCTGTGGCTGCTGGCGGGCGGCGTGGTCTTCTGATCCCGGAAGGCTGGAGTGTGGATCTCAGTGCTCTCCTTGGCTTCGGCCCGATCCTGGGCTGTTCTTGTAGAGGAATCCAGGTGCCATATTGGGCCTTTGTGGGCTGGGCTTTCTTCTCCCCTGGCTGCCATAGTTACTACTGCGGCCGGCTGGAGTTTGCTGAGAGAGGAGTGGACATTCTTCCTGTGCTACCTATGGGTCTCCTGCTTGGGAGGGGGTGCGCTCCTTAGCTGCGTGGACGGACTGCTGCTGTGTGGCTGGCCTGTAATATAAAGGGTCCTCCTGGGCTGATGCTGTCTCCCCTCCACCCTGCACCTCACCTGCCTCCTAAACTTCTTGCTGCAGACTGCTGGCCTCCTTGTGACTGGAGGGACTTTGAAGGAGTTCTCCTCTACACTACTGGAGAGTATTGTCTGTCCTGCCTGCTGCTTTGCACTCAGTCAGTGAGTCCTGTGTGGATTGGCTGTGCTTTCTGGGATTTGTGGTGCTTTCTACATTTGCTAGAGACTGCTATCTCTACAGAAGTGACCTGTGCTACTTATACTGTGTTTCTAGTGCCTTTCTACCTGCTCTTTGTGTGGCCCTGTCAGTCATGGATGGCCCCGTAAAAGGAATAAGAAGTCCAAACAACATGCTGAAGCCTCCCAGCCAACTTCTGATGAGGATGGGTCCTCCTGTTCCTGTGGCCCTTCTCACCAGGACACTGGTGCTCAGACCCCGCTGGTTACTAAAGTCTCTCTGCATGCGGCAAAAGCGCAGAGCCAGTTCTCCAGACCTCAGGACCATCCTAGGGGTGACTCTCCTGATCCACCTCATTGTTGGAGGGATCTCTGACTCCTCTACAGCGACAGTCCCCTGAAAGGCCTGTCTATGATGCAACTGCTATGGACCATCGGTTCTCTGAACTTTTGGCTGCCTTTACTTCCTGTCAATCAGTAATGGTGACTAAAGTGGATGAACTGTGGCAGGAATTTGTTATTCTGCGACATGAGACCCAGAAGATATGTGAGCGCACAGAGGAAGTGGAGCGTAGGGTCACTGCAGTGGAAGATACTCTCCATCCTTTGCCGGACAGAGTTCATTCACTACAGCGCCAGATGATGGGAGTTTTGGGCCGAATGAAGTCTTCTCTAACCGGAGTTGTTTACTTTCCTTTACTAACTGGCCTAGACCACCATTAAGATTTCTCCCATACAAGACTTCTCCACAGAACCAGCCAAACAAACATTTGAGGCCCCTTTCTGCAGTACAATACCCTCCTATTTACAAACTCCCCATGTTTATTGTCACACACAGTAATAGTACCCGCTTTGTGACCCCATAAAGTTGTTAGGTCCCCTCTGTGTCCCCAAATATAGCTGTAGGCCCATAAACTTCCCCCATATATAGTTGTAGGCTGCCATACTGTCCCACTTTGGTGCTACAAAGATGATGGTAGTTACTGCCCACAGCAGCCCAGTGCCTGCGCTGCCCCTTTGCTGTCCTCCAGCTCCGCTCCTCGGTGCAGTGAAGAGGACGGTCCGGAGCGGCGGGGACAGATGAGTGACACTCACAGAGGTTCACGGGGCACATCAAACGGCTATCTGGCGGCATCTGAAGCAGTCTGTGCTGCCGGATAGCCATGTATGCGATGGCCCCGCCATACAAAAGCATTGTATGTTTCTGCTGCCTCTGAGAGGCCATTGTATGTTGAAATGATCGTATGTCGGGGATCACTGGATGTCCAGTAGGTCCTGAGATCATTTGCTAAATTCAGTAAATTGCATGCAGGGGGTGGTGCTTCGCCAGCTCAATTAACATATTCATTGTCTGGGAGACTCCACATCCTAGTGAAGAGAAGTCACAGACAATGAATTTGTAGATGGCGCCGGCAAAGCCCCACCCCCTGCGCGTGATTCACTGAATTTAGCAGAAGATCTTCTGGGGGACATATCTCAGGACCTACTGGACGTATTTAAGTAAGTGACCCCTCATTGGACTCCTGTTCACCTGCATTATAACCTAGTGTATTGGATTTAGTGTGGGTACACAGCATGACAGTTTTAAGTGAACCTGTAATGCTAGGTTTACATCTGCATAAGAGGCTCCATTTGGAGCCTTTATTGCAGATTCTGTTCAACTGGAGTAACTGAGCCAGTGGGTCTGCTGCATGTCAGACAGCAATGGACCCTACTGACTTTATTGGGGTGCACTGGAATGCTGATGTCCGTCACCTCACTGGATATTAACCAGACAAAAAATAAATAAATTGTGCTATGGTTTTTTTTTCTGATTATTTGAATGTAATGTGAAGGAGGTAGAGAACAGAGCCTCTGACGTAGATGTACACCTAACAAACTCTTGCCAGATCCTCATATTGAGCATGGAGAGGTACAGTATACACTGGACAGTCGAGTTGTGTGACTCCCAGTGAGTTCTGTGTAGGAGTCCTATTCATTTCAAATGGACTTGTGCACGGGACCTCGCCGAGTGTTATATGGTTGACTTGTTGACTGTTCTGCACAATCTGAAGAACAGGAGGGGGTTCAAGTTTGCATGTACCCTTTAAACTCTATGTGGGAGATTTATCAAAACCTTTGTAGAGGAAAAGCTGCCAAGCTGCCCATAGCAACCAATCAGATTTCTTCTTTTATTTTTAACAAGGACTCTCCAAAATGAAAGAAGTGATCTGCTATGGGCAACTTTTCCTCTGCACAGGTTTTGGTAAATCTCCCCTCGTTTGTGTAATGGATGTGATGGATGTTTACCAAACATTCAGATTTGTCTCAAGGGGCAATTCTTTAGATTTAAATAAAACCATGCAAATGTAACAATAAATAAATAAAAATTTGCACACTTTTTTTTGGCATATCAATGTATGGCCAAATTTTGAGCCTTTTCTGAACCGTGATCTTGTTCAAATCAAATCTAACATTACCTTTAATTTATTGATCATTGTTTCTTCAGAGTCCATTGACATTGACAAGCCGTGAATTAGTCGTTTTGCCAACATTCTAGCATAAAACTAAAAAAAAAAACACAAAAAAAAATAAGTTACAACAGTGCACAGGAAAGATGTCATCATCAGACAGACAGAAAAAAAATAACAAGATCGTAATGTTCTAATACCGGCCTCCCTCCTTACACTGTCCAGTTATCCGCACTGATCCCCCAGTCACATGTATATTCACGTAAGCCAGGGACATGGAAATCCTATCGCTTCGGGGAAGCAGGGCCGGTCCGACCAAGCTTGCCCAAAGCGATAGGATTTCCACAAAGCCCTCAACAAGTACGCAGGTACTCAGGGTGCATGGAGCGGGCTCCTGACTAATAGCCGACATGCGGGGAGGTGTCGCTCCACTGGAGGTAGTCGGAGGGCTTACCTCTGCTTCCCTAGGGACAATGGCTCTGTCATTGATGGACTTTATCAATGGATCACAGAGCACACAGATTAATGGAGTTCAATAGAACTGAACTCAATTTATCTCAATTTATCCCCTTAAGGGACTAATAAAGTGTAAAAAAAAATAAAAATAAAAGTTTCATAAAAGTTAAGAAGACACACATTAACCCGGTCCATATTAAAAGTTCAAATCACCCCCCCCCCCATTTTCCTATATAAAAACATGTAAACATAATAAAAATAAGCATACTTGGTATTGCCGCATGCGTAATTGTCCAAACTATTTAGCTATAACATTATATATTCCGTACTGTAAATGACTCAAATGTAAAAAAAAAAAAAAAAAAAAAAAAACAGAATTAAATTTTTTTTTATAACCAGAAAAAATAAAGCAAAAAGCAATTAAAAATTCAGATAAATACCACAATGGTACCAATACAAACAACAGATTACGGTGCAAAAAATTTACCACCATAAAGCCTGGTTTATACGGTATAAAAAATGGCAATTAAAATAAATTCTAAAAAGTTTAGAATTTTTTTTTTTAAATTAGTAAAATATGACAGAAACTATACAGATTTGGTATTCATGTAATCAGGCCGACCTAAAGTATCAAAATAACACGTTCGCTTGACCACAAGGTAAATGGCGTAAAAAAAGAAAACGCACTAAACATGCTAAATTATTTTTTTTAGTTTTTATTTCACCTCACTAATATTTTTTTGTTTTTGTTTCGGAGCATATAGAAAAATAAAAGGTGTCATTACAAAGTACAACGAGTCCTGCAAAAAACAAGCCCTCAAATGGGTCTGTAGATGAAAATATAAAAGCATTATGACTATTACAGGGCTATATCAATGGATTGCCGATCACACTGTATCATGCTATGCCATAGGCATAGCATTATACAGTAAATGCAATCTAATGATTGCAAATAGAGATGAGCGAAGTTACAGTACTTCGATTCTGCACGAACCTCGCGGCTTGGCGGCTGCTGACTTTATCCTGCATAAATGAGTGAAGCTTTCAGGTGCTCCGGTGGGCTGGAGACTCTCCTAGGACTGTATCCATCTTTTCCAGCCCAGCGGAGCACCTAAAAGCTGAACTAATTTATGCAGGCTAAAGTCAGCAACCGCCAAGCCGCGAGGTTCGTGCAGAATCTAAGTACTGTAACTTCGCTCATTTCTAATTGCATATCAAAGTCCCTCCCATAACAAAAAAATTTAATTACCCTTATTTTCCCATTTTACAAAAAAAAAAAAATGAAAAAGAAAAAAAGTTAACATATTTGATATCGCCGCGTGCGTAAATGTAGAAACTATTAAAATATAATGTTTGTGATCCCGCATGGTAAATGGTGTAAATGTACAAAAAATCAAACAACAAAAATACAGATTTTTTTTATCACATCATATATCAGAAAAAAAACTATAAAAAGAGATTAAAAAGTCACCTAAAAGCAAAATGATACAGATAAAAACTACCCTGATAAATTTCCGCCTGCAAATATAAATTTTTTTGTTTCATGGTACATCTTATGGTAAAATGAAAGAGGCCAATATAAAGTACAATTGGTCTCGCAAAAAACAAGCCCTTATATGGGTCTGTAGGTGAAAAAGAAAAAAAAGTTATGGATTTTAAAAGGAGAGGAGGAAAAAACAAAAAGGCAAAAATGAAAATTGGTCCGGTCCTTAAAGGGGTACTCCACCCCTAGACATCTTATCCCCTATCCAAAGGATAGGGGATAAGATGTCTGATCGCGGGGGTCCTGCAGGGGACCCCCGTGATCAGACATCATATTCCCTATCCTTTAGATAGGGGATAAGATGTCTAAGGGCTGAGTACCCCTTTAAGGGGTTAATCACGGATTAAAGGAAAATGGTCAGCTTGCTCCCCCAGCACTAACTAGTGGGGGACGCTGATCAGTTTGATACCTACTATTCCCAGATCCGCCTGACCGAAATCTTCGTTTTTCCCTATATGCTAATTAAGTGCTAACTGGCACAGACGGCGTTAACTGGCACTCTGATGTCACCGCCACCCACCTCATAAATATTTCTCCCCTCCCTCCGCCTCTCCCTCTTCTCCCCGTTCTGTAATGAGGAGGGAGAGGCGGTATGGACCGTGCCTCTTGCTCCCAAGTGGGGGATCAGGCAGCGCCATGCTTCTGTCGCCCCAACCTAGATAAAATAACAAAGGAGGGAAAAAATGTAATCTAACAAAACTATAAAATAATGAAGAGAAGACTAGGTCTGGTGTCTAATGCCTTGTGTCCGCAAGATATACCTACGGTTCCTTTGTCCCCCAATGGAGCTGAACGAGAAATATATCTCTCCCTGCACCAACATTACAATGTCTGTAAAAATATATATAGGCAGAACACATGAAGCAGACAATATTCCTGATATAAAACATACCTTCTGGAAAACGTCTTTATCATCTATGTACTTGAAAACGGTAATAAAACTTGTTAGCTTGTCTTCCACCTCATTCTCAGTCATTCCCTTGGCTGATTTCTTCAGCATGTTATCACAGTATTTGGCCAGCTGTGAGGAGGATGAAGACATGGATGACACAAGACATTACACAATCCTTACACTATACATTACAGCTGCGTTGTCTATTGGGAAATTCACTTTTCATTTGTTTTCCTTCTTTGCTCTTCAATTTTTTACACTAGCATATTAGGAAAATTGTTATATTACATATATTGTATATTAGGAGAATTGTTATATTACATATATTGTATATTAGGAGAATTGTTATATTACATATGTTGTATATTAGGAAAATTGTTATATTACATATATTGTATATTAGGAGAATTGTTATATTACATATATTGTATATTAGGAGAATTGTTATATTACATATGTTGTATATTAGGAAAATTGTTATATTACATATATTGTATATTAGGAGAATTGTTATATTACATATGTTGTATATTAGGTGCATTGTTATATTACATATATTGTATAGTAGGTGCATTGTTATATTACATATATTGTATATTAGGAGAATTGTTATATTACATATATTGTATATTAGGTGCATTGTTATATTACATATATTGTATAGTAGGTGCATTGTTATATTACATATATTGTATATTAGGAGAATTGTTATATTACATATATTGTATATTAGGTGCATTGTTATATTACATATATTGTATAGTAGGTGCATTGTTATATTACATATATTGTATAGTAGGTGCATTGTTATATTACATATATTGTATAGTAGGTGCATTGTTATATTACATATATCTCATTCTTTTCCAGTGTGTTGAGACGGGCATTAAAGTGGAGATTAGCAGGGACTCACTGAGTTGCAGAACAGAAGTGGCAGGCCATGTTGCCCCTTTTAAATAAAGAATTATCCCACCAATAACTAGTTTATATGTGGAGCATCATTTTAATAAAACAATAAAAAACACAGCCTTCTTGTGTAAAAGTGGACTCACCAATTCAGGTGCTTTGCAGACAGATTTGGGCTCTCTATAGTTGACAACACATGTAAGAGCCTGTATAGAAAAAAGGCAGCAAAGTATTATCCCACATGATCTCCTCAGGTCATATATAAAATATTTCAGTTTCGCTCTCACTCCACAAACCTAGAGGCTTTTTCTGCTACATAACATCACAGGATTAGCTCTAAATTTTGCAATAAATTTACGCTAAGGATAAAAGAATTATTAATGCACTGCAGGTCCGATCTCATGTGCTGGGGAGGAATGATTGAATGTAAAAATTCATGTAAAAAAAAGGTGTCCTGGCTTTGCATTATGTAACACAACTGCATGCCTTTGTGCTGCCACCATCAGGAAACACACTGTAACTGCAATAAAAATAAGACAATTATATGACAGTACTAGGACTCCCTGCAACCTGCGGGTAATACAGAACCGTAATACAACAGTCACTGGGCCCTACTGTATCTCCACGTGTGTCAAACTTCATATGGTGGCATACCGAGATTCTTCTTAAAAGGGTACTCCGCTGAAAACATCTTATCCCCTATCCAAAGGATAGTGGATATAATGTCTAATCGCGGAGGTCTCACCGCTGTGGACCCCCAGGATCTTCAGACCGGCAGTGGTGCATTCGTGATGTCATGTCATGCCCCCTCCATTCATGTCTATGGGAGGGGGTGTGCCGGTTGTGTTCACCAATCATCGGGCAGGGAGCAGAGTTCCCTCCTTGCACCGAATGATAGGGGTACCGCAGCAGAGATTGTGGGGGACCCCAGCGGTGGGACCCCTGCGATTAGACATCTTATCCTATATCCCTTGTATAGGGGATAAGATGTTTTCAGGAGTACCCCTTTAAGATTCCATTTGCCCCTTGAATGCCGTATTGCTGAACTACACACCACTAGAAGCACTGCTGTTTGCTGGAATAGAATAAAGGTGGCCATTCACTTTTAATACCAGTTCTCTTTCCCACCCCCTCTCCTTATACATAAAAGTTTGTCACAGCCGTACGTTCATGTTTCTTCTGTGGGGAGGGGTAAGTCGCAGCCAAGCAGCTCTAGCAGTGGCTTCTCTCTCCGAGAACAATAGGGTCTTCACCAACATTTTCTATCAGTGTAGAGTCAGGAGGGCACCATACACTTTAGACCAGTGGTTCTCAACCTTTTTCGTGACTGTACCCCCAAAGGGTGAAAGTATGTCCACGGGTACCCCTCTCGCGAACTTACACGAAAGGTTTACCCGCGGACAAAATAAGTCATAAAAGTACTTTGTTTCACAATGGCATGTGCTTACCTTTCTGTTGCGATACTTAATCCACTTGTGCCATTATTCCCTCCTCCATCTTAATCCCTTTGTGCCATTATTCCCCCCCCCCCCCTTCCATCTTAATCCCTTTTTGCCATTATCCTCCCCCCTCCATCTTAATCCCCTTGTGCCATTATTACCCCCTCCGGTCCCCCTGGGCCAATATATGAGATACATACAATAACACCCTCCCATACTGCAGTGTTAGACCTAGTTTAACATGTTTACCAGGCCTGTGTCTATCCCGTTCGGCAGGAGTTGGAGGGCCGCACTGATGGTCATATCCTGCGCTGTGCCCGAACCTCTGCTCACGTCAGGCCCGGCAGCCACTGCAGCTCACGTAAAGTGGCCATGGCCGCAGCTCCGACCATGGTACAATACAGTGACCTGCCGCAGGAACTGCAGCATCTAATCCCGGCTCTGCGCTGACAAATACTGGCCAATGCATGGCCGGTATTTGTAAGCGAATTGCCGTACCCCCGCATAACCCTTGGTGTACCCCTAGGGGTACACGTACCCCTGGTTGAGAACCCCTGCTTTAGACAGATGGCAGGTTTGGCTGACTTTAGTGTATGTTGCATAGGTAGCCTCAGAACTGGTGGGAACAATTTTCTTCATGGACTATAAGGGTAGGGTAATGCATACAATATAGAGCTACAAGTAATGTCTTATTGAAAAGGATTATCTATGAATTATGAATTAAAACAACCACCTAACTCCGTGTTTACCAACCAGTGTGCCTCCAACTGTTGCAAAACTACAACTCCCAGCATGCCCGGGCAGCACTCCAGTCGTACATTAGGAGCGGACATCATGTGACCACCACAGCAAATGAGTGGCCACGGCAGTTATGTGATGTATTACTTGCATTATATTGAGCAGTAATGTCGGGATTGTATACATACAAGATAATCTGGCACTGCGCCTATCCATGTAAGTAACTCTTGTCAGCACTTTCCTCTTTTGCTCAGGTGTCTGTGATAGACAAAGTGGCGTGTTCCCCTTTGTCTGTAAACTGTGTTCCCCTTTGTCTGTACACCCCTGCTGTCATCCTTTGTCTGTATTCTGCTGTGTGATTATGTTCCAATAAAGTAAATCAATTTTACAGTATTGGTGATTGCAACATTTGTCTTCTATTTTCGTGTAAAGTCAAGATTGTGACAATCGAGGTCGCTGATTGGCTGCAATGTGATGTCCACAATGCAGACCAGAGGCTGAATGGGGAATCAGTGCTGGAGCAGAGGACAAGTCAAGTAACAATTTGCTATTTTGCCTTATAAAATATGGCTAACGCCTTTAGGTATTAAACCTCATATTATAATTAATATCAGATCTATAGTTAATCCCTTACGGACGCAGGGCGTATGGGTACAGCCTTGCATCCTGGTACTTAAGGACGCAGGGTATACCTGTACGCCCTGCGTTATTCCGATCACTGCCATTCACCGGTGACGGGACCAGGGTGTACAGGCACACCCTCGGTCCTTAAGTACCAGGATGCAAGGGTGTAGCCATACGCCCTTCGTCCTGGAGGGGTTTAAAAAAAATACAAAATAAAGAAATGCTGCAGATTTTACCCATTAATGTGCGCTGTTAGAATTTGCAGCAGGCTAGTGGATGAGAGGTTACAAATCTTCTTTACATCCTGTAGACATTGACCTGCTGTGTTAATATCTGTTGGGAATGTTTACTGTGTATTTTACCACTTTTAATGTAGCAGCGGTGAAATCCACAATGAAGCCACAGAAAACTACACATACATGAAAGACAAAAAAAAGTGTTTGGCATTTTTGCACTAGGTCCCAGCAAGCATACGGCATCAGAGGGTCTAATTCCTATACAAACCTGTGAGTGAATTACAACATTTCACTGCTGCCATATGATAGCTGCAGCCTAAGGGTCTATTCACACGGCAGAATTCTGCCTTAAATTAAAACCCATAGACTATGGGATTCCGCACTCCTATTCACCCTTCTGTATTTCTGAAATTCAGAAGTGTGAATGAAAATGTGGAATCCCATTGAAGTCTATGGGCTTTAATTTGAGGCAGAATTCAGCAAGCTGGAATTCTGCCGTGTGAATAGACCCTAATGGGTAACGCTGTACATCTCTATAAGAAGAGGTTTCTGATCGTCAGATTTTGTCTTATGAGCGATAAGCCTTCTTTGTTCTGGTTTAATGTACCTTGTCTAGTGCACTCATAAAATGTTGATCCCCATTTAAAACTGTGTTGACAAGCTGGACAAATTTACTGTGGACCTCTAAGACCGATTCCACAAATTGGGTTGGCATCTGGAAAAAAAAAAAAAAAATACACATTTTAAAACAGAAGAATAATACATTACATTAAATCGTTCTATTGTGGTGTGCAGAAAGCGCCTATGCAGCCCCATGTATCTCCATGGTTAAAGACGACATCATGCCAGGAAGTGAATGAATGTTTTGAGAATGGCATCACAACGTTTTGTTATAAGATAAAACATATTTTAACCACTTGAGGACCAGGCCATTTTTCATTTTTGAACTTTTGTTTTTTCCTCCTCCCCATCTTAAAATCATAACAATTTAAATTTTCCACCTACAAAACCAAATGAGGGCTTGTTTTTTGTGCCACCAATTTTACTTTGAAAAGACAGAAATCAATTCACCACAAAATCTATGGCAAAACAGAAAAAAGAAAAAAAAATTTGTGGGGAAAATTAGAAAAGAAAAAAAAAACGCAATTTTGGACCTTTTGGAGGATTTCTATTTCACGCAGTGCACTTTTCAGAAAAATTTACATATTATATTTATTCTGTAGATACCCAATGTATATAGGTTTGATTTTTTACTTCTTTAAAAAAAAATTATTGTATGAAAATTAGCATGTTTAAAAATGTCCTTTTCTGACCTCCATAATTTAATTTTTCCGTATACAGAAGTATATGAGGGCTCATTTTTTGCGCTCTGATCTGTAGTTTTTATCGGTATCATTTTTGTTTTCATCAGGCTTTTTGATCACTTCTTATAAAAAATTTTAGGGTATACAAAGTGACCATAAATACGCAATTCTGGACTTTGGTATTTTTTTTACGTATACGCCATTGACCATGCGGTTAAAGTAAAGTTAAATGTTATCGTTTGGACATTTACACATGCGGCGATACCGCATATGTTTTAAAGGGGGGTGATTTAAACTTTTTTAGGGAAGGGGTTAAATCACTTTTATTAAGATTTTTTTTCTTATTAACTTATTTTACACTACTTTTTAGTCCCCATAGAGAACTATTATATGAAATCTTCAGATTGCATACACTGTTCAATGCTATGCCATAGCATAGCATTGATCAGTGTTATCGGTGCTCTGATGCTCCAGCCTGTCATGGATGGCTGGAGCATCAGATCATCGATTGGAAAGGCGAAGAGGCAGGGCCCTCCTGACATCCTCTCAGCTGAGATGGTTTATCGCGGTGGTCCCGATCAGAACCGCTGAGCAGCCAGGACAGGATTTCTTTTTTAACATTCTAGATGCAGCAATCAACTTTGATCGCGGCGTCTAAGGGGATAAAGCTGGGTATCACCATGATCGGTGATGTCCGCCATTAGCCATGGGTCCCGGCAGCTACTGAGCGTGCTTCACAGAAGGGGAGCGGGACAAGGGCTCCTTCCTCCTCAACAGGTTAAAGCTATAAGTGACTTAGTAATCATGCAACTTCCCTCACATAGATCTTATGAACAACCACAGAGGGAAATCAACCACTTTTAGCGTTTAACAAATCATCATGGTTGAGTTAAGTATGCACAGAAAATACTTACATTTTCCTGAGAAAGATTGCTAATAGCTCTAAGGCCCTCGTCGTGGATATGGTTTTGTAATTCCTGAATCATGTGAGGTAAACCATTAGCTACAGCACGAAGAAGGGTGTACATATTGGCCATATCTGAAAATAGATAGAATAGAATATATCAGTTTCGCTTATGTTCTCAATACACCGTAATGTTATTTGTTAATTTAACTTTTGATGCAACATTACACGCCTGTACCTCATGGATTGTCTTACATACTCGCACCATGGCATACAGTGGTGATTGAAGGATGACAGCTAGGCTCCTGCTGTAACGGCCTAAATTTTAGAAAATTCTGATCTTGGGCATTTAACCTCTTAGATGCTATGTTGATATTGACCACAGCATCTAAGGGGTAATGGGCAGGTGCTTTAAGTGATGGCTCTACCAGTCTCTTAGGTGGAAGCCAGACCATTACTTGCATGGCACACAAGGGGCAAGGCAGCCACAGTAGAATCATTGAATGCGCTGTGTAAATCAGATGTCAGGCATCACATACTATACATATTGTAGGGCCATCTTCCAGAGCTACTGCACTCGGGCCACAGAAACTCCATAAGCAAACACTGACCACTTGATACGGTACCACACTTCATTCCCTGGCTCGGCGTTGCAAATTATTGCAAGTAATGGGCTCTAAAGTATAATGGAGCCTGTCTCCTGCAAGGAAACAAAGCCGTGGAGTGAAGCATGGGGATCTCAGCACCAAGATCCCAACCGATCAAAACTTTTGACATGTCTGCATGACATGTTAAAATGTTTTTTTTTTTTTTTTTTAAGGATAGCAAAGCTTTAAGATTGCGGAAATTCTCTGGTCCTGAACCCCCCCCCCCCCCCTTAACTTCTGATTTACTTTTTTAGCCAATTTTATAATTTTGGTTGAAGTTCTCTTTAAAGGGTACCTCGAATTGCACCCAGTCACCTGACTCCAAGCACTGAATCCTTATAACTCCTTGGTAGACAGAGAGGCCGGAAGTCCCATTGACTTTCATAGCAGGTGAATTGCAACACCAGTCAATAGGTCGACTTTCAGCCATTCCGTAAACCGTTCACTTTAGCAGTGGAGAATAGAGTTGACAGTGCATGGAGCTAGAGTGCATGGAGCTAGGTGAAATAGGAGGTGCGCTTTAACACTGTGTTAACAAGTAGTAGTCACTTACCACTTCTCCTTTCTTGCCTAATGATATTGTGACATTCTGCATGTAGGAACTGCAAGTGGTCAGCGACCATTCTCTGTTGGCATTCATGTATCACTTTAGTATATGAACTGGGGTGCAAATACTTTCTACATCGCATCTCTTCATCTGTTAATCTACCTAAAATCTAAAGAGAAAACAAACACATCACCTACAGGTACAGGTAAGTCTGATATAACCGCATATAAAAAAGAAACATAGATAAAAAGACATCTGATGTAAATAATTCTGCACTGTGTAGAACAACTTTTTAACTGCGCTACGTGATGCAACAAAAATGTAATAGGGATACAAGGTATATATGTCCGGCACCGCTAGCGAGGGAGACCGCAAGAGGCTGTATCTGTGTAGGCAATCATGAAATGTACCAACAAATATGCGTGCTGTGACTCTCCAGATGGTGGTGCAGTTATCCAATATCAAATAGTAGATACACACTGTATGAAAGAGCAGAATGGAAGACGCACTCACCACTTTCTTGCTGGGATGAATCTTTTCTTTAATTGCAGCATGCCATACAGAAAATAATCAGGTACAAAAGTGCACAGGGAGCTGTAGGTGGAAACAGGCAGGGGGCGGCAACTAGTTTCGTGCACGTAGTGCAGGGGGCGGCAACTAGTTTCGCGCACGTAGGCGCTTCCCCTGGCTCGCAGTGCGAGCCAGAGGAAGCGCCTACGTGCGCGAAACTAGTTGCCGCCCCCTGCCTGTTTCCACCTACAGCTCCCTGTGCACTTTTGTACCTGATTATTTTCTGTGCAGCATGCTGCAATTAAAGAAAAGATTCATCCCAGCAAGAAAGTGGTGAGTGCGTCTTCCATTCTGCTCTTTCAAAAAATGTAATAGGAATCACATTGGCATAGATCTCAAAGCAAACATTGTGAGCACGCACGTTCGCATAGGCGAATGAGAATAATTAAAGCAGTACTCCGGCAAAAAACATCTTATCCCCTATCTGAAGGGACCCCCGCGATCTCCAGTGCGGCACCCTGGTCATCCGTGCCTGGAGCGAACTCTGCTCTGTGCCAGATGACTGACCACTACAGCCGCCACGTAAAATCCATTCAAGTCTATGGGAGGAGACGCGACCGCTACGTACTAGCTGTCATGCCCCCTCCCATAGACATGAATGGAGGGGGCGTGGCATCACGAACACGGAAGCTTCTGCGTTCCGGACGCTGCTGGCCCGGAGATCGCGGGGGTCCCCAGTGGTGGGACCCCTGCGATTAGACATCTAAGATGTTTTTCACCGGAGTAACGCTAAGATAATCTCGACTCATGAGTCTTTTTAAGGTGTCGGCTTTGCAATACAATATCATAGCCCTTATAAAAAGCAATACTATTGCCCCATAAAGCCCCATGTGTATGGACTACAGATCACCCCAATGATTATGATCAAGTCCAATAAAGAAAAGATTACAGCCTGGATTAGGCTGCACATGATGTCCTTCTAAAGGAATTAAAAGTCAACAAACACCATAGGATCTGCTAACAATCTAATGTGTATGGGGTCATCATATACAGCGTCATTAACTATTATCGTGTATTGGTAATACATACTTTTTCCATATATTGTGAGCAGTTTGACTCTTGTAATAAGTTTGAAGCTTCTTGTTTGTAATACTCCCCTGTTTCAGCCAGAAAAGGCCACTCAAAAATTTCATGATAAAACTGAAAAAATGAGAAAATGCAGTTTGAAATCAAACAAGCCACGAACCGACATGGCAAAAACACAAAAAACACAATTCACAAGGACTTCAGTACCTTTAAGGGAAATTTTTTCTTATACTGTTCAACATGAACAAAGGAGTTGATAACCCCGTGGATTACTTTTTGATTTGGGTCTTCCCCACATCGATCACTGGAAAAGTAAAGACAGATGGTGAATAAGGCAAACTCATCAAAAGACACACCAAAACCTTTCAGGCTGGAACATAACACAGTTGTGACTGACGCTATCTAATATCAATTATCTTTTGGAAACAAAGCTGCTATGGTCAGCTAAAAATACTGATGTATGGCAAGATCATCCAGATGAGCCCTTTTCTGAAAGTTCTGTTTTTGGACAGTTTAGTCTGCCATATTGCAGGTGAGAGAATTCCATTAAAGGGGTACTCCTGTGGAAAACTTTTTTTTTCAAATCAACTTTCTCCAGAAAGTTAAACAGATTTGTAAATTACTTCTATTAAAAAATCTTAATCCTTCCAGGACTTTTTAGGGGCTATATACTACAGAGGAAATGGTTTACTTTTTAGATTTCTCTGATGTCATGACCACAGTGCTCTCTGCTGTCCATTTTAGGAACTGTCCAGAGCAGCATATGTTTGCTATGAGGATTTTCTCCTCCTCTGGACAGTTCCTAAAATGGACAGAGATGTCAGCACAGAGCACTGTGGTCATGACATCAGAGAAATCTATAAAGATAAGCATTTCCTCTGTAGTATACAGCCCCTAAAAAGTACTGCAGGGATTAAGATTTTTTAATAGAAGTAATTTACAAATCTGTTTAACTTTCTGGCACCAGTTGATTTAAAAAAAATAAATAAAAAAAATGAAGTTTTCCACGGGAGTACCCCTTTAATGATTAAATAGCAGCATTTTGGAGGATCAAAATGTTAGGCATATGGGCGACTGAAAGGGGAACTCCGGCCCTAGACATCTTATCCCCTATCCAAATAATAGGGAATAAGAGGTCTAATCGCGGGGGGGCCCACCACTGGGGACCCCTGCGATCTCACCTGCGGCATCTCAGACATCATGTGCACGGAGCGAACTTCGCTCCATGCCGGATGACTGACAATGCGGGGCAGAGGCTCGTGATGTCAGAGTCACGCCCCGCTCATGACATCACAGCCACGCCCCCTCAATGCAAGTCTATGTGAGGGGGTGTGACTGTTTTGTATTTTTCCTCATGCACCGGGGTAACGGTTCGGCTTCATCCTGGCTTCCGATTCAACATCCACGAGTGCCTAGAGACTAAGCAACTATAAACGGTGAGCTGGCTACATTTTTCTTTGACTATATTAGCAATATCTAGACCAGTGTTTCCCAACCAGGGTGCCTCCAGCTGTTGCAAAACTTCAACTCCTAGCATGTCCGGACAGCCT
The DNA here is from genome assembly GCF_029499605.1 of Hyla sarda. Taxonomy (NCBI): domain Eukaryota; kingdom Metazoa; phylum Chordata; class Amphibia; order Anura; family Hylidae; genus Hyla; species Hyla sarda. The sequence goes on from NC_079193.1 coordinate 49,320,562, forward strand.
TTGGCTGTCCAGGCATGCTGGGAGTTGTAGTTTTGCAACAGCTGAAGGCACCCTGGTTGGGAAACACTGATCTAGACACAGGAGCATATTGTAAATGGATTTTTTTTTTACATTTTATATGATCTAACAAAGAAATATATGACTTATTGTTAGACAGCCCCTGAAAATACCAGTTTGTACATTTCACACAGACACCTAAAACACTGCCTGATATTTAAAAGGCTTTTCTAGTGACTTATCCCATATCCTCTGTGACGTGCAGACATCTGGGGTCCTGTTCTGGAGATAGGAAGGGTCCCAGTGGTGGGACTCTCCATGATAAGAAACGTATCCCCTATCCTGTGGATACGGCATAAGCAAGTTGTTCTTCACTGGACCATTCCTTTTAGAAAATATTGGGAGACTATCGGAAACTACATAAAAGTTACTTGTCTGCATGTCCATATAGATAAAGGCAAGGGTAAAAACCTCAGCCAAGCATAACACTTTATGTGACAATGTGATTCTCCTCATATATCCTCTCCTTTTTAGGAAATTAAAGGGGTATTCCAGGAAAAAACTTTTTTATATATATATATATATATATATATATATATATATATATATATATATATATATATCAACTGGCTCCTGAAAGTTATACAGATTTGTAAATTCCTTCTATTAAAAAATCTTAATCCTTTCAATAATTATCAGCTGCTAAAGTTGAGTTGTTGTTTTCTGTCTCGCAACAGTGCTCTCTGCTGACATCTCTGCTTGTCTCAGGAACTGCACAGAGTAGAAGAGGTTTGCTATGGGGATTTGCTTCTAAACTTGGCGGTTCCCGAGACACGTGTCATCAGAGAGCACTTAGAAAAGAACAACTCAACTTCAGCAGCTCATAAGTACTGAAAGGGTTAAGATTTTTTAATAGAAGTAATTTACAAATATGTTTAACTTTCTGGAGCCAGTTGATATATATAAAAAAAAGTTTTTTCCTGGATAACCCCTTTAAGGAAAGTTCACCTGCAGGAATGAAGGACTTTACTTTAGTGAGGCGACCGATGCTACGCTCTCCTCTGTTCACAGATGTGATGACATCACCAGGGAGAGCAGCAGACACATCTAGATATCTGCACTGCTTTACCTCAAAGTTTTATTGTGACCCTTGGCTTTTTTTTTTTTTTTTTAAGTTGGCCTTAACAACTCCTATTCATGGCCAAAATGTGATTGTTAAATTTGTTACACTTTTTATTCCACGTCATCCTCCTTTCCCGGAGCAGAGGTTAATAGAGCGCTTACTAATACAGTAATCTTCTGTGCGCCTTTGCGTCGAAAGAGAGAGGTTAAATAGGATTACAGAAAAATAGCAAATGAAGAGAACATAGGACGTCATAAACAGAGCTAGAAGCAGGCGGCTAAACTGGGACACCTGTGGATGACGGAGAGGAAAGGGGAAAGCTGCGGGACCTTGACCTTTATGGGACGCATCCAAGTATTTTGGCTCCATCTAACATTCCATGTAACACAATCATACAACTTAATTTGTATGATCATTATATGTAATGATATATGCATTACATACATATATATATATATATATATATATATATATATATATATATATATTAGGGATCGACCGATATCTTTTTTAGAGGGAAGATACCGATAATCGGTGCAGGTTAGGGCCGATAGCCGATAACTTATACCATATTCCGGTATAAGTTATCGGCTATTTATCCCCCCGCGACACCGCTGCAGATCATTGATTTAAAGCGGGCCCTTTAAATCAATGCACTGAAGGGGCTTTTGCGGTGCCATAGGCCGCTGCCACCCGCTACTCTCCCCCTGCCTGTCCGGGGGTCCTATCACCGCCACCCACGCACCGCTCCGCGCCCCCTACCGCCGCGTCGCACCCCCCACCGCCCCGGCCCCATTGCCTCCCCATCCCCGGTTTTATAATTACCTGGGCCCAGGGTCCACTCTACATCTGGCTCCGGTGGTGTCCTCCTGAGCTGTCACTGTGCACACTGACTGTGACGTCACGTCGCGCACGTCACTCGTCATTGCGCACAGCGTAACGCAGGACGCAGCAGGAGCCCCAGGAACAGGTAATAATAAAACCGGGGATGGGGGAGGCAATAGGGCCGGGGCGGTAGGCGGTGCGACGCGGTGCGGCGGGTCGGGGGGGGGTTGTTTGGCGTTCGCAGTGCGGTGGGAGCGGTGCGGGGGGCGGGGCATTATCGGCAGGGTAATTGCCGATACCGATAATTCCCAAAATCGTGATTATCGGCCAAACCGATAATCGGTCGTCGATCCGTAATATATATATTTATATTTATATATATATATACACACACACACATATATTACTAGCAAGTTGTATAATTTTATTTAAAAGGTGTGTTCTTACAAAGACAGTCTTTTTTGTAAATGGAAGAAAATACGTCTTCGCACTAACGTCTGACATGTCACAATAACATCCTAGAAGTTGTAAATCGGTGTGGGTCTGGTTGTCGTGCCGAGACCCTCACTGATCACTATACTATGAAACATTCGCTAAATCCATACACTGCACACCTGTCTTTCCGAGAAGACCTGAACACTAAGGAAGGGACACAGCATTTAGCTGAGCGCTTCAGCCCCTTACGTCTAGTGATTGGCGGGGGTCTCATTCACAACATTAAAGGGGTACTCCTGTGAAAAACTTTTTTTTTTTTTTTTAAATCAACTGGTGCCAGAAAGTTAAACAGATTTGTAAATTACTTCTATTAAAAAATCTTAATCCTTCCAGTACTTTTTAGGGACTATATACTACAGAGGAAATGCTTTACTTTTTAGATTTCTCTGATGTCATGACCACAGTGCTCTCTGCTGACCTCTGCTGTCCATTTTAGGAACTGTCCAGCGCAGCATATGTTTTCTATGGGGATTTTCTCCTTCTCTGGACAGTTCCTAAAATGGACAGCAGAGGTCAGCAGAGAGCACTGTGGTCATGACATCAGAGAAATCTAAAAAGTAAAGCATTTCCTCTGTAGTATATAGTCCCTAAAAAGTACTGGAAGGATTAAGATTTTTTAATAGAAGTAATTTACAAATCTGTTTAACTTTCTGGCACCAGTTGATTTAAAAAAAAAAAAGTTTTCCAAAGGAGTACCCCTTTAAGACATCCCTATAACATGTCAAAAGTTTAGTTACACCCAGCAATTATCTATTACTATCAGGGAGGCACAGATCAAGCCATTACTTTACATTGCAGCATTAAAAATGAGTAGTAGACCATGTAATGCAGTGTTTTCCAACCAGCATGCCTCCAGCTGTTTCGAAACAACAGTAGAACACATAAGTTGACTAATTTATATGTAGCAACGTTAAAGCTGCATCTATTCACCAGTTTCCCGTATTAAGAAATGAGAGATGTCACCTACCTCTTAATCTCTTTGAGAAGCATTCTAAGGAGGGTTTCCTGCAGCGGCTCAATCATCAGCTTCCTCCACATATCAAGTGCTAACTGCAAAAGACATGAGGTACTATTAAAAAGACAGTCTCTATAGACAGCAATGCATTTTTAAGCGAATTTCGCCAAAAGAATCAACTTGCCGATTGTTTTGGTGGAGGCTGGAATCGGGATTTTCACGGTGCAGCAGAACCCCATTCAAAATTAGACTGCAACAGAATTTCCGAGCTGAATTTTTCCTCTGGATTCCACTCTGAAATTCCATCATGTAAATATGGCCATAGAAGTCTACTTCTAGGTCTTTAAAAAAAATAAAAATAAAAAAAAATGCCATACTCAGAGCATACTACCTAAAAACGCCGCTAAAAAGGGCAAAAAATTTCAACCTGCTATGAGAATCTGGTGTTTCATATTTAGCTATTGACGCCCAGCCAAAATCCTGCACAAAAGAACGCCATGCAGGAAGTATGGCTTTTTTTGGAGCATTTTTTTTCTTCACAAAAATGCCCTGCGTGTTTCCAGCCTTTAAAGGGTACTCCAGAGGGGGGAAAAATATTGAAAATCAACTGGAACCAGAAATTTATACAGATTTGTAAATTACTTCTATTAAAAAATAAATCTTATCAGCTGCTGTATGCTCCAGATGAAGTTGTGTAGTTTTTTCCAGTCTGACCCCAGTGCTCTCTGCTGACACCTCTGTCCGTGTCAGCAAATCCCCATAGCAAACCTCTCTGCTCTGGACACTTCCTGACATGGACAGAGGTGGCAGCAGAGAGCACTGTGGTCAAACTGAAAAGAACTACACAACCTCCTCGGGAGCATACAGCAGCTGATAAGTACTGGAAGGATTAAAGGGGTACTCCCACCCTAGACATCTTATCCCCTATCCAAAGGATAGGGGATAAGATGTCTGACCGCGGGGGTCCCGCCGTTGGGGACCCCCGCAATGTTGCATGCGGCACCCACCTGTTTCTTGTCCGGAAGCGCTGGAGGGTCTCGGTCGCGACCACTGGAACGGAAGTCTGTGACGTTAGGACTGCGCCCCCATCCCATCCCCTCAATGCAAGTCTATGGGAGGGGGCGTGACCACCGCAGTCAGACATCTTATCCCCTATCCTCTGGATAGGGGATAAGATGTCTAGGGTGGCAGTACCCCTTTAAGATTTTTTTTATAGAAGTAATTTACAAATCTGTATAACTTTCTGGCACCAGTTGATTTGAATCCTCAGTAGTACCTATTTAAATAGACAAATGATTCCTCAGCATATCTATTATAAACACTCACTTCACCAATCTCCATCAGCGGCTCATTCATGTCTACTCCTCCATAGCCGTACTGCAGATCTGCTTCAGTCAGCTTGTTTTTCTTTATGAACTGTGTGTTGAGATACCTGTGGTGGACAAATCCCTGTGATCATGAGAATACGACACCCTGCAACTTCTCATCAGATTTTATTTATTATCATGATAGATGATGAGCATTAAAACTACAACGGAAGATGCAGGTGAGAAGTATAATGAGAATAATGGTCACATTTCTGCACATAAGATAAATTAGAAAGAGGTTTCTTTGTTAGGGTGTAGTAGTAACATGCCAGACCAGGGGGTCTTCACTAGACTCTCCAGCTATCATGTGAACCCCCTCATCTAATGGCTAAGATCAGTGTTTACCAAACAGTGTGCCTCCAGCTGCTACAAAACTACAACTCCCAGCGTGCCTAGAAAGCCAGTCTGTTCAGTTTAATTAACATTATATTTTTATATGAAAAGAGAAAAAGTGGTGGTCCGGCACTTTCAGGACTAGGGCAGTATGTGTAAGGACAGATGAATGCAGATAAGGCAAAATGTGGACCATGGCGGTGCACCTCAGCATAAGCAAACGTGATATGACAAAGAAGAGGCCAAAACGAGGTTGTACTCACCATCCGCTGGCTTTAGTCAACACGGTACAGGCATAGATGAGCGGAGGCAGGGGCACACCGGGACAAGTTGTTTCGTGCTGGTTTGTGCTTCTTCTGGCCGGAGGCCAGAAGAAGCACAAACCAGCGCGAAACAACTTGTCCCGGTGTTCCCCTGCCTCCACTCATCCATGCCTGTACCGTGTTGACTAAAGCCAGCGGATGGCGAGTGCAACCCCATTTTGGCCTCTTCGTTGTCTCATTATATTTTTATAGTTCAGACATTTACACAGCGATACCAGACGATTCAAACTTATTAGGGAAGGGGTTAAATTCCATTTATTAAATTATTTTTTTTTAAACATTTTTACACTATTTTTTAGTCCCCATAGGGTACTACAACATGCAATTATTGGATTGTTTACGTTGAAAAATGCTATGTCATAGCATAGCACTGATCAGTGTAATCAGTGCTCCATTGCTCTGGAGCCTTGGAGCAGGAGGCAGGTAAGAGCCCTCCCGCCGTCTTCTCAGCTGATCGGGACACCAAGGTTTCACAGTAGTGGTTCCATTCAGCACCGCTGAGCAGTCGGGATTGTTTTATTTTTATTTTACTTTTTATTTTAGACTACACAATCAACTTTGATCGCAGCATCTAGGGGGTTTATGCCAGGCATCACCGTGATCGATGATGTCCAGCATTAGCCACTGGTCCAAAGCACACGTCATGGATGGGGAGCAGCCGAAGGGCGTACTTGTTCGCCCTGCGCCCTTAAGAGGTTAAGTCTAATTTGTATTTCAACTATAGGTGTGATGGAGGTATCAATCAAACAAAAGGGTATGCATGGATTCAGGGTCGGAAGCCCTATACAGCCATGGCCTTAGTTTATACACCAAAAACCAGCCTGGTGCGTTTTGGAACTTCAGGACCTTAATCATGGCATCTGTGGGAAAGTGCAGCTAAAACAGAGGTATCCGAAAAATTAAGACAAATAGATAAAGGCAGTCTGTAAGCCAGAGGTCTTTAAGGCAATAAAAATGTGTGTAAACTTGTGTAAAGTTTAATATAAACAATCAAAATAAATTGCCGAAATTCAATACAATTCTCCAGTATTAGCAGAGATATGCAGGAGGATGTAGTCCTTCATCTAAAAGCAAATCACACTGCAGGGAAATAGTGGACTCCAAATCTTCAAGAGTGTACCTTATGAAAAAGGGGGAACACAAACAACATACCACCAGACCACCCAAACACGTTTCTGTCCCAATATGACGATCTCCTCCCCGCTCGGGATGTGAGCAATAAACAAACCGAGTGATATGGTGAGGACACACAACAGTAAATAGACCAGACAGACTGACAGCATGACCTCACAATAAGGACCTGCACCCATATAAATTAACCAAAGGTAAAACATGTAATAGAAAAGTGTAAATGGAACAGAAACGGGTAGGTATAGAAATGTGCTGTGACAATTATTGTTATCACAAGTAGGTAATGGATAACCTAAACCAAGAATAAGTATAAGAATAAGGTCTAATATTCTAATAAATGCGGGCTAAAGTAATGGTACCAGAGTGTCACGCTAGGGGGGTACATCGCGGGAGTGCCCGATAGATCAGACCCTCACTGCGCTGTTAGTACGGTCTATTACTGTTGTGTGTATTCACCATATCACGTGGTTTGTTTATTGCTCACATACCCTATAGCGGTTCCTCCCCCCCCCGAGGAAGTTGTAGGTCAAATTGCAACAGAAATGTATTGGGTGGTCTAGGGGTATGTTGTTTAACAGGGTGCACCCTATTTAACACTATTTATAGCCCTGCAGTGTGATTGCTTTGTTTGTCTTGGCTTTTAGATGAAGGACTGCATCCTCCTGCATATCTATCCTAATACAGGATAATTATTTTAATTGTTTATGTTAAAACGTTGAGTTTTTTCACTTTAAGTACGTTTACACAAAATAGAGGTACAGTAACTCACATTTGCAAAAAGAGGGTATAAAAACAGAGTTGATTCTTTACCTATATAGACAGTCCATGTAGTCTGCCCCTCTACTGTATTCCTCCCAGGACCGGTGATACACCACAAGAACTTGTTCTGCCGACGCCAAAACTTTCTGTGAAATAAAAAGTAAATGATTAGTTTTCTTAAGGAGGCGACAGGTTTGCGTATTTAAAAGGGACTGTATGCGACTAAAAAGACATGGCGGCTTTCATGCCATGTGCTGTCGTTCAGTCCAATTCATGGAAAGCTTATAAGCTGCAAAGATTTCCAAGTCCCAAGAGAACAAGATTATTAATAGATAAGTTACTCATACAGATTTTTTTGAGGTTATTCAGCATATCCGATGCCTGCCACAAATATAAGGCTCTGTTCACACCTTAAAGGGGTACTTCGGTGGAAAACATTTTCTTTTTAAATCAACTGGTGCCAGAAAGTTAAACAGATTTGTAAATTACTTCTATTAGAAAATATTTACCCTTCCAGTACTTTTTAGCAGCTGTATGCTACAGGGGAATTTTTTTTCTTTTTGAATTTCTTTTTTGTCTTGTTCACAGTGCTCTCTGCTGACACCTGATGCCCGTATCAGGAACTGTCCAGAGCAGCATAAGTTTGCTATGGGGATTTACTCCTGCTCTGGACAGTTCGTGATACAGGCATCAGGTGTCAGCAGAGAGCCCGCAAGGCTGTCAACGGAACGTCAGTGTGAACAAAGCCTTGTATTTGTGGGCAGCATCGGATATGCTGAATAACCTCAAATATAACTGTATGAGTAACTTATCTATCAATAATCTTGTTCTCTTTGGACAAGACAAAAAAGAAATTCAAAAAGAGAAGAATTTCCTCTGTAGTATACAGCTGCTAAAAAGTACTGGAAGGGTAAAGATTTTTTAATAGAAGTAATTTGAAAATCTGTTTAACTTTCTGGCACTAGTTCATTTAAAAAAAAAAAGAAATAATGTTTTTCACCGGAGTACCCCTTTAACATATTTGACATAAAAGAATGGTCACAGTTGCTTACCGCATGTAACTGTAAAACATGATTCTCTAAGAAGGTTTTTGTTTCGGCATATAGTCTCTCTCCAAGAGGTTCTGGGTAGGCAACACAGAGTGCATAAATATCACTGAAGAAATGTTAAAGAAAACCTTGAACAAACTCCCAATGTTTCTATACCAGTGTTTCCCAACCAGGGTGCCTCCAGCTGTTGCAAAACTACAACTCCAAGCATGCCCGGACAGCCGAAGGCTGTCCGGGCATGCTTGGAGTTGTAGTTTTGCAACAGCTGGAGGCACCCTGGTTGGGAAACACTGTTCTATACCATATCATTATACACAAAATATGATCAGTCTATATTATTCACCATATATAAACCTATACAATCATACTGTAATAAATATAAACCTCTTAATTGAAATCTATTATATTAGGGTCTAATGCAAGCTTCAAAGCACATAAAACCAAAAAAGATTAGGCGGAATGTACACTACGGAAAATCCGCCGCAAGCCCCATTGAAGTCAGTAGGGACTGTGGTGGATTTTCCACAGCGTAAATTCCGCGGCAGAAAATCTGCTGCGCACAGCTGAGAAGAGCCCGCTCACTTTCAAATACGCAGCAGGAAACCCGCTAAAAAATCTGCGCGTGTGAACGTATCCGCGCAGGTACATTCACACGCGCAGATTTTCAGCATATTTTAGGCTGCAGATCCGCTGGTGAAGGCCCGCTCTATGCTGTCTTTACATGTGCCTGCTGGTAGCGGCAATACGCCGCTACCAGCAGGCACACTGCGATGTGAGAGTCGCAGTATACTCACACATCGCGGGAGCTCTCTGCCTAACTCAGAGCAGGTAGAGCGGCCGCGATGTGCCAGTATGCCGCGCACATCACTGCAGTGTGTCTGCTTGTAGCGGCGTATTGCCGCTACCAGCAGGCACATGTAAAGACAGCATAAAGCTGGGGCCTTCACCAGCGGATCCGCAGCTAAATACGCTGCGAAAATCCATGCGTGTGAATGTACCCTTAGTAAGATTATTCTGTGGTTGCAGTGGAAAAAAACAACTCTAAAAGTCCCCAAAATGTTGGTAGGATTGCCAGACTAATGTGCATGAAAGCCTTCAATCTCTGCCCCCAAAAGATGATATCAAGGGGGAGAAGAATTGGGCATTTCAATTTCAACAACCGATCTTTTAGTTCTTTAAGGGTCTATTCACACGTACAGTATTCTGCGCAGATTTGATGTGCAATATTGATGTGCAGGATTTTCTGCTGCAGATGTCATTGTAAACTGAATGACTGAACACAGCCTGAAATCCTGCACATCAAATCTGCGCATCAAGTCTCCAGAGTACGGATATTCATGGTGCAGCATAGGATGTTTTATAATATCTTTTAATTTCGGGTGGATGGGTTGTTGCGGGATAGTTGAAGTGCACTTATTTAGTGCCAGGCAGGCCAGTCAGGGTGTCACCAATGTGGTACGCCCCACCTCCCCGTCACTCTCTAGCAACGCTACTGGTAATAAAGGGTAGATAAAGAACGTCGGCTGTTACATAGTTACATAGTTAGTATGGTTGAAAAAAGACATATGTCCATCAAGTTCAACCAGGGAATTGAAGGGAAGGGGTATGGTTAGATGAAGGGGAAGGAATTTCATTTTATATTTCTGCAAAAGCATTAATGTTATATTGTTCTGGGAATGTATATAATCCTGTTTTGAAGCTTTCAACTGTTCCTGCTGTGACCAGTTCCTGAGGTAGACTGTTCCATAAATTCACAGTTCTTTTGGCAAAGAATGATTGTCACCCCTTGAGACTAAACCTTTTCTTCTTCAGACATAGGGAGTTGCCCCTTGTCCTGTAAGGGGGTTTAACCTGGAACAGTTTTTCCCCAATTTTTTTGTATGGGCCATTTATATACTTATATACGTTGATCATATCCCCCCCCCCCCTTAAACTTCTCTTCTCAAGACTAAACAAATGTAATTATTTTAATCTTTCCTCATAGCTAAGATGTTCCATGCCCCATGTTAATGGGGCGTCTCTGCACCCTTTCCAGCTCCACAACGTCCCTTTTATTAACATAAGGGAAAACTTTTCTATTTTAAAAAGCGGGTTTCCCGAGTTTTTGCTTACGTGTGATTTATTCATCAAGGTCGTGCGACTATTTGATAAATAAGCAAAAGTAAGCATGTAAGCACAAGTAAAAAAAAAAATTGTCATATAAAAGCCATACATTTGAAAAGAATGATAAATCTCCATTGGATTTTAGATGTGTATACATCTATACTATTTGTTCTTCCTAAAGGATGGGGCTGTTTAGTTTCTAAATGCTTTTCCTTTATGCTATTTTATTAAAAATAAAGCCTTGTGCAGACAATAGATTTTACCATTTAGAAAATAAAATCTGCAACTCATCTGTGTGAGAAATCTGAGGACAGATGTGGGATTTTCACCAAATGTAGGGTCACACATAGCGTATACACTGCGTAATTGATGTTGTGTATTTCAGTGCTAGCGTGCTAGCCAGTGTTTATTATTACTCTCATAGACTTTGCTAGCACAATTCTTCTGTGATTTTCACTCCAATATTTATTTTTACCAACATACAAAATGACTGTTGTCTCAGATTTTTCCCAGCTTGCAATGCAGCTGAGACCTGACTCAGTCAACTGATGACAGGGAGCCTGTCTGCTTCAATGGGTGGAGGGATCGCTTGGTGGGAGAGAGATCAATCTGCAACAGCTGTAGGCACCCTGATTGAAAACCACAGGTCTTTTGAATGGATTCAGCTCATTTATGTTTCAATGGGTGGGGTGGCTGATGTGTGAGAGGGAGGAAGATGGAATTGTGGGATTTGTAGTCAAAAAAAGAAAAGTCAAACAGGAACTACCAGTTCACAAACAGCTAGCCACAGTGTTATGGTAATCTCACAACGTAGCCATTTAGCCCCAAGACAAGCGCAGATCCTTCCTAAGGATGTCTATTACTGTCTGCCAGGTACGTACTAAAATCACCTTATGGTGGAGAACCCCTTTAAATGTACAGAGAACTTTAAAGGGAATCTATCACCATGAAAATGATGTCTAATCTATCAGCCATATGGAGACATAGATTTGTGTGTGTAAAATATAAAATCTTTGTGGGAGAAGATAGCTTGTCATATATATATTATACTGAATCATTTAAAACTAAGATATGAATCTGCTCATATCTTCCTGCTCTATAATATGATACTAATAGATTTAATGACAATTTTATGGTTTAGGGTCCCCTTTAAGGAATGTATAGATGTTCTGACAGTATGGAGTACACAGCCGCTGTCTTTGCAGTGACTTCTGATGTGCTAGTAAAGCATTGCCATCAATTTCCCTCCGCCGTTCCAGCATGCCCACAGGCCAAGCAACTACAGATCTGCCAGTCTCAAAATAGTGCACACTGGCATGATGCTACAGATCAAAGCAGACTTGGAAGAAAGCAACTTGCGTAGCTCTTGGCAACCGGTTAGCAAACTAAGCTTCTCTAAAGAGACCCCCCAGGATCAGTCATCGCTGACTAAGTCCGCTCCACGCTTCAGGCAGTTGTAAAGAACACTTTAGTGGAGCAGAGAGGATTCACTATTAACAGGTGCTAGCTACAATCTGACAGCACTGACGCGCCAGGCGCAGCACTTGTTGACAACCCACCAGAAAGCGGCAGCCACAAACTGTGCTGTAACAGAAAGAATATCCACAAGAAAAGCCTGTTTAAGCCTGCGTAATCCATACGGAAAGGCCATGCCAACATTGGCTTTTTATGCATTCTATGTCACTTTGTTTGGCAAATTGATCATATACAAAATTTTTATAATCTTTACTATTGGATTAAAAAGAACACCCAAAAAATGTATTATACTAAATAGATACACAACTTTATTCTAATACAGGTCATTAACATTTTAAATAGTGGCTGGAGATCTCTGTTTCCTATACAGAATCCCCAACATGGGAACTGACAAAACTCCGTAAGACTACAGCCACCACTATAGACAGATGTATTAGCGTGAAAGAGAATGCTACTATATGCTGTGACAGAGTGGTGATTAGGGGATGCTATATTTTCCCAAGGTACCTTTTATATGTATCTTCCAGGTTTCAGGAAGCGCATATCCCATCCAGGGAAAGCTAGGTGTTATATAAGGAATTCAGGATAGTGTGTAATCCCTAGCAGACCAAGCTGCTGGGGAACCTTTGGTAAAGTCTGTTTGTGGGCCTGGATTTTTATGGAATGAAAATTAAGTTTGGTAGTTGGGGCTTTGAATTCCTTTCTGGCCAGTACAAGTTTTTATTGTGGCCCAAATCAGCACAGGTGCTGAAGACAGCTGTGTACTGTGCTTTACAGCAAGGTATAACTCAGCCTGCTAGCGATGCTGTATGGAATCTGTACCTCTGTTGGGAGTTTGAATCCTGAGTTTGCAGCCTCAAAGGTCACATTTGTCTTGTGTGAAAAACACTTTTTGATGACTATTTTGTTGGGTAGCCACACTATGTTCACACTACGTAATTCCCGCGGAATTCTCTGAGCGGAATGCCGAGAACGGAATTACGTGCTGTAAACATAAACATCAGTGTGAATGGGTCTTTCGCGAGAATTCAGTGGTGGACAATTCCGCCGCTGAAATTGTTCTGCGCAAAGAAAGAACATGTACATTCTTTGCGCGGAAGTCCGCGAACACTGCATAGCCGTCGATGGTGACGGCGCAGTGCTGTGCGGTCCTAACGCTGAAGTATTGCGGCAGCGGCCGCCAGAATGGAATCTCCGCTCGCGGAATTCTGCGAGCGGAGATTCCATTCATAATCCGTAGTCTGAACATACCCTTAACAGTTGGACATGTAGGATTTATTATGTATAATGTACCTGAATGTAAAAGCTGTAGTTTTGTTAAAAAAATAAATAAAACAGGGGAAGTACTGATTAAACTTCAATCCAATGTCTATGTCTTTGACTGTTATTGCCGTTGGTTTATGGAGCTAATCTCCCACATTTGTATTAAATAAAGTGGTAAAAAAAAAAGAAACTTTCACATGTAGCGTGAGGGGTTATTTCACCTCTGATCCTGATTTTGATAAAAGGCGGCAGCTGGTCTTATCTATCACAGTTTTGTGTGGAGCAATAGCAAATAACGGGTGCTGAATCTCCAATTTCAGAAACCTCCGGCTTTCCAGGACTGGGGACGTGATGTCACGCCACGTCCCCTTCATTCATGTCTATGGGCTGTCACACCCCCTCCCATAGACATGAATGGAGGGGGCGTGGCGTGACGTCACGTCCCCAGTCCCGGAGGTTTCCGAAAACTGGAGATTCAGCACCCGCATAGAAAGCAGCTGCTCCAGGGAGATTGCGGGGTGTCCCAGCGGCGGGCCCCCTGTGATCAGACATCTTATCCCCAATCATTTGGATAGGGGAAAAAATGTTTTTGCCGGGATTACCCCTTTAAATATTATTTTCACAACCAAATGTACTGCTCTAGTGAGCACCCTTTTATTACTTTCATGTTTGGAAAAAGTGGAATGAATTATTGTAAAAGTGTTTACATAAAAACACTGCATTTCCCAGGTTTCCCACCACTTTGGCAGCTTCTCACAGAAGATCTGCTCCGGATGAACAGCCAGACCTAAGTATACATTGCTGCCAGATGCCTTGTTCTGTGCTCCACATTCTTCTGGACTATCTACAACCAAGATGACGCACTCTGTGACCTTACAAGTCTTCTGTCCTCCAGTACAAATGCACTTAGTTTAACCCTTTTAAAACCAGGTTTACTTTCACTTTTGCTTTTTCATGTTTTCCTCCTCGCCCTTTAAAAGCCATAACTCTAATTTTTCCATCTATAGACCCATATGAGGGTTTTTTTTTTTTTTTTTTTGCACGACCAATTGTACTTTGTGATTACATCTTTCATGCTACCATAAAATGTATGGCGGAACTGGACAAAAAAAAAAAAAAAACTTGTGGGGTGAAAAAAAATAAAATATGCCATGCATGTTAAAGGGATATTCTGACCATAGACATCTTATCCCCTATCCTACAATTGGTTGCCGTCAAGCCCCTACCATAGACATGAATGGAGGGGGCATGGCGTGACATCACATCTCCAGTCTCGGAAACATATTTTATATTTTTTTTCAATTTACGACATTCACCAATACAAATACACATATACAGTGGGGCAAAAAAGTATTTAGTCCGCCACCAAGTGTGCAAGTTCTCCCAATTAAAAAGATGAGAGGCCTGTAATATTCATCATAGGCATACCTCAACTATGAGAGACAGAATGAGAAAAAAAATCCATAAAATCACATTGACTGATCTTTAAAGCATTTATTTGCAAAGTATGGTGGAAAATAAGTATTTGGTCACCTACAAACAAGCAAGATTTCGGGCTCTCACAGAACTGTAATTTCTTTTTTAAGAGTCTCCTCTGTCTTCCACTCGTTACCTGTATTAATGGCAGCTGTTTGAACTTGCTTTCAGTATAAAAGACACCTGTCCACAACCTCCAACAGTTACACTCCAAACTCCACTATGGCCAGGACCAAAGAGCTGTCGAAGGACACCAGAAACTAAATTGTAGACCTGCACCAGGCTGGGAAGACTGAATCTGCAATAAGCAAGCAGCTTGGTGTAAAGAAATCAACTGTGGGAGCAATTATTAGAAAATGGAAGACATACAAGACCACTGATAATCTCCCTCAATCTGGGGCTCCACGCAAGATCTCACCCCGTAGTGTCAAAATGATCACAAGTGCCAGACGTGTCCCCTGCTTAAGCCAGTACATGTCCGGGCCCATCTTAAGTTTGCTAGAGAGCATTTGGATGATCCTGTCATATGGTCAGATGAAACCAAAGTAGAACTTTTTGATAAAAACTCAACTCGTCATGTTTGGAGGAGAAAGAATGCTGAGTTGCATCGAAAGAACACCATACCTGCTGTGAAGCATGGGGGTGAAAACATCATGCTTTGGGGCTGTTTTTCTGCTAAGGGACCAGGACGACTGATCCGTGTAAAGGAAAGAATGAATGGGGCCATGTATCGTGAGATTTTGAGTGAAAACCTCCTTCCATCAGCAAGGGCACTGAAGATGAAACATGGCTGGGTCTTTCAGCATAACAATGATCCCCAACGAAGGAGTGGCTGCGTAAGAAGCATTTCAAGGTCCTGGAGTGGCCTAGCCAGTCTCCAAATCTCAACCCCATAGAAAACCTTTGGAGGGAGTTGAAAGTCTGTGTTGCCCAGCGACAGCCCCAAAACATCACTGCTGTAGAGGAGATCTGCATGGAGGAATGGGCAAAATACCAGCAACAGTGTGTGAAAACCTTGTGAAGACTTACAGAAAACCTTTGACCTCTGTCATTGCCAACAAAGGGTATATAACAAAGTATTGAGATGAACTTTTTGACCAAATACTTATTTTCCACCATAATTAGCAAATAAATTCTTTATAAAATCAGACAATGTGATTTTATGGATTTTTTTCCTCATTATGTCTCTCATAGTTGAGGTGTAAGTATGATGAAAATTACAGGCCTCTCATCTTTTTTAAGTGGGAGAACTTGCACAATTGGTGGCTGACTTAATACTTTTTTTTTGCCCCACTGTATATACACAATACACTGAGTTTTATATTGAATTGGGCCAGATTTTTTTCTCTCACATGGCTATGGAAAGCACCCAAACAGATCCCAGGCCTGCTCCATAGATCCTTAAAAGAGAACTCCAGCCAAAATTTACTTATCAACTATATACTGGATATGGGGTTAAGTAGCTGATCGTGGAGGGGTCACACTGCTGCCAACCATCAGGCTCTCTGAGTGAGCAGCGCGTGTCATCTAACGGTAGATGGTACCCACTCCATTCATTTCTATGGGAGTGCCGAATAGACCCGAGTACAGCTCTTAGTACAGCTCTTGGACATCATAGGCGGTCTCATAAAAATGAATGGAGATGACCGGTAAAGGACACGGGCTCCTCACTGAGAGAGTTTGGTCCCGTTTGTGGCTGGAGTTCTCTTTTAAGGTATACATGATGAAAACATGCATTAAGGGGTTTAACACTAGCAACTTAAATTAGTAAACAATAGAATCAGTTTGTACAAACACAGTAAACACACGAGAACAAAAGCCCACACCTGGCCAAAGACCCTATAATTCTACAAAACATCACATAAAGGATACGAGAAGCGGTCATTCCAGGTTGCCCTCTCGACGTAATCCAACTTGACAACTGCGTTGATTGTCGTTAAAAGTTTGTTCCATGTCTCATCAAAATCCACAACTCGTGGCTTCAATGACATGGTGGGGTTTCAATGTTAAAACCTGCAAAAGAAAGAATAACAATTAATTTTACATTAAAAATGTTACCTATGTGTCCTGTAATCCTATTGCCTAAAAGGGATTTACCAACTCCTGAAAATTTCCAAAAGCTCTTATAAAACTTTACTTATGTTTATGTAAAGACAATTGCACATGCCTAACAGATGCCGACTGTGAAAGAGCACGGTACAAGACGTGGTACCACCGTCAAGAAATCCCTGCTGCTTTCCCTAGGAGTTTAGAAGTTATAGCCAGGTAGCTCTTCCTCTCTGTCCCAAGAGCTGGACAACACAATTCAAGGAGTATTATATGTGCTAAAAATGATCGGGGGTCCCTCTGTAAAATCTTTTGGTCTCAGTCCCTACTTCCAAAATAGACTCGTCAGAGACTACGGCGAGTTACCACCACAGTTAGGCGAGTTACCAACGCAGACAGTGATTGGCTAAGCGAGCCATAATTCCCGAGATGAGCAAGTTTTGGAAGTGGCAGCCATAGCATTCAGTGTGAGTGGAAGACTTCACAGAGGGACCCCCGAGGGAGAGAGGTAGGTATGATTTTTTTTTTATTTCCATGGCAGCCCCAGCACAATAAGTCAAAAGATGAGAGTGCGCCAGGTCTTACTCCTAAGAACCACTGCGGTTGTAATTTATAAGCTAGTTAAATATGCTCCATTCCACAGCCGCTCGGCAGATCCAAAATTTTCACTGCATAGACTTATGCAAAGGATATATTGGATATGACTGACAGCTGGGGAGTGAGCTGCCGCGACCTTCACCCGGCTCTACCTTATGATCATCTGGTCTCTGAAGTGAGACACTGCAGCATTTTTTTTTCCTTCAATAGACTTCTATGGGGGAGATTGCAGAGTTGCAAATAGCAACCAATCAGCTCACTTCTTTCATTTTTGAAAAGGCCTCTGAGAAATGAAATAAGTGATCTGATTGGTTGCTATGGGCAACTCAGCAACTTTTCCTCTGGACGGGTTGTGATAACTCTCCACCTAGGTGTATGAATAAATTGTATTTTGAAAAAAACAAAAATGAATGGGATAAAATGTCAAAAAAGAACTGCTTATACTAATACACAAACACAAAAATAAATTGTGTGTGTTTTTAGCCTTACGCAGCGTTTCTGATTCTGAAGAGGGCACCCTCCCCTATTAACTCAGTATTCCCCCTAATGCAGAAATGGACAACTCCTTTACACAGTCCAGTAATAGGGACTTTCATAGGTACCAGTACACAAAAGGCTACAAAGTTCAATGGCAACAGCTTATTTACAGCTCCTTGGATTTGCTGAGCACTGGTATGAAGGAAACTACGGGAAAAGTGCAAAATACCTCATCATTTGTTATTCTATCCTTGGTTAACATTCAAAACCTTTCACAATATTTATCAGGCAACCGGGGAGATTTATGAAAACCTGTCCAGAGGAAAAGTTGCCCATAGGAACCAATCAGCTCACTTCTTTCATTTTTAACAAGGCCTCTGAAAAATGAAAGAAGCGATCTGATTGGTTGCTATGGGCAACTGGGAAACTTTTTCGGTGCACATGTTTTCATAAATCTCCCCCAATGTGTGTATATACCCCGACAATCCTTGTCAATATGCCCTGTGTAAATACAGTCATGGCTGTAAATGTTGGCACCCCTGAAATTTTTCAAGAAAATGAAGTATTTCTCACAGAAAAGGATTGCAGTAACACGTGTTTTGCTATACACATGTTTATTTCCTTTGTGTGTATTGGAACTAAACCAAAAAAATGGAGGAAAAAAAAGCAAATTGGACATAATGTCACCAAACTCCAAAAATGGTCTGGACAAAATTATTGGCACCCTTTCAAAATTGTGGAAAAATAAGATTGTTTCAAGCATGTGATGCTCCTTTAAACTCACCTGGGGCAAGTAACAAGTGTGGGCAATATAAAAGTCACACCTGAAAGCAAATAAAAAGGAGAGAAGTTCACTTAGTCTTTGCATTGTGTGTCTGTGTGCCACACTAAGCATGGACAACAGAAAGAGGAGAAGAGAACTGTCTGAGGTCTTGAGAACCAAAAATATCAACTATCTCCAGAGATCTAGATTTTTGCCTTTGTCCACAGTGCGCAACATTAGCTAATGTCCCTGGGCGTGGACGGAAGAGAAAAATTGATGAAAGGTGTCAATGCAGGATAGTCCGGATGGTGGATAAGCAGCCCCAAACAAGTTCCAAAGATATTCAAGCTGTCCTGCAGGCTCAGGGAGCATCAGCGCGAACTATCCGTCGACATTTAAATCAAATGAAACGCTATGGCAGGAGACCCAGGAGGACCCCCTGCTGACACAGAGACATAAAAAGGCAAGACTACAAAATGAACTTGAGTAAGCCAAAGTCCTTCTGGGAAAATGTCTTGTGGACAGATGAGACAAAGATAGAGCTTTTTAGTAAAGCACATCATTCTACTGATTACTGAAAATGGAACAAAGCCTACAAAGAAAAGAACACAGTACCTACAGTGAAATATGGTGGATGGTCAATTATGTTTTGGGGTTGTTTTGCTGCCTCTGGCACTGGGTGCCTTGAATGTGTGCAAGGCATCATGAAATCTGAGGATTACCAACAGATTTTGGGTCGCACTGCACAGCCCAGTGTCATAAAGCTGGGTTTGCGTCCGAGATCTTGGGTCTTCCAGCAGGACAATGACCCCAAACATACGTCAAAAAGCACCCAGAAATGGATGGTAACAAAGTGCTGGAGAGTTCTGAAGTGGCAGCAATGAGTCCAGATCTAAATCCCATTGAACACCTGTGGAGAGATCTTAAAATTGCTGTTGGGAAAAGGCGCCTTCCAATAAGAGAGACCTGGAGCAGTTTGTAAAGGAAGAGTGGTTCAACAATCCGGCTGAGAGGTGTAAGAAGCTTATTGATGGTTATAGAAAGCCACTGATTTCAGTTATTTTTTTCAAAACGTGTGCAACCAAATATTAAGTTAAGGGTGCCAATAATTTTGTCCAGCCCATTTTTGGAGTTTGGTGTGACATTATGTCCAATTTGCTTTTTTCCTCCCTTTTTTGGTTTAGTTCCAATACACACAAAGGGAATAAACATGTGTACAGCAAAACATGTGTTACTGCAATCCTTTTCTGTGAGAAATACTTCTTTTCTTGGGCTGGTGAGTTATGGTAGCTGGAGGCCTCTCAAATGTCAGTACAAAATGAAAAAAAAAAAAGTCACCTGGGGACCGAAACAAGTAAAATTAAGATCAGAAAATTATTTTTAAAAAAACTATTAGTAATAATAAATAAAATAAAAAAGCAATATAGGTTTGATTTATTTTTGAAGAATCGGAACAAAGAAAAAAAGTGGCCCACCTCATCTTTAATAACTGGGTGTCACTGCGATACACTACTTGCATTACACGTACAATTTAAAATAAAATGATTTTATGATATGTTTAACTGTAGCTGATTATGAAATAATACACCTGTATTCTATCACTATCTCTTCACTATATCCATATACTATACTAGCTTTTGCCTGCGGCTTCGCTTGCGTTAAATTTGGGGTAACATAGATTTACTTTTTACGATCCTATAGTAATGAGGCCGCTCTGGGTAAAGTCTACGGGCATCCAAACAACCCGAAACATTACATCTGCTGTTTCATGGAATTGAAGATCGACATCCTTTGAGGACTTTTACCGAGTCTGCGCGCAGGGGAACCCGCCTTCTCGCGCTGCTTATATACTGCCAACAGTCCTCATATCCCGTCCTCCTAATCCGATCATCCTCATCCTGACCTCCTATCTCGACCTTCTATTTCGATCTGCTATCTCGACCTCCCATCCCGACCTGTAATATGTGTACCAGGTATTGAAACATTTCCAGCCGTTTGGAAGTTATGCAGTAACATATATTTCCCATAGACTTGTATGGGACGTACAATCCCTTTTTCACCCCCTTAAGGGTACGTTCACACGCGCAGATTTTCGCAGCGTATTTAGCTGCGGATCCGCTGGTGAAGGCCCCACTCTCTGCTGGCTTTACATGTGCCTGCTGGTAGTGGCAATACACCACTACCAGCAGACACAGTGCAGCAATGTGCGCGGCATACTGGCACATCGCGGCCACTCTCCCTGCTCTGAGCTAAGCAGAGAGCTCCCGCGATGTGCGAGTATACTGCGACTCACACATCGCAGGGTGCTTGCTGGGAGCGGCGTATTGCCGTTACGAGCATGAACATGTAAAACCAGCATAGAGTGGACCTTCACCAGCGCATTTGCAGTGTAAAATACGCTGTAAATCCGCGCGTGTGAACGTACCCTAAGGGTGGCATTTCGAAAAATCCTTCCTTATTCCTTGTCTACATCTTAAAGGGGTACTCCGGTGAAAACCTTTTTTCTTTTAAATCAACTGGTGGCAGAAAGTTAAACATATTTGTAAATTACTTCTATTAAAAAATCTTAATCCTTCCAGTACTTATTAGCTGCTGAATGCTACAGAGGAAATTCCTTTCTTTTTGGAACACTGATGACATCACGAGCACAGTGCTCTCTGCTGACATCTCTGTCCATTTTAGCAACCATGCATAGCAGATGCATAGCAGATGCATAGCAGATGCATAGCAGATGCATAGCAGATGCATAGCAGATGTATGCTAAGGGCAGCATGGTGGCTCAGTGGTTAGCACTGCTGCCTTGCAGTGCTGGGGACTTGGGTTCAAATCCCACTAAGGACAACAATAAATAAAGCGTTATTATTATTATTATTATAACGTCAGCAAAGAGCACTGTGCTCGTGATGTCATCAGAGAGCATTCCAAAAAGAAAAGAATTTCCTCTGTAGTATTCAGCAGCTAATAAGTACAGGAAGGATTAAGATTTTTTAATAGAAGTAATTTGCAAATATGTTTAACTTTCTGCCACCAGTTGATTTAAAAGAAAAAAGGTTTTCACCGGAGTACCCCTTTAAAAACAACACCTGTGCAAAAATTCAGGTTTTTAGGTCCAAGGGTTTAGGCTGGGCGTTGAAGAGTCAGTGAGTGAGGTCTTCTCTTTTTATATATAAGATCAGTAACTCAGAGGAGTAAGGCTATGTTCACATCAGTGTTTCGGAGCTCCGTTACAAGAGCTGGTAGCGGGGATAGGACAGTGGTTATGACACCAGACAGGGGTTCCATTACATGCCCGTAATTTTTATCCTTTCCAAAGGATAGGGGAGAAGATGCCTGATCGCGGGGGTCCCGCGGGCTGTCACGCCCCCTCCCATAGGCTTGCATTGAGGGGGCGGAGCGTGACTTCACACGGGGGCTGGGGCGCGACGTCACAATGCTCCGGCCTCCGTGATCGCCAGTAATCAGACCCAGAGTGAACATGCTCCAGGGACTGATTATAACGGGGTGCTGCGTGCAAGATCACAGGGGTCCCCAGTGGCGGGACCCCCGCGATCAGGCATCTTATCCCCTATCCTTTGGATGGGGGATAAGATGTCTTCGCACTGGAGTACCCCTTTAAAACCGCAGCCTGTCCATGACGACGGGTTTCTACTGCATCACACTCTTAGTCATGGCTGAGGACAAAAAAAAAAAAAAAAACACCAATGTAAAAACTAAGTTTCCAGGGGAAGACTGGACTGATCCATGTCCAAAACCGTGGTAAATTCATGGCAGGCAAAATTAAAATTAGCTCAGAAATCTAAAGGCACGCCTCAGATTTCTGAAAAGGATTCCACAACTAAATGGTTTGCTTTGTTTATTTAACAACATATTAAAATGTTTATTTGTTGCTTTCCAAAAAGAAGCATTTTTGGGGGGAAATTACAAATGAAAGTGAATCTTTATCATATGTGCTCTTTTGCAAGAGCGAAGGTCAGACTTCGTGACGACACAAAGAATTCACCGGCTATGAGGACGTCCAGGAAAGAAGGAATGACGCAAGCTTCTGACTCATAAAAAAAAAGCTTGCATTTATTATTAAAAAAAGATTAAAACAAAACACAACTAAGTTGCTTAGCAAAGCCATAATAAAAATATAAATAAACTACCTGTCACTAAAATCCAATGCAGAAATGCTTTTGTAGTAACACATTGCAGCCAATTTCAAGTCACCATGAAAAGCTCTTTGCGAAATATTAAAGCTTACGCCAAAAAAAAAGGTTACGATAGTGATGTCAGATGTTTTTAATGGTGGTGGATACACCCTTATTGTTTAAAAAAAAAAAAGGGCAAAAGCTCTCAGCTAAGTGCTGTACCCCTTAGTTTGTGCTCGGCTCTACTTAGAAAGCTCTGCGAGCAGTGTACACTGTGACTGTCACGATTCGGCTGGCTGGAGGTGGATCCTCTGTGCCAGAGAGGGATTGGCGTGGACCGTGTCGGTGGACCGGTTCTAAGTCACTACTGGTTTTCACCAGAGCCCGCCGCAAAGCGGGATGGTCTTGCAGCGGCGGTAGCAACCAGGTCGTATCCACTAGCAACGGCTCAACCTCTCTGGCTGCTGAAGATAGGCGCGGTACAAGGGAGTAGACAGGAGCAAGGTCGGACGTAGCAGAAGGTCGGGGCAGGCAGCAAGGATCGTAGTCAGGGGCAACGGCAGGAGGTCTGGAACACAGGCTAGGAACACACAAGGGAACGCTTTCACTGGCACAATGGCAACAAGATCCGGCGAGGGAGTGCAGGGGAAGTGAGGTATAAGTAGGGAGTGCACAGGTGAACACACTAATTAAGCCTGCTGCGCCAATCAGTGGCGCAGTGGCCCTTTAAATAGCAGAGACCCGGCGCGCGCACGCCCTAAGGAGCGGGGCCGCGCGCGCCGGGACAAGACTGACGGAGAGCGAGTCAGGTACGGGAGCCGGGATGCGCATCGCGAGCGGGCGCCTCCCGCATCGCGAATCGCATCCCGGCTGAGAGAGGTATTGCAGCGCACCCGGTCAGCAGGTCTGACCGGGGCGCTGCAAATGGGAGGATGTTGCGAGCGCTCCGGGGAGGAGCGGGGACCCGGAGCGCTCGGCGTAACAGTGACGTATTTTGCACTAGGCCAACACAGCCCTGGTCTAGGGCGGCACTTTATTAGGCAGATGGTTGATGGGGTGTTTTGCACTGCAAAAAGTCCTGTGTGTGGAGGTTTAAAGGGGTATTCCAGGGAAAAAATTGTTATATATCAACTGGCTCCAGAAAGTTAAACAGATTTGTAAATTACTTCTATTAAAAAATCTTAATCCTTTCAGTATTTATGAGCTGAAGAAGTTGAGTTGTTCTTTTCTGTCTAAGTGCTCTCTGATGACAGGTGTCTCGGGAACTGCCCAGTTTAGAAGAAAATCCCCATAGCAAATCCTCTTCTACTCTGTGCGGTTCCCGAGACAAGCAGAGATGTCAGCAGAGAGCACTATGGCCAGACAGAAAACAACAACTCAACTTCAGCAGCTGATAATTATTGAAAGGATTAAGATTTTTTAATAGAAGTAATTTACAAATCTGTTTAACTTTCTGGAGCCAGTTGATATAAAAAAAAAAAAAGTTTTTATTTCACTGGGTGTAGATTTAATGAAAGTCTCACAGACAGTCAGCATTGTGTGGACTCCTGGACCCTTACCAATCAAAACTACTGACAAAGTTTTAAAAAAAATAAAAAAATAATAATAATAATAATAATAATAATTCTATGTACCGTTAAGGGTAGGGTCACACATGCCACATTTTGCTGGGCATTTGCTGCTGTGTATTTTCCAACCCATTGAAGTCAATAAGTAGCAAAATACGAAGCTTATTTTGCTACCCTCTGACTTCAACGGGTAGGAAAATATGCTGCAAATATGCAGCAAAAGACGCTACGAGTAACCCTACCCTTAAAGGGGTACTCCAGTTAAAAAAAAAAAATTTTAAATCAACTGGTGCCAGAAAGTTAAACAGATTTGTAAATTACTTCTATTAAAAAATCTTAAATCTTCCAGTACTTATTAGTTGCTGAATACTACAGTGGAAATTATTTTCCGTTTGAAACACAGAGCTGTCTGCTGACATCATGAGCACAGTGCTCTCTGCTGACATTTCTGTCCATTTTAGGAACTGTCCAGAGTAAAAGGAAATCCCCATAGCAAACATATGCTGCTCTGGACAGTTCCTAAAATGGACAGAGATGTCAGCAGAGAGCACTGTGGTCATGATGTCAGCAGAGAGCTCTGTGTTCCAAAAAGAAAATAATTTCCGCTGTAGTATTCAGCAGCTAATGAGTACTGGAAGGATTAAGATTTTTTAATAGAAGTAATTTACAAATCTGTTGATAAAAAAAAAAAAATTTAAAAAATAATTAAAGAGTACCCCTTTAAAGGGATTTTCAAAAAAGGCTGTCAGTGATTGATGAGTGGAATGGAGATAGCCGGCATGTAAATTATGATCAGCATTTTGCCGGTGGCATTCGCATACACAGAATTAGGAGCCACAAGCAGGAGGCTCTGTACACTGTGTAGCGGCCATGGTGTTGCTGCACGTCAGCTCCCACTGAAGTAAATGTAGTATAGAATTCTTCTACTATGTTTCTTATGACTAAACTCTTTGATTTTTTTATTTTATGAAAATTAAGTTTCCTGTAAAACGAATTCCATTACGATATCACGGGGATAATAACAGTTACTTGTCTCATGGTGAGCGCGACCAGAGAGTGGAGACCAGTGGGAGGCCCGGGGCACTTTGGAACTTTCGAATGGGAGATGATGTTTTTTTTTTTTTGTTTTTTTTTTTTACATTTCCAGCCAAAATACAACAGGGTTAAAGGGGTACTCCAGAGGAAAACTTTTTATTTTTTTTATTTTAAATCAACTGGTGCCAGAAAGTTAAACAGATTTGTAATTAACTTCTATTAAAAAATCTTAATCTTTCCTGTACTTTTTAGGGTCTGTATACTACAGAGGAAATAGTTTTCTTTTTGGAACACAGAGCTCTCTGCTGACATCATGACCACAGTGCTCTCTACTGACATCTCTGTCCATTTTAGGAACTGTCCAGAGCAGCGTATGTTTGTTATGGGGATTTTCTCCTACTCTGGACAGTTCTTAAATGGACAGAGGTGTCAGCAGAGAGCACTGTGGTCATGATGTCAGCAGAGAGCTCTGTGTTCCAAAAAGAAAACCATTTCCTCTGTAGTATTCAGCAGCTAATAAGTACTGGAAGGATTAAGATTGTTTAATAGAAAATCTTTCTACCACCAGTTGATTTAAAAAAAAAAAAAAAAAAAAGGTTTCCACGGGAGTACCCCTTTAATCCGCATCCTGACTATGCAATGTGGAGTCTGCGGGGATACAATGCAACACGTCTACATGGCGTGGACCGTTCCGAAGCGGAACTAAAAATCCAGGTGCAGGAAACAAAATTAGTGACACTTCATTTATACCCTGCATTGCCACGCAGATTCCATGTTGGGTAGCCAGGAGGAGGATTCTTTACATCAGTGTTTCCCAACCAGGGTGCCTCCAGCTGTTGCAAAACTACAACTCCCAGCATGCCCGGACAGCCGTTGGCTGTCCGGGCATGCTGGGAGTTGTAGTTTTGCAATAGCTGGAGATGGAGATTTATCAAAACCTGCTGAGTTCCCCATGGCAACCAATGAGATCGCTTCTTTCATTTTTGAAAAGGCCTGTGAGTAATGAAAGAAGCGATCTGATTGGTTGTAGTTTTGCAAAAGCTGGAGGCAACCTGGTTGGGAAACGCTGCTTAAAGGCTTTGAGTGAGGGCTGCCATTAGTTAGAATACGCTACGACTAGAGATGAGCGAACTTACAGTAAATTCGATTCGTCACGAACTTCTCGGCTCGGCAGTTGATGACTTTATCCTGCATAAATGAGTTCAGCTTTCAGGTGCTCCGGTGGTCTGGAGACTCTTTCCTAGGACTGTATCCACCTTTTCCAGCCCACGGGAGCACCTAAAAGTTGAACTAATTTACGCAGGATAAGTCATCAACTGCCGAGCAGAGAAGTTCGTGACGAATCGAATTTACTGTAAGTTCGCTCATCTCTAGCTACGACACATGTATATGAATTTCCATAATTATATTTATAAAAAAAAAAATAATAATAATTAATAGGATAGAAACGATAAAGATTATGTTCACACGGAAGATTTAGAAAAGAGTTTAAGCCGTGGAGGGCTTAATCATCTGCAGCAAATGACAGTGACTTCAATGTAATCTGCGGCAGATTTGCCATTGCGGAGATTGCAACCCGGCTGGGTTCACACTACGATTTGTAACTACGGTTCCCGTATACGGTTGGGAGGAGGGGGGGTGGGGCTTAATCGCGGCGCTCGCACTCAGCCGTATAGGGGAACCGTATTTAATGCATGTCTAAAAGCCGACCGGAGTGAACCGCAGCCTCCGGTCGGGTTCGTTTTCGGCCGTATGCGGTTTCCCGACCGTAGGCAAAAACGCGGTCGACCACGTTTTTGCCTGCGGTCGGGAAACCGCATACGGACGAAAAAGCAGCCGACCGGAGGCTGCGGTTCACTCCGGTCGGCTCATAGACATACATTAAATACAGTTCCCCTATACAGCTGAGTGCGGGCGCCGCGATTAAGCCCCACCCCCCCTCCTCCCAGCCGTATACGGAACAGTAAGTACAAATCGTAGTGTGAACCCAGACTCTTTGCCTATGTGAACGCACCCAAAAAGTTACTTATAAAGGCCTTGAGACATGAAGCAGACAGTGCTGCTCATTCTGACATGTCCACACGTGGCAGACATTTTTGGCCACAGATTTCACCACAAATCTGAAGCGACTCCTTAGCAAAATCCAAGATACCTGCAGATTTCGCTACAGATCCACTGCATAAAGAAGCGGAAACAACAGAAGCCGATCCTGTGTATGACAGACCCCCCCCCCCTCAACATAGCCTAAACAGTAACTGTCTACTGCAGTGTTTCCCAACCAGGGGGCCCCCAGCTGCTGCAAAACTACAACTCCCAGCATGCCGGGAGAGCCAAAGGATATTTTGGCCTGTGGTATTATTCTTTTTTTTTTTTTATCTATGCACCATTCATTGTTCTGGATCAATAACGTCCAATTTTAATAGTTCAGACAATCCTAAAAGTGCTGATACTAAATATGATTTTAAAAATGTGAAATGGGTTTTTATTATGGGAGAGGTTTACTTATTTTTTTTCTTTTTAAACATTTATTTTTTTTCACCTTATTTTTATTTATTTTTTTAATTCCCTTTGAGAACTGGTTACGATAAATCATTCGATTGCTCATAGAGATGAATGTAGTTCTATTGGTAGAGTCTGCCATAGATAGGCTCTATCAGTCCAGGCAGCTGCAGAGGCCTAGCAAAAGCTGTAAAGGCTAGCCTGAGGACTGATCGGCACAATGCAATTACTATATATGGGGGGGGGGGGGGGGGGCACTTTAACTGCCAAAATTGCAGCATTTAAAAGGGACACTCTGCTGCTCAGCATATGGAACAAACTGTTCCGAACGCTGGAGTCGAGAGCCTGTGATGTCATAGCCCCGCCCCCTCATGACATCACTCCCCGCCCCCTCAATGCAAGTCTATGGGAGGGGGTATGACGTTGCTGGGGGGGGGGGGGGGGGGGATGGGAGGGGGGCTATGACGTTACGAGCTCCCAGCGCCGGCTTCAGCGTTCGGAACAGTTTGTTCCAAACGCTGAGCAGCGGAGTACCCCTTTAAACAGTTGAAGTGCAATTCCAGTAATGGCTCTGGCAGCAGGTCATTTGTTTTCATTTTCACACTGCTATGACTTGTAAGAGACTACGGCGTCCAATCTTTGATTTTAGCCAACGTCGGTCCTATAGACTTGAATGGGACTTCCGCTAAATTCATAGACTGAACGCTGTACTCTCGCGCAAGCAATCACGTACGCCATCTGTCATCAGTGTCACCTGTGCTGAGGCTGGAGGTGTGGGTGACACTGATTGTACCAATACTTACCTATCCCTTATTGGTGGCCCCATTTGCCCACTATTCACCTTATTTGGGCTTGGTGCATGGGCAGCGCTCTAGATGCGGGTTGACATCACTTCTGCAGCTTTTTCTCACTAGGCCCGGCTGCGAGAAGGCTTGAAGCAGCAGCAGCCATGGTCAGCATGCTCCTGAAGCTCCGTCCATGCATCAAGCCAACCACCAAAATATTGAAAATAACAGACGAATGGAGCGGCAGACCGGGATAGGTAAGTATCATTATCATCAGTGTAACCCGCACTTACCTGTTACACTGAAGACTGATTTACGTCAAATAACTAACATCTGAGTGATCTTTGATGCCCGTCTTTATCGTCAGATGTCAGCCTCAAACAGCAGCTGTTACCTGCAGGATATGGTGAAGGCTCCACAGCCCGTCCCATACTCACTCACCCGACTCATGACGTAAATGTACCTAATGGGTCAATAACAAGAACCTTGGTGCCAGGACCTAATTCTCAGTCACCTTGGGGACCTGGGATTTGTCAAGCCCTGATATAACACATTCATGGCCCTGCCCTCACCCTTCCTATGTACTTCCGTTTATATTGATGACAGTCATTTATTTCATCATCCCCTATATCATGACAAAAAAACGTATATATCTATCATATTCTCTCTAGTTACATAGTATAAATCTAGAATCCATAACCTGTAATGTTATTATTCTCCAAAAATGCATCCAGACCCCTTTTATATTCTATTACAGAGTTCACCATGACCACCTCCTCTGGCAGAGAATTCCACAGTCTCACTGCTCTTACAGTAAAGAACCCCCGTCTGTGCTGGTGTAGAAACCTTCTTTCCTCTAAACGTAGAGGATGCCCCCTTGTTATAGATACAGTACTGGGTATAAATAGAACATGGGAGAGATCTCTGTACTGCCACCTGATATATTTATACATAGTTATTAGGTCGCCCCTAATCCTTCTTTTTCTAAACTAAATAATCCTAATTCTGATAATCTTTCTGGGTACTGTAGTCCTCCCATTCCCCGTATTACCCTGGTTGCCCGTTATTTAACCCTCTCCAGCTCCACTATATCTTTCTTGTACACTGGTGCCCAGTACTGTACACAGTATTCTATGTGTGGTCTGACTAGTGATTTGTACAGCGGTAGAATTATTTCCTTGTCGTGGGCATCTATGCCCCTATTGATGCACCCCATGATTTTATTTGCCTTGGCAGCAGCTGCCCCGACACTGGTCACTACAGCTAAATTTACTGTTAAAGAGGTACTCTTTTTTAAATCAACTGGTGCCAGAAAATTAAACAGATTTGTAAATTACTTCTATTAAAAAATCTTAATCCTTCCAGTACTTATTAGCTGCTGAATACTGCAGAGGAAATTATTTTCTTTTTGGAAAACAGTGCTCTCTGCTGAATCATGAGCACAGTGCTCTCTGCTGACATCTCTGTCCATTTTAGGAACTGTCCAGAGCAGGAGAAAATCCCCATAGCAAACATATGCTGCTCTTGACAGTTCCTAAAATGGACAGAGATGTCAGCAGAGAGCACTTTGGTTATGATGTCAGCAGAGAGCTCTGTGTTCCAAAAAGAAAACCATTTCCTCTGTAGAATTCAGCAGCTAATAAGTACTGGAAGGATTAAGATTTTTTTTTTTACTTGTGCAATCAGTCCTCCTTCACCATCTCCAGAATAGAAATATTCAATTGTAGTCACAGCACTGGTAAAAAATCCATTTATTACAAATCCATTAAAAATTCAGGAGATACAAAAAGTGCAACCAACATGCTGGAGGTCGAAACCTCCCCCTCTGACCCCTTTCCGCCCTACCGGGCCTTAGTCATAGATGCAAGGGGTAGTATTGCCTGGTATTTAAAGGAGCTCAAACTCCGCCCAATATCAAAAGTGAATACATATAAGAAAATACGAACATAGCAAAATACACAGTGCAAAAAAGAAAAAAACTCAGAAAAAACCTCTATACCATACATTAAAAATATCTGTATATATAAAATAATAGAAAAAATCTATATAATAGAGAAAAGAAAAAAAGGTTTTTCAATACCTCGTACCCGAAAGGCATGAATCATAGGCTCGATTTGGTCATGAGTTATTGAAAAACCTTTTTTTCTTTTCTCTATTATATAGATTTTTTCTATTATTTTATATATATACATTTTTAATGTATGGTATAGAGTTTTTTTCTGAGTTTGTTTGTCTTTGCACTGTGTATTTTGCTATGTTCGTATTTTCTTATATGTATTCACTTTTGATATTGGGCGGAGTTTGAGCTCCTTTAAATACCAGGCAATACTACCCCTTGTATCTATGACTAAGGCCCGGTAGGGCGGAAATGCGTCAGAGGGGGAGGTTTCGACCTCCAGCATGCTGGTTGCACTTTTTGTATCTCCTAAATTTTTTATGGATTTTTTACCGGTGCTGAGACTACAATTGAATTTTTCTAATTTACAAATCTGTTTAACTTTCTGGCACCAGTTGATTTAAAAAAAAAAAAAAAGTTTTCCACCGGAGTACCCCTTTAACTAAGACTCCCAAGTCCTTTTCCATGTCAGTCGTCCCAAGTGTTCTCCTATTTAATACATAATCCCAGCCCGGATTTTTCCTCCCCATGTGCTTTACCTATATAACATGTATGTGGATTTTTTTGGGTAATGTGATTTAATGTCTGTCATTTTGTAATATACACATTTTTCTTGGTATTTTGAAGCTATGATTAAGGACTATAGTTCCAAAACGCGTCGGCTCCGTTTGTAGCCATGATAACATTTAATAGGTCCAAAACCAGTCGGCACTCTTTCTAGCCATGATTACATATGGTCCAAAATGCACGGGTTCTGTTCGTAGCCATGACTACGGACTCCAGATCCGATACGCTTTGGCGCTGATTGTGGCCATTAAAACGTTTTATATTACAAACACGTCGGCTGTTTGTAGTCATCATGATTACGTACTATAGGTCCAAAATGCGTCAGCTTTTTGTATAGCCATGATCACGTATTCTAGGTCCGAAACGCATATGCTCTGCTTGTAGCCATGATTACCTATTATAGGTCCAAAATGCTTCGGTTCTGTTTGTAGCCATGATTAAGGTCTATAAGTGTAAAACGTGTCGGGTGTTTGCAGCTATAGGTCCAAAACTTTCCGGGTCTGTTTGTAGCCATAATCACCTACTTCAGGCCCAAAATGCGTCAGTTCTGCTCGCAGCCATGATTATGTACCATAGGTCTAAAATTCTTTGGCTCTGTTTATAGCCATGATTACGGACTATAGGTCCAAAACGCGTCTGAATTTTTGTTTCCTTTATGACTAACGGCCTCTTCTTATGCAGTGTCCCGCAACCTGTTGCATAACTACAACTCTCATTATTCCCAGAAGAGCTGTAGTTTTGGATTAGTTGGGGAACAATGTGTATGTGTGGGTATATATATATATATATATATATATATATATATATATAAAAATATATATATACACATATATACACACATATACAAACACACACTATACTGGTGAAGGGGTTGGTGTATGGGCACGACCTGTATACTGGTATTATAATGTAGTCATGGGTGGCACGCACACATACGCCCTTTTTCTGGGTTTATAAATAAAGTGTTTGCCGCACCCGTCATGTGACCAGGGTGGCATAATACAGTACACTAGTGCAAAACTACAACTCCCAGCATGCCCGGACAGCCTTCGGCTGTCCGGGCATGCTGGGAGTTGTAGTTTTGCCAGAGGCTGCAGAAAACAAGAGCAGCCCCATAACCCTGGCCTCACAGAGTGGTCTGTACTATCACAGCGCCCCCTTAGTCAGTAGGCAGTGCCAGGTCTAGTGCAGAGGCCTACACATGTGTGCTGAGCATGGGCCAGTGAGGAGGTGCCGGCTCCCCGAGGTACCAAGTGGAGGACTCCGCTTACACAGTGCCCACTGCCCCGGTGCCCCCAGCCCGGAGCGGGGGAGCAGTGAGGGGGGATCCCGGGGGAGCGGGGCCGGTACCTGTCACACGCGTCACAGTGGAGCCCTCTGCGGGAGATCATCAGCTGTCACCGACTCCGCTCACTCAGCTGCCATTACCTGGGATGCCGGAATGTACCATCCGCTGTATGCATAGGGGGGAGCCGCGGATATTTACTTACAGCACCATCAACAAGATCTGCCTCCTTCCCCCGCTCTAAGCACAGCCTGCAGCTCCTCACTATTCCCCGACGATGATGAGCCGGGAGGACGGGAGCAGACAGCGGGCAGCGCATCTACCGACCCCCGTCTGCGGCATAGACTGGTCCGAAGTACGGGAAGTGCGGAGGCTCAAACAGCTTCGGCTCCAGCCCCTGATGACAAGCAGGAAAGGGGAAGCCCATGGGTGGACTGGGAAGTTCATCCCGGGGAAATGTTCTGTGTATGGTCTCCTGGAGGGGAATCAAGTTACAGTGTATGAAGGCTTCAGGCAACTTGTAGCAGAGTGTTCACACCCGTGCGTCAAACTTAAATGCGACTTGTTTTGTTCTTCTTGGATTCCACATCACATAATAATAATAATAATAATGATATAATATTTATTTTTAAATAATAATAATATTTATTTTTAAATAATAATATTTATTATTAAATAATAATAATATTTATTATTAAATAATAATAATATTTATTATTAAACAATAATAATATTTATTATTAAATAATAATATTTATTATTAAATAATAATATTTATTATTAAATAATAATATTTATTATTAAATAATAATATTTATTATTAATAATATGTATTATCAATTAATAATAATCGTAATTATTATTTTATCAGTAGTATTATTATTATCAATAACAGTCATAATTATTATCTATTATCAGTATTATTATTAATAATTCATATTATTAAAGGAGAAGTATCATGTAAAAAAAATACTTCTTTAATATTAATAATAGTAGTAATAATATTAATAATAAATAATTAATAATAAGCATTGTCTATATTTGTTCCAATTTGTTATTTTTTCTTCCTGAAAAATTGTATAAATCTTTCAATTAATTATTAAATAATAATAATAATATTTATTATTAAATCATATTTATTATCAATTAATCGTAATTATTATTTTATCAGTATTATTATTATTATCATCAATAACAGTCATAATTATTATTTATTATCAGTATTATTATTATTAATATTATTAAAGGAGAACTATCATGTAAAAAAAACACACTTCTTTAATATTAATAATAGTAGTAATAATAATAATAATAAATAATTAATTAATAATAATTGTTCGCATATAAATTTTCCCCCTGAGCGCAGTGTTCTGTCTGCAGAGCGCATGAGCTGAAGATTTTACCCAGCTTTCGCGTCCTGATCACGTGAGAGCTGTGCGTCGGGAGAGCAACTCTGCACAGGGTAACTGCGCATGCGCCAGACCCTCGCTACACCCGGAAGTACCTCTTTCTGCAGTCTTGCTACTCCCAACTTCCGGGTGTTGCGAGGGACCGGCGCATGCGGAGTTACACTGTGCAGAGAGCTCTCTCGACGCACATCTCTCACATCATCAGGATGCGAGAGCTGGGTAAAATCTTCAGCGCATGCGCTCTGTAGACAGAGCACTGTGCTCAGGTGGAGCAGAACTTTGTATGGACCACATCTATTTAAAGTGCACCAACTGAAGCTACCCCATGGCTGCTAGAGTGAAGATTAGAGTGGGCGGCAGCTGTGCTTGTGGGTGGGTAAGAGAGAGACCTATATTTTTTTTGCATTTGTCTGATTTTGTGCAATCCTATACCTTACTGTTTGTTCCAGTATGTTATACATGGCGGTTTTCCTTTGTGCAATACAAAGTTAGTTCCAAGTTAGTTTTGTGTTAGTTTTGTTAATCTCCAGCTCCCAGACAGTGGAGGCTCAGGATCTGCCTGCAGAGCACAGAGAGGTAACAAGGGTAAGGGATCACGGGGATATAGGTGGACACCCTCAAAACTCTGTAACAGTTACTGAGCAAAGTCCTGACCACAATACTATGTGTGAACATAGCCTAAGGACCCATTCACACTATGGAATATTCACCTGGAGAAATCCCATGTGTATAATCCATACGTAGCAGCAGCCGCCGATATCAATTGGTGCACAGACATGTGCTGTCTCCATTGACGGCAATCCTAAGAAGAGACAGAGCAGGGATTTTGATTAATAAGTTACAAATTATACTGAATATTTTTCCACAGATATACAAAGCATTTGAAAAGTTTTCAGACCCATTCACTTTTTTCACATTTTGTTTTTTATGATAAAAAATTAAAATAAAAATCAAGTTTCCCCCGATCATTCTGCCCTTAGTACCGCATAATGACAACGTGAAAACAGAATGTTAGAAATCTTTGCTAATTTATTGAAAAATAATAAAATATAAAAAATTGCATTAACATAAGTATAATGGGGGCGCCCCCTTCATTTCCCGGATGGTCCTACAGACATGTCTCCATGTCGCACCTTTACAAACCCCTTGGCCCTCTCACTCCTTTCCTGAGCAATCTGGACTTCGCATCTGGTCTGCAATCTAGAGGCTTCCTGACCGCTCCCCTGCCTCGCCCTTTCCCTGTCACTCGAGTTCTCCAGTCTTCCTCGCTGAAGACTCTGCAGGACATTCTCAGGGACCTCAGCTCCTCTGCAAGATTTCTTTTCCAGTACTCACAGCCACAACACTTCTATAGTACATGGAAAGGGACGGAGTACTTCCACAGAGGCCTGACCGCCTTTAAATCCCATTGTCTAGCCACAAATAAGCTGATGCATGTGGTATCGTTCCTATACGCCCTTCTTCATATCAGGGACTTTCAAGACTTGCTCCCCTTCCAGACAAGTTGAGAGCGCAAACTTGCTGACACCCCTAGCACTGGGGAATGGGAAAAGTTGTTCCTGCTTTTCCACAAGACATCTATTTCTGTGTTTCTACAGGAATCAAATTGCAAACTCCACTCCCGATGGTACAGGGTTCCTGCCCTCCACCACAAATTCTAGCCTAGTTTCCAACTGGTGCTGGCGCTGCCATCAAGCCAACCACATCTGGTTAACCTGCCCCCTGATGTCGGGCTATTGGTCCTCAGTCCGAGCTTTGATCACGGATATTCCAGTGACCACGGTGTCCTCTTCCCCATCCACTCTGCTCCTAACAATGCCAGGGACACCCCCAGGTTTTTCGAGCTGGTCTGCCAGGTCTTTTATTAGCAGTAGCAAGAAGGGTAGTGCCTCACTGAGGTTTTGTGTATTCCGGGTCTAGAGGAGTGCCTGGCAGATTTACACTCCGAGGCAGAACGCTATGTGAAGCGCTGTCGCCCTTGGATTGAGTTCACCTCCACTGCTATGGTCTCCCTTCCCCGTAGGCAGGAACTTTGTGACTTGGGATTCGTTAACCCTCAGCCCCCCCCACCCGTGTTCCGTCTACTTTCTCTTCAATGTTATCCTCTTTGGTCTCTCTCTACCTTTCTCCTTCTTCTTCCCCCCCTTATGGTTCTCTCTGGTTTATATTCCTCCCCCATGCCTAGAATTGCTGAGTATTTCACTCTACTATAGTTGTCGTTGTGAGCAAGGTGATCTTTGGTCTTTTCAAGCTACCCAACTACTTGTGGTCGTGTCTAAATGCCCTCCTGGCTTTCACCACCTGCACTACTCTTACCTCTCTGTCCTACCCAAATTGACCTGCCAATAGCAGACTCTTGTGGTCCATTAATTTAGTTTTTGATCCCTTCCTCCTATTTGATGTGCATAAGATATGCAAACAGGACAGCACACACGCAGTAAAGTATTCTCCTTGCATTATCAGACGTATTCAGCGCTTACGCAATCTGTCAGTGCAGAGCAGCTACCAAGGTGCATACAGTGAATGATGGATGCAGTAAATATTCATTTTTTAAACTGCAACTTTAAAAAAAAAGTCCCAATGCACAATTTTTGCACAAAGCTAGACCACCTAAGGACTACACTTAAAGGGGTATTCCACTGGAAAACATTTTTTTTTTTTTTTTTTTAAATCAACTGGTGCCAGGAAGATAAACAGATTTGTGAATTACTTCTATTAAAAAATCTTAATCCTTCCAGTACTTATCAGCTGTTGTATGCTCCAGAGGAAGTTCTTTTCTTTTTCATTTTCCTTTTTGTCTGACCACAGTGCTCTCTGCTGACACCTCTGTCCATATCAGGAACCGTCCAGAGCAGGACAGGTTTGCTATGGGGATTTGCTTCTACTCTGGACAGTTCCTAAAATGGACAGAGTTGTCAGCAGAGAGAACTGTGGTCAGACAGAAAGGAAATTCAAAAATAAAAGAACTTCCTGTGGATCATACAAATGCTGATAAGTACTGGAAGGATTAAGATTTTTTAATAGAAGTAATTTGCAAATCTGTTTAACTTTCTGGCACCAGTTGATTTAGAAGAAAAAAAAGTTTTCCAGTGGAGTACTCCTTTAAAAACTTCTATTTCACAGACACTTTCTTTACCTACACTTTTTCCAGTTTTTGTAATGTAAATGTATAATGTTAATATAAAGTAGTTCTTGAAGTAAAATGGCTTTGAAATTAAAACTGTTACAAAAAGACAAAAAAGAAGCAGAGGGAAGGAATAGGAGTTGACTAAAGACTGGAGAAGTGAAGTAATTTTCCCAGGTGTTTATTCATCATTTGGTGCAAGTACAGAAAAATTTACTGCAACTGAAAACAGTGCCAAAAGGCATCCACACAGCAAACACACACATTGATAAATTCCCCTCATTGTTTTTGTAACTCAAGAGTTAAAGGGGTATTCCAGGATTTTTTTTTATTTGACTATGCTACAAGGGCTGTAAAGTTAGTGTAGTTCATAATATAGTGTCTGTACCTGTGTGTGACTATTTTCTCACAATTCTTCTGTGATTTTCACTCCAATATTTATTTTTACCAGCATACAAAATGACTGTTGTCTCAGATTTTCCCCACGTTGCAATGCTGCCGAGACCTGACTCACTAGTCAGCTGATGACAGGGAGCCTGTCTGGTTCAATGGGTGGAGCGATCGCTTGGTGGTAGGGATCAATCTGCAACTAATGCAACAGCTGTAGGCACCCTGATTGAAAACCACAGGTCTTTTGAATGGATGCAGCTCATTTATGTTTCAATGGGTGGGGTGGCTGATGTGTGGGAGGGAGGAAAATGGAATTATGGGATTTGTAGTAAAAAAAAAAAAAAAAGTCAAACAGGAAATACCAGTTCACAAAAAGCTAGCCACAGTGTTATGGTAATCTCACAACATAGGCATTTAGCCCCAAGACAAGTGCAGATCCTTCCTAAGCATGTCCATTATTGTCTGCCAGGTATGTACTAAAATCCCCTTATGGTGGAGAACCCCTTTAAGGAAATAATGTCAAAAGGAGGTATGTAAACTGTGTAAATAAGTTGCTTCAGCTGTTCAGAAAGCTACAACTAGGCTGGAGGGGTCAGGGGGAGGCTTGTATCTTGAGATAGCTGCGGTTGTCAGAGGTGGGGACTCCCAATCTATCAGACATTTAGGGCCTATCCTGTGGACCCATGGCTAATGCCGGACATCAGCCATCAAACTGATGTTCGGAAATTGACCCTTTAAATGCCGCAATTAAAGTTGATTACGGTGTCTATATAAACACTATAAACCCTGAGAAAGTGTGTAGATCCTACGCCAAAATTACATCAAATACATAGAAAAAAAGCGTATACAGATCCATAATGAAAATTGCTAAATTTTATTAACATATAAATACCATTTCAATTACATACATTTAAAATCAAGTAAAAGACAGGTATAAGTTGCAGACGCAGCTGCATCTCCACATGCCCGGAAGAAGCCTTATTGGTGAAATGTTGGGTGGTCTGGTGCACGTGTGTCACTCTGTTACTGGTAACTATTGATTGTATTATTTGTGCAAAGTACTGTTCTGCTACGACTTATTTAGTTATTATACATACACCTACCTTTGATATTTACTTGACCACTAGGTCTATTGGGGTTATTCATATTTACCCCTGTATATTTCTCTCTTTACTAATGTCTCTCCTTGGGTTTTTGTGTAGGTGTCTGTAATCTGCCTGTTATAGTCTTACCCATGTTAGCAGCAGTTCTTCCAGACCACTCTTCATTTTCTATGCCTCTGTAGATGCAGCTGCGTCTGCAACTTATACTTGATTTTAAATGTATGTAATTGAAGTGGTATTTATATGTTAATAACATTTTGCAATTTTCATTATGGATCTGTATACGCTTTTTTTCTATGTATTTACGGTGTCTATATGTGGAGAAATTCACTTGCCAGTGAGGTCAGTGGGCTGATTGGGACCAGCGCTGCAAAATCAAGGAGTCCTGATCAGTTGAGAGGATGGATGGAGGTCTCTTAGGGTCCGTTCACACTATGGAATTCACGCAGAACTCCATGAGCGGAATTCCGCAGTGTGAACTTAACATTAGTGTGAATGGGTCTCCGCGAGCACTGCATACATGTTCATTTTTTGTGCGGATTCCGCGAGCACTGCATAGCCTTCAATGGTGACGGCTCAGCAAGCGGAGATTCCGTAGTGTGAACTTACTGTGCTCTGTACCGTCTGATCGGCGCTCCAACTCTGCAGGCAGCCTGTACAAGTGGAGTGCCGATAATCTGACGAAGCGTGCATGTGCACTTTCAACAGCTGTTACCCAGCACCACGCTGATCAGAAGACTGTCCAATGTAACTCCCTGTTAATGCACCGATGAGAATAAAATTATATTTTACTCTGCAACCCGGCGAGTGATGTCCCTAATTTCTATTTTCACTGTAGGAGTGCCGATAATATTGATCAAGACTGTGCTATGGGCCCCATTCCCAATTTTCTAATAAAATAATGGAAACAAAAATAAACATAATTGTTATTACCTTGTGCAAAAATGTCTGAACTAGTACAATATAATATTAATTAAACTGCATTGTGAATAGCGTAAAAACATAAAAAAAAAAAAAATATATATATATATATATATATATAAAGTTCAGAGTTGCTGATTTTTGGTCACTTCATACACTAGAAAAAAATGTATAAAATGCAATCAAAAGGTTCCATCAAAACAAAAATGGTACTGATAAAACTACAGATCATAGTGCAAAAAAATCTAGGTTATAGGAGTCAGAAGAGGACAATTTTAAGCATACTCATTTTCTTGCAAAAAGTTATAATTTTTTTAAAAGTAGTTAAATAAAATAAATTGGGTATTGTTGTAATCGTATAGACCTAGAGAATAAGAGTAACACCGAAGAGCGCACTACGTAGAAACAAAACCACCGTAAAGTTGCCAAATTGCATTTTTTTTATTTTGCCCCACAAATCATTTTTTTACTTTTGCTGCAGATTTTGGTTTTGCCGCAGATTTTGGTTTTGCCGCAGCATTAGCAGGAGTTGAAGTTTTCATTGGTCAGACCCCAACTGATTACTAAAAGGAGCTGGGAGAAGTGCATGCTAAGCATGTTCTCTCCCAGCTCTGTGCCATGTGATCAAAATAGACACTCAATGCAGGTCTTTGGGACTATTTTGGTTACATGCACAGAGAACGGGCGAGAAATTATCAGCCTCACACTTTTCTCCCTGCTTGCTCTAATAATCTATATCAGCGTTTCCCAACCAGGGTGCCTCCAGCTGTTGCAAAACTACGACTCCAAGCATGCCCGGACAGCCTTCGGCTGTCCGGGCATGCTGGGAGTTGTAGTTTTGCAACAGCTGGAGGAACCCGGGTTGGGAAACACTGATCTATACTCTTGTGGAAAACTTTTTTTTTTAATCAACTGGTGCCAGAAAGTTAAACAGATTTGTAAATCACTTCTATTAAAAAATCTTAATCCTTCCAGTACTTTTTAGGGGCTGTATACTAAAGAGAAATCCAAAAAAGAAATGTATTTCCTCTGATGTCATGACCACAGTGCTCTCTGATGACCTCTGCTGTCCATTTTAGAAACTGTCCAGAGTAGGAGAAAATCCCCATAGTAAACATATGCTGCTCTGGACAGTTCCTAAAATGGACAGCAGAGGTCAGCAGAGAGTACTGTGGTTGTGAAAGAAGAGAAATCCAAAAAGAAAAGAACTTCCTCTGCAGTATACAGCCCCTAAAAAATACTGGAAGGATTAAGATTTTTTAATAGAAGTAATTTACAAATCTGTTTAACTTTCTGGCACCAGTTGATTAAAAAAAAAAAAGTTTTCCATGGGAGTACCCCTTTAAAGGCTAGGTTTACACTGAGTTTTTTGGGGCTAATTCTACACAGACCTCATTGATTTCAATGGTAATATGTTCAATGGGAATTATTCCAAGCATATTGCTCGGAAAAAAAAGAAAAAAAACACTGGCTGTGGATCTCCATTACAGGATGTAAAATATGTGACAGAAATAAAATTTCTGATGAATTTATCATCAGGGTTAAAGCGTTTTTTGTTGTACACTTGTCACATATTTTTGCGCAATGGCCTGAATGAGCAACATTTTCAGCTAAAGTGATATTTTTCAATGGCTTGTTTGAACCCTTTTGCCTAATTACTTTACAGCGGTTAGCGATGTCTTTAGACATCATAGACATGTCTTTTCTTTCTGCGGATTCTGCTCGGAAATTCATTGCCACGGACAGAGGCAGGTGAGGGGACCTCCGTCCGCCATTATGGATGATCGGATCCCTGCGGCAGCGCTGCTGGCAATCCAATCGTCCATTTAAAGTACCGCACTGCCGCGATCTGTATTGATCATGGCATCTGAGGGGTTAATGGTGCGGTCCGGTGCTCGCGGTCATGGTGAAGCGTAAATGTATGTCGTGAGGAGTTAAGTACAACAGCACCGTGACGTACATTTACGTCCATTATCGTCAAGGGGTTAAAGGGGTTGTGCAGCAAAAACTAAGTTATCCCCTATCCACAGGATAGAGAATAAGTAGCTGATCATAAGGGGTCAGACCGCTGGGACCCCCCGTGATCTCCTGCACAGAGCTATGGCTCTCCCTATGCATGGAGCAAGGGTTGGCACTGCCCTCCAGCTGGAGATACCCGAGGGCTGTACTGGTGTATTTTCTGCTCTCCCATAGAGATAAATGGAGGGCGTATGCCGACCTCCGCACAATGCATGGGAAGAGCTGGAGCTCCATACTGGAGATTGCGTGGGAGGTCCCAGCAGCCCGGATTGTGAGGTGACAATGGGGAATTTTGACATCACAGTGGGGCATTATGAAGCTAGAATTGGGCACTGTAAAGTCACTTTGGGATATTGTGATGGCACAATGGCAAATTGTTGGGGAGATGTGGTGTCACAGTGATTGTGAGGTCATAATTTGGCATTTTGAGGTGACAACAAGGCACTGTAAGGTCAAAATGGGTGATTGTGATTTTACAGTGGTGCATTTTAGCTCACAGTGGGCCTCTGTGGTTACAAAGGGGCACTGTAATGTCACAGTGGGGATTCTGAGGTTACAATAAGGCATTATGAGTCAGCCTCCTACTTTGCGTGTTTGTATCAGTAATACGCTGCTATGAGCAGACACAAATGAAGCTGTGAGTCGCGTACGAAGTGTACTCAAACATCGCAGCCGCTCCCTCTGCTAGCCCGAGCAGCGATGTCTGTGAGTATGCTGTGCATGGCCCGCAGCTCAGTCTGTGTCTGCTCGTAGCGGAGTATTGCTGCGATGAGCAGACAAACCAGGACACACGGGCAGGAGGCTGACTCATGAGCACATCCGCAGTGTCAAATTTGTTGTGGATGCGCTACGTGTGACCTTACCCTAAGACTGTAACTACTTGTTGGAAATGCCCATCCAAATGACTAGTTGCAGGTATTTTAAATATAGAGCGTAGTGATTTTAAAAGTTAATTTTTCATATATTGATCAGACTGCAGACATTCATTAATGGTAGGAAATATATTTTCATACACTGCATACTGCTGGTTATATATAGACTGAGAATTAGTGACAGGTGCCCCATACTTTTCCTTATACAAGCAGTCTGCGCACTCAGGTTTAGGGTTTTCGTGAATTCTTTTCTATATCTTTCACCCATGGAAAATAATGGACTACTGCACCTAGGCTTACACTTAAAGGACATCTGCAGCAAAAGACCCGTGGTCAGGGCCCGTGGCTAATACCGGACATCACCGATCGTGGTGATGCACGGTATTAACCCCTTAGACACGGCGATCAAAGTTGATCGCGGCCACTAAAATGTAAAAAAAATGCTGTTCCGATCAGCTGAGAAGACACAAAGAGGGTGCCTACCTTCCTCCTCCCTGTGCGATCGGCGATCTATTGCTCCATGCCTGAGAACCAATAACACTGATCAATGCTATGCTATAGCATAGCATTGATCAGTGTATGCATTCAAGGTATTGCATGTTATAGTCCCCTATGGGGGCTATCCAAGTGTAAAAAAAAGTGGGAAAAAAGTTAATAAAAGTGATTTAACCAATTCCCTAAAAAAAAAGTTTGAATCACCTCCCTTTTCCCATAAAAAAATAAAAAAAAGTAAAAAATAAAAATAAAAAAAAACATAAATGGTATCACCGCGTGCGTAAATGTCCAAACTATAAAAATATGTTAATGAAACCGTATGGTCAATGGTGTACTCCTAAAAAAAATCCAAAGTCCAAAATTGCGTATTTTTTGGTCACTTTGTATACCATAAAAAAAAACGTATGAAAAGTTATCAAAAAGTCCCATCAAAACAAAAATTATATAGATAAAAACTTCAGTTAACGGCGCAAAAATTTGGCCCTCACACCGTCCTGTGTGCTAGAAAAATAAAAAAGTTATAAGGGTCAGAAGGACATTTTTAAGGGACAGCTGCAGCAAAATACAACTTATCCCCTATCCACAGGATAGGGGACAAGTGTTTGATCGCGGGGGTCCGACCGGTGGGACCTTCGCAATCTCCTGCACGGGGCCATGGCTCTGCCGTGGCTCTCCTGTGCAGGAGATGTGCCAGGCGCAGCGTGTCGTCACGGCCGACATGCCCCCTCCATGTATCTCTATGGGAGAGGCGGGGAGGCAGCGTTCATGCCTCTCCCATAGAACTCTATGGGGAGGGGGCGTACCATCTACCTCAGAAAGGTCAACGCTACGCGTATTAGCCGCTCACATAGAGAGGCAATGCGGTGCCCTGTTTGGGAGATCGTGAGGGGTCCCAGCGGTCGGACCCCCCCCCACCCCCCGCGATCAGACACTTATCCCTTATCCTGTGGACAGGGGATGAGTTGTATTTTGCTGCAGATGTCCTTTAAATCAACTAATTTTCCTGCAAACAGTTAATTTTCACCAGATGTAAAACTAAATCAAAGCTATATAGGTAGGTATCATTTTAATCATATGGACCTTCAAAATAAAGATAAGGTGTCATTTTTACCAAAATGTGCACTGCGAATAAACGGCGGCACCCAAAATTTACAAAATGACAGGGTTTTTTTTTTTTTTTTCAATTTTGTCCCAGAAATATTTTTTCGTCGTGAATTTTTTTGTAAAATGACTGATGTCCTTACAGTACAAGTACAATTGGTGGTGCAAAAAAAACAAGCCTTCATATCGGTCTGTAGGTGCAAAATTTAAAGGGTTATTATTTTTAAAAGGAGAAGGAGGTGGGGAAAAAAGTGCA
Source organism: Hyla sarda (assembly GCF_029499605.1). Taxonomy (NCBI): domain Eukaryota; kingdom Metazoa; phylum Chordata; class Amphibia; order Anura; family Hylidae; genus Hyla; species Hyla sarda. The sequence continues at coordinate 49,364,795 of NC_079193.1, forward strand.
AAAACGGGGAAAAAAAACCTGGTCCTGAAAGGGTTAAAAAGGACTACAATCTTAAGTGGGACACTACAACTTCTATTATGATCTCACATAGGAGTTACTATATGTGCAGCATGACGTCATCATCCTGGAGACCGCGCGCGCGCGCAGCCCGGTAACCATGGCAATAACTGACGCCATGCCGGAGCGGGGGTCGTTACTGCTGCAGTCCCGGAGAAGGCGCAGTGTATACTGAGGAGTCCCGCCATCTCCCCGGACACACACCTCCCCTCCAGCCGGTAATAACACCGGTAATAGCACCGGTCATGCCTCCGTACCTACCCCTCCCCCCCTCAGCTGACGTTCCGCTTACGTATATACGCGTCCAGCCTGGCGACTCCGCCCACCCGTGACGTACTGGTTACGTATACGCTTGTGACAGTGCTGTAAATTTCTCATACACAAGGACAGGCTGCAGTGTACCCACTGCTCCACCAGAGGGAGCCACTGATATCCTGACACCTGCAGAGCGTTATAGTGTGCGCCAACCTCCAGCAAATGTAAACTACGACTCCCATCGTGGAGAGGGGGATAGGCAGGATAGAGAAAAGTGTTCTAGGAAAAATTAAGGATTTATTATTCAGTGATTCCCAAACAGCATGCCTCCACTGTGTCTCCAGCTGTTGCAAAACTATAAGTCCCAGCATGCCCGGACAGCCTTTGGCTGTCCGGGCATGCTAGGACTTGTAGTTTTGCAACAGCTGAAGGCACAGTGGTTGGAGAACACTGACCACAAGAAGACTATATATGAATAATTCTACTCAGGCTAAAAAAAAAACAACGATACTCACCTCCCCTGCTCCCCCACCACTGCCGATAGGCAGCACTTCATTGTGTTGGTGCTAAGAATTTGGCAGATACTTTTTTTTTATTGTTTTTTTTAGTACCCTAACTTAAAAATTTTCCATGGTGCTGGAATACCCCTTTAATTTAGTGATGATATGAAACTGGAAGAATATTGCAACGTAACATAACTTACAGTCAATAAGATTTACTTCATTTACAGGAAACTAGGGAACTGCCAACTAAGGGGCGTTCCTACCTCCTAATGGGAGATCCTGATTATGAGGTCAGAATTTAACATTGTAAGGCCACATAGGGACATTTTGATGTCGTATTGGGGAATGGTGAGGGCACAACGGCAAATGGCACAGTGGGGAGTTGTGGTTAGAAATAGTAAGATCACCATTTGGCATTTTGAGGTGGCAGCAGGGCACTGTGATCTCAAAATTGGTTATTGTGGTGCTATTTAGCTCAAAGTTGCCCTTTGTGAGGTTACGGGGAAGGGGAGGGGGTGGTTTGTGAGATCGCAATAGGGCACTCTGACAGGGCTGGTGGAAGAATTTGTGCCACCCTTGGCGAAAGCTAATTTTGTCGCCCCTTTACCCTGCCCATTGGCTCCGCCCTTTGACATGCCCCACCTAACTACTGGGGTGACACACTGTAACAAACCTCCTCCTCATGTAATCTCCTTACTACTGGGGTGACACACTGTAACAAACCTCCTCCTCATGTAATCTCCTTACTACTGGGGTGACACACTGTAACAAACCTCCTCCTCATGTAATCTCCTCACTACTGGGGTGACACAATGTAACAAACCTCCTCCTCATGTAATCTCCTTACTACTGGGGTGACACACTGCAACAAACCTCCTCCTCATGTAATCATCTTACTACTGGGGTGACACACTGTAACAAACCTCCTCCTCATGTAATCACCTTACTACTGGGGTGAGACACTGTAACAAACCTCCTCCTCATGTAATCTCCTTACTACTGGGGTGACACACTGTAACAAACCTCCTCCTCATGTAATCACCTTATTACTGGGGTGACACACTGTAACAAACCTCCTCCTCATGTAACCTTACTACTGGGGTGACACACTGTAACAAACCTCCCCACGTAATCATCTTACTACTGGGGTGACACACTGTAACAAACCTCCTCATCATGTAATCATCTTACTACTGGGGTGACACACTGTAACAAACCTCCTCCTCATGTAATTTCCTTACTACTGGGGTCACATACTGTAACAAACCTCCTCCTCATGTAATCACCTTATTACTGGGGTGACACACTGTAACAAACCTCCTCCTCATGTAATCTCCTTACTACTGGGGTGACACACTGTAACAAACCTCCTCCTCATGTAATCTCCTCACTACTGGGGTGACACAATGTAACAAACCTCCTCCTCATGTAATCTCCTTACTACTGGGGTGACACACTGCAACAAACCTCCTCCTCATGTAATCATCTTACTACTGGGGTGACACACTGTAACAAACCTCCTCCTCATGTAATCACCTTACTACTGGGGTGAGACACTGTAACAAACCTCCTCCTCATGTAATCTCCTTACTACTGGGGTGACACACTGTAACAAACCTCCTCCTCATGTAATCACCTTATTACTGGGGTGACACACTGTAACAAACCTCCTCCTCATGTAACCTTACTACTGGGGTGACACACTGTAACAAACCTCCCCACGTAATCATCTTACTACTGGGGTGACACACTGTAACAAACCTCCTCATCATGTAATCATCTTACTACTGGGGTGACACACTGTAACAAACCTCCTCCTCATGTAATTTCCTTACTACTGGGGTCACATACTGTAACAAACCTCCTCCTCATGTAATCACCTTATTACTGGGGTGACACACTGTAACAAACCTCCTCCTCATGTAATCTCCTTATTACTGGGGTCACACACTGTAACAAACCTCCTCATGTAGCTTCCTTACTACTGGGGTGACACAGTGGTGCTGGCTGGGCGGTTCTTCGGGTGAGTGGGTGCTTCGGATGCTAACTGGCTACTAACTTTCTTGCAGCGTGCAGAGCGGTGCCCCTATCAAGAGGGCGCTCTAGGCGGTTGCCTATTTTGCCTATAGGCAGAACTAGCCCTGCACTGTGATATCACAGTGGGACCTTGTGATGTACATGGTGCATTGTGAGGTCACAGTGGGGTATTGTGCTATCACTTTTGGGCATTGTAACTTCACAGTGGGGTATTTTGATGTTACAGTAGGCACTTTAAGTTCCCAGCTTGAAATTGTGAGGGGACGATGGAAAAGTGATGTGATAAAAAGCAAATTGGTGATGGTCCGACCATTGTGGCCACCAGTGATCATGAAATATCAAGTAAAGTTCCATTCACTCTGTATGGGACTAATGATCAAAGCCAAGTGCAGTATTATGTGTGTTCAGAGGTCCCATTGAGAGTAAATGGAGAGGTGGCTGTGGTGTCTCGGTACCGTATTGCATACCGTACCTAGTGTGGTGGTCCCCAAAGTCAGAGTTACTACGTTCAGGTAGGGTCCCCCAGGTGGGACAGCCCCTAGTTGCCTTCTCTTTCTCTAGTTCTATAATGTCTAAATGTGTACATATTTAATAATGTGTATTTAATATAATGTATATAAGTGTGCTTACCTTGTTAGCGTCGCAGGACCTTCGGTCACTTGTTACCCATAACCCTATGTTAAGATTAGAGATGAGCGAACTTACAGTAAATTCGATTCGTCACGAACTTCTCAGCTCGGCAGTTGATGCCTTTTCCTGCATAAATTAGTTCAGATTTCAGGTGCTCCCGTGGGCTGGAAAAGGTGGATACAGTCATAGGAGACTCTTTCCTAGGACTGTATCCACCTTTTCCAGCCCACCGGAGCACCGGAAAGCTGAACTAATTTATGCAGGAAAAGTCAGCAACCGCCGAGCTGAGAAGTTCGTGACGAATCGAATTTACTGTAAGTTCGCTCATCTCTAGTTAAGATGATTGACACAAGTATTGAACCAATTAGCTCTAGTCCAGCCCCTGCCCATATAAAGGAGCTGTAGCCAATTATCGCTCTCTTGGGTTGCTGCTCTCGTGGATGCCGGACTAGCAGGACGGATCTGCGCAACTTTCAAAGACAAGCTAGGCCAGAAAACCTGTGGCCTCAGCCTAAACGAAACAGTGAGTCTTAAACCAAATCCCTAAAGCTAGCGTGACTACTGGTCCGAAACTAAATCCCCTAAATCCATTGGAACAGTGCATATCAGTCTACGGACTCTAAAACGCTTAAGATCCCAACCACTGTCAATCTCTAAGAGACTTTGCCTGTATAGAGACTGTTCCGGTCATGAAGCTTGCATAAAACCTTCAGTAAAGTTCCGACTGTTTTCAGCAAACTCTCCGATTGTGGACATTCAATTATTCTATACCTCCCTATCGCTCTAGGGAAGGGTAGCGGTAGGACAAGCATTACAGAGGAGCCCTCACCCTGGCATCACGAATAGAAAGGGTTAACCATACACCCTTTAGTCACCGCACAGCTACATCCCATATATGCTTCTCCCCCAGGCTATCACATGGCCAAGCATGCCCATTGTTACTCCATTCATTTGGGGACAACGCCCCACCATTAACATGATCAGTGAGGGTCCTAACGGTCTGATGCCCCTCTATATGTTAGTTATCGCTTATCTTGTCAATAGATGATAACTTTAAATCTTGTGATAAACCCTTTAATGCATTCATGCTACTTTATTCAAGAGCAACACATGATAGATAAGGATTAAAACATTCATATGTATTTTATGCCAAATTGTGCAATATAAACTTGTACCTTGGACTGTTTAGCACTAGACCAGTGGTCTTCAACCTGCGGACTTCCAGATGTTGCAAAACTACAATTCCCAGCATGCCTGGACAGCCAACGGCTGTCCGGGCATGCTGGGAGTTGTAGTTTTGCAACATCTGGAGGTCCGCAAGTTGAAGACCACTGCACTAGACGGAGTGCAGGATCCCCACTCACACAGAGAAGCTGACAGTATGTTCTGTATAGACACTCACACAGCTGCCAAACATTCACTCTGAAGTGCAGAAAAGCCGGATTTTCACGCCAGAATTAACATAAGTAAATACAAATTAACCTTGAATAGTTCGGAATAAATTAAATACAGATTCTCTGCAACTCCTCATTCCAGCTAGGGCAGTATAAATGCCTTGGCAGGTCTACTAAGTATTAAAGGGGTTATCCGGGAATTTTTATATATATATATATATATATATATATATATATATATATATCTCAACTGGCTCCAGAAAGTTAAACAGATTTGTAAATTACTTCCATTAAAAAAATCTTAATCCTTTCAGTACTTATGAGCTTCTGAAGTTAAGGTTGTTCTTTTCTGTCTAAGTGCTCTCTGATGACACGTGTCTCGGGAACCGCCCAGTTTAGAAGCAAATCCCCATAGCAAACCTCTTCTAAAATGGGCGGTTCCCGAGACACGTGTCATCAGAGAGCACTTAGACAGAAAAGAACAACTCAACTTCAGAAGTACTGAAAGGATTAAGATTTTTTAATAGAAGTAATTTACAAATCGGTTTAACTTTCTGGAGCCAGTTGATATATATATATATAAAAAAAAAGTTTTTTCCTGGATAACCCCTTATTTACCTTTACTTGTGCTTTATGCTCATGTTCTTGGGGAAATAAGCCATTAAAGGGGTACTCCAGTGGAAACCATTATTTTTTTTATTTTTTTTTAAATCAACTGGCTTCAGAAAGTTAAACAGATTTGTAAATTACTTCTATTTAAAAATCTTAATCCTTCCAGGACTTATCAGCTGCTGTATGCTCCATACGAAGTTATTTTCTTTTTTTTTCAGTCTGACCACCTGACACCTCTGCCCATGTCAGGAACTGTTCAGAGTAGGAGCAAATCCTCAGAGCAAACCTATCCTGCTTGTGACAGTTCCTGAGACAGACAGAGGTGTCAGCAGAGAGCACTGTGGTCAGAGTGAAAAGAAATTCATAAAATAACTTCCTCTGTATTATACAACAGCTGATAAGTACTGGAAGGATTAAGATTTTTTTTTTTTTTTTTTAGAAGTAATTTACAGATCTGTAAACTTTCTGGCACCAGTTCATTAAAAAAAAAAATTTTTTCCACTGGAGTACCCCTTTAAGGGGTCTGGCAGAGATTCCCCCCATGTAGACACGAGAACGTTTAGAGGTTCTGACAGCTTTGTAAGCATATTGTTTAGGCGAGGCCCTTACATATTACAATCTACAACATATACAGGTGACCCAGAGCCAAAGAATTGCCAGATGCTTCAAGCGACCATTTTGGATTCCTTTTAAGGATTGTTCTTTTTGTTCCTCACATAGTAGTACGTGGGTAATTGAACCAGATAGGGGGCCCAGCAATCAGAACCCAAGAACAAGGACCTGAATTTGAACACTGATTAGAACTTTGTTTAGCTGGAAATGCATCATCCTTCTAACCTGTTAATGCAGACTGCTGTACATGTATGGTGGCTGTATTCTGACTATGAAGTGAGCTCAGGCGCTGAGCTTGCTTCATAGATAGTGGGTGCTGGCAGCTTTCAGCAACCCGCACTCACCGTCAATTATTAAAGGGGTACTCCGCTGCATAGTCCTGTCCCGCCATGAAGTCACACTCCGCCCCCTCAATGCAAGTCTATGGGAGGGGGCGTGACAATGTCACGCCCCCTCCCATAGACTTGCATTGAGGGGGCGGGACGGCATGAAGGGGCGGGACTATGACATCAAGAGCTCCCGGCGCCTTCTCCAGCGTTCGGAACAGTTTGTTCTAAACGCTGAGCATCGGAGTACCCCTTTAACATCAGGGGCGGCCAACCCCCCCAAAAAATTAGATTGCATGAACTTTAAAGGGAACCTGTCACCAGTTTTACCCTATATAACGAGTGGTGCCACATAATAGAGGTTAATATCACGTGTCCTACCATGCCTGGATGTCTGCTGGTACATCTATAAATGTGAAGAAAATTATTTTTTATAAATGTCACACACAGGATGTAAATGAGGCTCAAGCAGCCAGTTGGGCTACCGAAGTAGTCATGGCTCCCCAGGCTGGAGTCACGCCTGTACAGGCTCTAATAACGCCTATCTAGACTGAGCAGCTTAGTCATGTTATTGATCACGGTTAGGCTGTCAGCCATATCTAGATAGTCGTTATTAGAACCTATGAGAGCTATACGAGTTTTGGCTCTTTGAAGGCGAGGAGGAAACAATGAAAATGCAGAAATGAAAATTCTACCCAGATTGTGTAACAATACCATTGCTAAGAAACACATTAGGCTGGGTTCACATCAGCGTTTTTTTTTTTTTAATTTCCATTACTAATTGAAAGAAACGGAAGTGAAAATGATGGTAACTGTAACGGCTGTGGTTAGGTGGATCTACTGACCTGTTGAGGAAGATGACGTGACCCGTACCAGGGAGCGGAGTCTAAGGTGCCGCTGGTATTCACCAAAGCCTGCTGCAAAGCTGGATGGACTTTCTGCGGCAGGCGGCACCCAGGTCGCTACCCCTGATATTACTCGTCCCCACAGGCAGCCGAGGTATAACGTGGCACATGAAGGATGAGACACAGATGTAGTCAGGACAGGCAGGAGGTCCGGACAGGGAGCAATGAAGCAAGGTCAGGTCACGTAGCTGGAGGTCAAAAGGCAGGCAGCACAGGAGCAAGGTCAATATTCGTAGCATGTGATCAGATACACAGCAAGACAAGACACAATGGCCCTCATTTACTAACAGGATCCCGACACTTTTTGTCGGGTTTTGCGCCAGAATTCGGTCTGCGCCAGATTTTGCACCAGAATTTGCGCCAGAATCTGGCGCACAACCCGACAAAATCAAAATCACTCAGAGTGAAAAAAAAAACTACAAAAGGGGCGTTTTTCCTGACAAAAAGGGGCGTGTTCCCGACAAAAAGGGAAAAAACCCTCCGAGTGTGAAGAAAACTCACAGGAAAACCTGTGAGTTTTGCTTCACAGAAAACCGACAGCTCTGAGCTGTCGGTAAATTCCTCGAAACGGAGTTAATCCTGCTACCCTCAGCATGGAACAGGGTCTGTTCCATGTTGGGGGTAGTAGTAGAGGGGCTGAGGGATTGATCGCACCGGGTCTCACTTCTGAGACCCGATCCGATCAAAAGTTATTAAGCAGGGGAGCGAGCGGCATGTTCCCGCTCTCGCTGCTAATAATTTGTCATTCATAGCGGGCAGCAGCTGCATATCATGCTGTGGGGGTCAGACATATGGATATATGTCTGACCCTCACATCATACATATACAAATGCCGGCTCACCGCTATGAATGACAAGTAACCTATTGGCAGCAGCAGTGCAAGCCTCCACTCCCTGCACTGCTTTACTTGTCATTCATAACGGTGAGCCGGCACCTGTATATATAGATGCTGTGAGGGTCAGACATATATCCATATGTCTGACCCCTACCGCGCATCTATATATACAGGTGCCGGCGCGTATCAATCCCTCAGCCCCTGTACTACTACCCCCCAACATGGAACAGACCCTGTTCCATGATGGGGGTAGTAGTACAAGCACTAATGTAGTCAGAATTTGCAGAGACTTTTTTCTGTCGCACAGAATACATTTTGTGCGACAGAAAAAAACCCTGCAACAGAAAGAAAGGGAAATTGGGCGAAAGATTAGTAAATCACAAGGAAAAAAAAAACCTAACCGACACTCCAGTCTTTGTAAATGAGGGCCAATATACCATTTCTCTTGGCAACTAGGGCACAAAGATCCGGCAGCGAGCCGCAGAAAGTGCAGGAACTAAATAGGGACCATTTCTGCTTAGCACCAATTATTGGTGCACTAGTCCTTTAAATTTAAAAAAGTCGACCCCCGTGCCCTAGGAGGCGGGACGCGCGCGCTGGCAGGGACGGGCAGGAGGAGAAGAGAGCGGGGCTCGTGGGCGCACCTCGCAATGGACAGAGGGAAACGGCCAGAGGAGGCAGCGGAAGGTGAGTGCCAGTCCAGGGTTCGCATGCGGGCACGTCCCGCGATGCGAACCGTCGCACTGCCAGGGACAGAGGGGGACAAGAGAGAGCTCTCCTGGCCGGATTGCCCGACCGGAGCACGAGACTTGACAGTACCCCCCCTTGTGTCTCCCCCTCTTTTTTGGGCTGAATCCTCTCCAGTCCACCAAAAAATCAAAAAATAACATCTCCCTCTTACAGTTTTCGAAACTAAGAAATCTTTGACACCTCATAGACATAAGAAGACCCAGAAACAGGAGTGGAAATATTTTTTTTTTTTTTGAGAGGACCGATTGAAAGAAGGGAAACATGGAAAGAATTCGGAATGCAAAGAGAAGAAGGCAAACAAAGTGTATAGGAGACCGGTTTAATCTTTTGTATAACCTCAAACGGACCCAGGAAACGAGGACCCAACTTGTAGCTGTGAATCTTGAAACGGATAAATTTGGAGGATAACCAGACCTTATCACCAGGACAGAAGGATGGAGGAGGTCTTCTTTTCTTATCCACTTAAGATTTCATACGTCAGGAGGCTTGAAGCAGGGAGCGCTGAGTCTGTTGCCAGATGGACAAGAAATCCCGAACTAGTTCATCAACAGCTGGGACGCCCGAAGACACTGGAAGAGAAAGAGGAGGGCGAGGATGAAGACCATAGATGACAAAAAATGGAGAAGACTTAGTGGCCTCAGAGTCTCTATAATTGTGGGAGAATTCCGCCCAGGGTAAAAGATCGACCCAGTCGTCCTGTCAGGCCGTAACAAAGTGACGAAGAAAATTTCCAAGTACTTGGTGTACTCTCTCAACTTGCCCATTTGATTGAGGGTGATAGGAAGATGAGAAATCCAACTTGATTTTTAGACAAGAGCATAAAGCTTGGAACTTGGAGACAAATTGCACCCCGTGGTCCGAGACGATGTGAAATGGGAGGCCATGTACCCGGAAGATATGCTGAAGGAAGTGTTTGGCCAGTTGCGGAGCAGATGGTAAACCGGGCAATGGAATAAAATTAGCCATCTTGGAGAAATGATCGACCACCACCCAGATGATCGTATTTTTATAGGATGGGGCAGATCGGTGAAAACATCCATAGCAATTTGGGACCGAGGAGTGCCCGGAATAGGAAAAGGCTGTAAAAGGCCAGCAGGTCTCTGCCGAGTTGTCTTGTCTCGAGCACAGGTAGCACAGGAACTGACAAAGTCTGTGACATCTCATTTGAGGGTTGGCCACCAATAATGCAGAGAGATTAATTGAAAAGACTTCCACACTCCAGAATGGCCAGCTACCAAGGAAGAATGACCCCAGCTCAGCACTCTGCATCTCAATAGAGGTGTTACGAAGGATCTTTCAGTAGGAGCTTGCTGGAGGACTGCATGTGCTACAGGAACCAAACACCCAGGTGGAATAATATGACGAGGAGTGGAATCCTGTCCAACCACATCAGAGGACCTGGAGAGTGCATCGGCTCTAATGTTCTTGTCGGCAGGGCGGAAATGAATTAAAAAATTTAACCTGGAGAAGAAGAGCGACCATCTTGCCTGGCGAGGATTCTGACGTTGAGCTGACTGAAGATACAAAAGGTTCTTGTGATCCGTAAAGATGCTGACTGGATGTGTGAAACCCTCCAAAAGATGACGCCATTCTTCTAAGGCAATTTTTTTAGTGAGGAGTTCCCGATCGCCAATAGAGTAATTCCTCTCCTCTGGAGAAAAGGTCTTGGAGAAAAAAACACAGGCCATATTCTTGCCCTTGGAGGTTTTCTGAGTTAAAACTGTGTCAGCTGCTATGGAAGATGCATCTACCTCCAAAAGGAACGGCTTTTCAGGGTCAGGTCTTGAGAGAACAGGTGCAGAAGCAAAGGCAGATTTGAACTGAGTGAAGGCCTCCTCAGTCTCAGGAGACCAGTTCTTGGGATTGCAGTTCTTTTTGGTGAGGGCTACAATTGGGGCAACCAAGGAAGAAAAGTGTGGAATGAATTGACGGTAGTAATTGGTAAACCCCAAAAATCGTTGAATAGCTCGTAGACCAGAAGGACGTGGCCAGTCCAAAACCACAGAAAGCTTGGCAGGATCCATCTGTAGACCTTGGAGGGAGACTATGTATCCAAGAAATGGAAGACTTGTTCTCTCAAAGAGGCATTTCTCAAGCTTGGCATACAGATTGGCATCATTGATCTGACGAAGAGGGGGTCCCACCCCTCAAAACGCGTTATCTGTGATCTATCCAAATAAAATCCGGTTATTATATCTTTAACCGTGTCTGGCTACTTCTTACTGCCACGATCCCAGCCGAGCTATTCTACAGGAGTGAGCGCTCGAACACACCTTTTTTACACGTGAACCGGAGCCCCGGGGATCTTCACCTCTTGCATTTCTCAAGCTTGGCATACAGATGATTCTCCCGAGATGCTGAAGAACCAGACAGACATGGAAACGATGAGCCTCCAAGTTGGTAGAGAAAATCTGAATATCATCCAGGTAGACGACTACACAGGTGTACAACAGATCTCGGAAGATGTCATTAATGAATTCTTGGAAGACAGCGGGGGCATTGCAAAGACCAAAAGGCATGACTAGGTTCTCAAAATGGCCGTCTCGGGTGTTAAAGGCTGTCTTCCATTCGTCGCCTTCGTGAATGCGAATAAGATTGTATGCTCACCTGAGATCCAATTTCTGAAGCCCTTTTGGAGATTCTCTAAAAGCCCTTTTGGAGGTTTTCTTGGATATATTTTGCCATGGCTTGTGTCTCAGGAACAGACAATGGATAGATTCTTCCATGGTGAGGCGTGGTCCCAGGCTGTAAGTCAATAGGACAGTCGTAGGGACGATGTGGTGGAAGAGTCTCAGCCTGCTTTTTGCAGAATATGTCAGTATAATCTTGATATGGAAGGGGCAGGCCTGGCATAGAAGAAGGCGAAGAGACAGATTTAGGCTGGATAGAGCCAAGACAGTGATTTTGGCAAAAAGGTCCCCAGCGGGTGACCTCACCAGATTTCCAGTCGAGAAGTGGAGTGTGTCGTTGAAGCCAAGGAAGACTGAGAGGAAGCTCCGAAGTACAATGAAGAAGTACATAGAATTCAATCTTTTCCTTATGTAACACACCCACTTGCATAATGAGAGGTTCAGTGCGGAATAGCAACGTACAGTTCAGGTTTTCTCCATTGACAGAAGAGATGTACAAAGGCTTAGGAAGCCGAGTCACTGGGAGACGATGTTTATGGACCAGGGAGGCATAAATAAAATCTCCAGCAGAACCAGAGTCCAAAAAGCATGAAGCAGAGAAAGATGTCTTGGCAGAAGTATAAACAAGAACCGGCATGGTCAAACGAGGAGAGGTAGTATTCACACCCAGGGACACCTCTCCCACGTGTCCTCGGTGCAAGTGTTTCCCGGACGTTGAGGACTTATAGAACAGTCATTGAGAAAGTGCTCCAGACTGCTCCAGATCACAATATAGGCACAAATTCTGATTGCGTCGACGGGATCTTCCCAGCTGCGTTAAGCGAGACCGATCCACCTGCATTGCCTCTTCGACAGGAGGCAAAGGAGTCAGTAGAGGTGAATGTTGGAACACAGGTGCCAGATGAGGAAATCGCAGAGTTCAGACAGGTTCTCTTTCCAGATGAAGTTCTTCCTGCCTCTCGGCAAAATGCACATCAATTCGAGTGGCCAAATGGATAAGCTCATTCAGGGTAGACGGAGGATCACGAGCAGTGAGAGCATCCTTGTTCCTACTGGACAGACTTTTTTTAAATGTAGCACACAAGGCCTCGTCGTTCCAAGCCAGTTCGCCAGTTCAGAGGCAAGTGTGCGGAATTGAACCGCGTAGTCACCAACAGAGGAGTTTTCTTGGCAGAGGTTCAGAAGTGCCGTCTCAGCCGAGAAGGCCCCTGTGGGTTCTTCAAAAACATAGTGGAATTCTGAGAGAAAGGCCTGCAGGTTTGAAGACACCGGATCATTACAATCCCAGAGAGGAGTAGTAGTCCAGGCCAGGGCTTTACCGGACAGTAAGCTGACCACAAAGGCCACTTTAGCTCGCTCCGTAGGAAACTGATCCGCCATGAGCTCCAAATACATAGAGCACTGCGTCACGAAGCCTCTACACAGCTTGGGATCTCCCTCATACTTTGAAGGTAAGGGTAAACAAAGTTTGGACCCGGAAGAAGCTGCTGGCACTGGAGGAGACACTGAAGTTGGTTGCGGCTGCTGTTGCTGTTGTTGCTGCTGAGCGGCAAGAAGCTGTTGCATCATTGCTGACAACTGGTTCAACTGTTGAGCCTGACGTGCCAACTGTTGGGATCCATGGCCGGATCTTACTGTAACGGCTGTGGTTAGGTGGATCCACTGATCTGTTGAGGAAGATTGTATGGGCCATACCAGGGAGCGGAGTCTAAGGTGCCGCTGGTTTTCACCAGAGCCCGCTGCAAAGCGGGATGGACTTGCTGTGGCAGGCAGCACCCAGGTTGCTACCCCTGATACGAATCGTCCCCACAGGCAGCTGAAGTATACCGTGGCACAGGAAGGATGAGACACAGATGTAGGCAGGAGGTCAGGACAGGCGGCAATGAAGCAAGGTCAGGTCACGTAGCAGGAGCTCAAAAGGTAGGCGGCACAGGAGCAAGGTCAGTATTTGTAGCAAGGGATCAGATACACAGCAAGACAAGACACAATATACGCTTTCTCTTGGCAACTAGAGCACAAAGATTCGGCGGCGAGCCGCAGGAAGTGCTGGAACTGAATAGGGACTATTTCTGCTAAGCACAAATTATTGGCGCACTGGCCCTTTAAACTTAGCAGAGTCCGCGTGCGTGCCTAGGAGGTGGGGATGCGTGCGCTGGCAGGAACGGGCAGGAGTGTTACGCCGAGCGCTCCGGGTCCCCGCTCCTCCCCGGAGCGCTCGCTACACTCTCGCTACTGCAGCGCTCCGGTCAGATCCACTGACCCGGTGCGCTGCGATACCGCCTCCAGCCGGGATGCGATTCGCGATGCGGGTGGCGCCCGCTCGCGATGCGCACCCCGGCTCCCGTACCTGACTCGCTCTCCGTCGGTCCTGTCCCGGCGCGCGCGGCCCCGCTCCCTAGGGCGCGCGCGCGCCGGGTCTCTGCGATTTAAAGGGCCACTGCGCCGCTGATTGGCGCAAGTGGTTCTAATTAGTGTGTTCACCTGTGCACTCCCTATGTATACCTCACTTCCCCTGCACTCCCTCGCCGGATCTTGTTGCCATTGTGCCAGTGAAAGCGTTTCCTTGTGTGTTCCAAGCCTGTGTTCCAGACCTCCTGCCGTTGCCCCTGACTACGATCCTTGCTGCCTGCCCCGACCTTCTGCTACGTCCGACCTTGCTTCTGTCTACTCCCTTGTACCGCGCCTATCTTCATCAGTCAGAGAGGTTGAGCCGTTGCTAGTGGATACGACCTGGTCACTACCGCCGCAGCAAGACCATCCCGCTTTGCGGCGGGCTCTGGTGAAAACCAGTAGTGACTTAGAACCGGTCCACTAGCACGGTCCACGCCAATCCCTCTCTGGCACAGAGGATCCACCTCCTGCCAGCCGGCATCGTGACAAGGAGGAGAACAGAGCGGGGCTCGCAAGCGAGCGCACCTCGCAATGGACAGAGGGAAACGGCTGGAGGAGGCAGCGGAAAGTGAGCGGCAGCCCGGGGTTCGCTTGCGGGCACGTCCTGCGATGCAAACCGCGGTACTGCCAGGGACAGAGGGGGACAAGAAAGAGCTCTCCCGGATGGAGTGCCCGACCGGAGCACAGGACTTGACAGTAACAGATCCCATTTATTTTCTATGAGCTTTTTTAAATCTCTGCTGTACTCAGTTTTCATCAGTTATGCTTAATTTTCATTATTTCTAAGGGAGAAAAATACAGTCCATGCATTATTTTTTTTTCTTTCTTTTATAAATAACAGAAGTCTATTTAACACTGAAGTTTATGGTGACGAAAGTAATCTCTGTTAGCCTCAGTTATTTTTACATCTGTTATTGCGACTGGTTAAAAAATAACTGACGTTATCGGTGATAGACGATGTTTTAATGGACAATTACGGATATTAATGGTCCTTTAGTTTTATCTTTTATTTTAGCAAAAGTAATTTCATATAATGGACCGTTCGTTGACTTTTGTTAGTTTCAGATCCTTTAAGAATTACCTCCTTTATGTTACAATCTATTTTCAGAGTTTTTAGTTAAATGGGCACACTCATAAAAAATTTTTTTGCTTATGTACTTTGTTTAAAAAAATATTAAGTTTTCTATGTTTTATTTGTGTTTAAAAAAGCTGCCACTGGATGTCTCCCTACTTGTCCAGAGCACATTTTCCCCCATCTTTTGCACAGACTTTGAATTCCTGCTGGCCTGGCAGAAGTCCAAAATCAGGAAATGCTGAGAGGGATGTGTGCAGCTTTATCCAATCATAGCTCACTTCATACACTGAACTGCCCTGGGCTGTGTGTAGCAGAGTGAGGGAGGAAGTTCTCCCCTGTATGGCTTCAGATGATGTTATGCCTGCTGGTTAGCGCCCAGAGCAGAATATACAGAGCAATATCAAGGTAGAAAACTAAAAAATTATAAAAATAAAGGCAGGGGGTGGTTTATCATGATAGGGGCTGTGAACTGGAAGGATTATAAAATTTAACAAGATCATGAGAGGTACTCTTTTTACACAGCATTGTTTGGCCTTTACTTTATTCTATTTTCATCTTCACTGTAAAAGATGGGGAACCCCGCAATCTCAGTGCAGCCCCTAGCATTCTGTGCCAGGAGCTGCCTCCGAGACGGGGCTGTGACATCACGGCCACGCCACCTAGTGACATCATGCCACGCCCCCTCGATTTATGTCTATGGGAGGGCCCCATAGACATGAATGGAGAGGGTGTGGTTACATAGTTACATAGTTAGTACGGTCGAAAAAAGACATATGTCCATCAAGTTCAACCAAGGAATTAAGGGGTAGGGGTGTGGCGCGATATTGGGGAAGGGATGGGATTTTATATTTCTTCATAAGCATTAATGTTATTTTGTTCCATAAATGTATCTAATCCTGTTTTAAAGCTGTTAATTGTTCCTACTGTGACCAGTTCCTGAGGTAGACCGTTCCATAAATTCACAGTCCTCACGGTAAAGAAGGCGTGTCGCCCCTTGAGACTAAACTTTTTCTTCTCCAGACGGAGGGAGTGTCCCCTCGTCCTTTGGGGGGGTTTAACCTGGAACAGTTTTTCTCCATATTTTTTGTATGGGCCATTAATATACTTATATACGTTTATCATATCCCCCCTTAAACGTCTCTTCTCAAGACTAAACAATTGTAACTCCTTTAATCGCTCCTCATAGCTAAGATGTTCCATGCCCCATATTAGTTTAGTCGCGCGTCTCTGCACCCTTTCCAACTCCGCAGTGTCCCTTTTATGGACAGGTGCCCAAAACTGAACAGCATATTCCAGGTGAGGCCGTACCAATGCTTTATAAAGGGGGAGTATTATGTCCCTGTCCCTTGAGTCCATGCCTCTTTTTATACATGACAATATCCTGCCGGCTTTGGAAGCAGCAGCCTGACATTGCATGCTATTCTGTAGTCTGTGATCTACAAGTACACCCAGATCCTTCTCTACCAGTGACTCTGCCAGTTTAATCCCCCCTAAGACATACGATGCATGCAGGTTATTAGTACCCAGATGCATAACTTTACATTTATCCACATTGAACCTCATTTGCCAAGTGGATGCCCAGACACTTAGTCTATCCAAGTCATCCTGTAACTTATGCACATCCTCTATAGACTGTACCGTGCTACAAAGCTTGGTGTCATCTGCAAAGATAGAAACAGAGCTGTTAATACCATCCTCTATATCATTGATAAATAAATTAAACAACAGCGGGCCCAGTACTGAACCTTGGGGTACACCACTAATTACCGGGGACCAATCAGAGTACGAATCATTGACCACCACTCTCTGGGTACGATCCATGAGCCAGTGTTCAATCCAGTTACAAACTAAAGTTTCCAAGCCCAAGGACCTTAACTTACCTGTCAAACGTCTGTGAGGGACAGTATCAAATGCTTTGGCAAAATCCAGAAACACTATATCCACAGCCATTCCTCTGTCAAGGCTTCTACTCACCTCTTCATAAAAGCAAATTAGATTGGTTTGACAACTTCTATCCTTAGTAAACCCATGCTGGCTATCACTTATAATACAATTATCCCCTATGTATTCCTGTATGTAATCCCTTATAAGTCCTTCAAACAATTTACCCACAATGCACGTTAAACTTACCGGTCTATAGTTTCCTGGGGAAGACCTAGAGCCCTTCTTGAAGATTGGCACCACATTCGCCTTGCGCCAGTCCCTTGGCACAATACCAGACACCATAGAATCTCTAAATATCATGAACAGGGGTACAGATATTACTGAACTTACCTCTCTAAGAACTCTTGGGTGTAGTCCATCCGGCCCTGGGGATTTGCTTACATTTATATCACTTAACTTACCTTGTACCATCTCTACATTAAGCCAGTTCAGTACATTACATGATGTGTTACCAGCACTGACCTGGCCAATGTCAGCTCCTTTTTCCCTAGTATATACAGAACTAAAGAACCCATTCAGTAGCTCCGCCTTCTCTTGATCGCCTGTGACAACCTCCCCATTATCATTATTAAGGGGTCCTACATGCTCTGTCCTTTTTTTTTTGCATTTATATATCTAAAAAAATATTTAGGATTAGTTTTGCTTTCTTTGGCCACCTGTCTCTCATTTTGAATTTTTGCTGTTTTTATTACATTTTTACAGATTTTATTAAGCTCTTTGTACTGTTTAAATGTTATCGCTGACCCATCAGATTTGTATTTTTTGAAGGCAATTTTTTTGTTGTTTATTGCTCTTTTAACATCATGTGTCAGCCATGTAGGATTTAATTTTAATCGTTTATATTTGTTCCCCTTTGGTATATATTTAGCTGTATAGTTATTTAGAGTTGATTTAAAGATGTCCCATTTACCTTCTGTATCAGTATTTGAGAACACTTCCCCCCAGTCTATGTCCTGTAGTGCAGCCCTCAGCCCAGGGAAGTTTGCCTTTTTAAAGTGGTGTGTCGTCACTAGGGAGCATGGCAGTGAGGCACAACTTTCTACCAATGCTAGTGACACCACTGAGAAGACACCAGTATTGTAAATGGCACATAATATGTATGGGCTCTTTTACAGATTTTTCACTAGGTACCAGAAACTTCAGTTTACAACTTGGGATGAAAAGAGTGATAATATTTTGGAATAGACAATTTAATTTAATTCATAGCTAAATGACAGCTTTCTAATTTATTGATAAACATTTTATATGATTGATGGTTATTGCTACAAAAGTGGTGTTTTTCTAGTGGAATTGCCGCAGTACTGTGTAGGTTTTTTTAATGAACAAAATTGCGGTAAAAATGGTGCACAACAGTACCTATAATAATACGACACATGTGAACACAGCCTTACCACCATTTGCAGTAACTGCTATATGTTGGAGTTATTTATTGTGGGAAGTAATCCTATGCAGTCAGTAATCAGCCTAATAATGGTATTATTGCGGTATGACATCACAGGAGTATGAGGTAAGCATTTTATTTGACTTTACTCATCGCTTGCTGCTGTTTACCGTGGGTTGAGTCATACTTGCTAACACGTGAGAAAGGAGAGAGCAGCAAAGAGACCTGTGGGGTGTCTTCTGAATAAATTACAGCAATACTATTTCAGGCCTACTATTTTAAGGGGTGACAATAGATGGTTTATGGATATTTATGGATATCTCTAGATGGTCACCGCTTTGGCAAGCAGCCAGAATAACTGGTCTATTAATGGTCTCTGCGGTGCTGAAAGAATAAAAAATAAAACCTGCCCTGATGCTGACTGTAGAGGCTGGAAGTGAATCCCAAACATGGATAAGAGAAGACCTACCCACAATGCAGCTGTAACAGCACTCTTGTCAATCAGTGGTACATTTGAATTTTTTTTATGCCTGGCTTATGACTTTTCTTTACTTCCAGGGTATATTGTAAAAGCTGTGGATTTTATGTCCTGCGTAGAATAGTTGAACAAATAATAAAATCTGCAACATAACATCAGCATCAAAAAATCTAGTACACTGTACGTGTGAATGTACCCTTAAATTGACACTGTCATATTCAAAAACTTTTTATATGTTGTACATCTTGGCAAAACATTAACCTTTGTAATATACTTTATAGGAAAATGTTATTTCCTTTTTATAGAAATCATGGCTTATAAAATGATGGCTTTGTCCAAACTGAAGCACATGCATGGACAAAGTCCAGTAAGTTAGGGTGGGCTTGCACTCCTCTGTGCTCTCTCCTTTCTGATAGGACTCCGCTGTGCTCTCTCCTGTCTGATAGGACTCCTCTGTGCTCTCACCTGTCTGATAGCACTTCTCTGTGCTCTCTCCTGTCTGATAGCACTCCTCTGTGCTCTCTCCTGTCTGATAGCACTCCTCTGTGTTCTCTCCTGTCTGATAGCACTCCTCTATGCTCTCTCCTTTCTGATCGGACTCCTCTGTTTTCTCTCCTGTCTGATAGGACCCCTCTGTGCTCTCTCCTGTCTGAAAGGACTCCTCTGTGCTCTCTCCTGTCTGATAGGACTCCTCTGTGCTCTCTCCTGTCTGATAACATTACTCTGTGCTCTCTCCTGTCTGAGAACACTACTTTGTGCTCTCCCCTGTCTGATAGCACTCCTCTGTGCTCTCTCCTGTCTGATAGCACTCATCTGTGCTCTCTCCTGTCTGATAGCACTCCTCTGTGCTCTCTCCTGTCTGATAGCACTCCTCTGTGCTCTCTCTTGTCTGATAGTACTCCTCTGTGCTCTCTCCTGTCTGATAGGACCCCTCTGTGTTTTCTCCTGTCTGATAGCACTTCTCTGTGTGCTCTCCTGTCTGATAGTACTCCTCTGTGCTCTCTCCTGTCTGATAGTACTCCTCTGTGCTCTCTCCTGTCTGATAGGACTCCTCTGTGCTCTCTCCTGTCTGATAGGACTCCTCTGTGCTCTCTCCTGTCTGATAGGACTCCTCTGTGCTCTCTCCTGTCTGATAGCACTCCTCTGTGCTCTCTCCTGTCTGATAGCACTCCTCTGTGCTCTCTCCTGTCTGATAGGACTCCTCTGTTTTCTCTCCTGTCTGATAGGACCCCTCTGGGCTTTCTCCTGTCTGATAGCACTTCTCTGTGCTCTCTCCTGTCTGATAGCACTCCTCTGTGCTCTCTCCTGTCTGATAGGACCCCTCTGTGTTTTCTCCTGTCTGATAGCACTTCTCTGTGTGCTCTCCTGTCTGATAGTACTCCTCTGTGCTCTCTCCTGTCTGATAGTACTCCTCTGTGCTCTCTCCTGTCTGATAAGACTCCTCTGTGCTCTCTCCTGTCTGATAGGACTCCTCTGTGCTCTCTCCTGTCTGATAGGACTCCTCTGTGCTCTCTCCTGTCTGATAGCACTCCTCTGTGCTCTCTCCTGTCTGATAGCACTCCTCTGTGCTCTCTCCTGTCTGATAGGACTCCTCTGTTTTCTCTCCTGTCTGATAGGACCCCTCTGTGCTTTCTCCTGTCTGATAGCACTTCTCTGTGCTCTCTCCTGTCTGATAGCACTCCTCTGTGCTCTCTCCTGTCTGATAGCACTCCTCTGTGCTCTCCCCTGTCTGATAGCACTCCTCTGTGCTCTCTCTTGTCTGATAGCACTCCTCTGTGCTCTCTCCTGTCTGATAGCACTCCTCTGTGCTCTCTCCTGTCTGATAGGACTCCTCTGTTTTCTCTCCTGTCTGATAGGACCCCTCTGTGCTTTCTCCTGTCTGATAGCACTTCTCTGTGTGCTCTCCTGTCTGATAGTACTCCTCTGTGCTCTCTCCTGTCTGATAGTACTCCTCTGTGCTCTCTCCTGTCTGATAGTACTCCTCTGTGCTCTCTCCTGTCTGATAGGACTCCTCTGTGCTCTCTCCTGTCTGATAGGACTCCTCTGTGCTCTCTCCTGTCTGATAACACTCCTCTGTGCTCTCTCCTGTATGATAGCACTCCTCTGTGCTCTCTTCCATCTGATAGCACTCCTCTGTGCTCTCTCCTGTCTGATAGGACTCCTCTGTTTTCTCTCCTGTCTGATAGGACCCCTCTGTGCTTTCTCCTGTCTGATAGCACTTCTCTGTGCTCTCTCCTGTCTGATAGCACTCCTCTGTGCTCTCTCCTGTCTGATAGGACCCCTCTGTGTTTTCTCCTGTCTGATAGCACTTCTCTGTGTGCTCTCCTGTCTGATAGTACTCCTCTGTGCTCTCTCCTGTCTGATAGTACTCCTCTGTGCTCTCTCCTGTCTGATAGGACTCCTCTGTGCTCTCTCCTGTCTGATAGCACTCCTCTGTGCTCTCTCCTGTCTGATAGGACCCCTCTGTGTTTTCTCCTGTCTGATAGCACTTCTCTGTGTGCTCTCCTGTCTGATAGCACTCCTCTGTGCTCTCTCCTGTCTGATAGCACTCCTCTGTGCTCTCTCCTGTCTGATAGGACTCCTCTGTTTTCTCTCCTGTCTGATAGGACCCCTCTGTGCTTTCTCCTGTCTGATAGCACTTCTCTGTGCTCTCTCCTGTCTGATAGCACTCCTCTGTGCTCTCTCCTGTCTGATAGCACTCCTCTGTGCTCTCTCCTGTCTGATAGCACTCCTCTGTGCTCTCTCTTGTCTGATAGCACTCCTCTGTGCTCTCTCCTGTCTGATAGCACTCCTCTGTGCTCTCTCCTGTCTGATAGGACTCCTCTGTTTTCTCTCCTGTCTGATAGGACCCCTCTGTGCTTTCTCCTGTCTGATAGCACTTCTCTGTGTACTCTCCTGTCTGATAGTACTCCTCTGTGCTCTCTCCTGTCTGATAGTACTCCTCTGTGCTCTCTCCTGTCTGATAGGACTCCTCTGTGCTCTCTCCTGTCTGATAGGACTCCTCTGTGCTCTCTCCTGTCTGATAGCACTCCTCTGTGCTCTCTCCTGTATGATAGCACTCCTCTGTGCTCTCTCCCATCTGATAGCACTCCTCTGTGCTCTCTCCTGTCTGATAGGACTCCTCTGTTTTCTCTCCTGTCTGATAGGACCCCTCTGTGCTTTCTCCTGTCTGATAGCACTTCTCTGTGCGCTCTCCTGTCTGATAGTACTCCTCTGTGCTCTCTCCTGTCTGATAGCACTCCTCTGTGCTCTCTCCTGTCTGATAGCACTTCTCTGTGTGCTCTCCTGTCTGATAGGACTCCTCTGTGCTCTCTCCTGTCTGATGGTACTCCTCTGTGCTCTCTCCTGTCTGATAGCACTCCTCTGTGCTCTCTCCTGTCTGATAGGACTCCTCTGTGCTCTCTCCTGTCTGATAGCACTCCTCTGTGCTCTCTCCTGTCTGATAGGACTCCTCTGTGCGCTCTCCTGTCTGATAGCACTACTCTGTGCTTTCTCCTGTCTGATAGCACTTCTCTGTGCGCTCTCCTGTCTTATAGTACTTCTCTGTGCTCTCTCCTGTCTGATAGTACTCCTCTGGGCTCTCTCCTGTCTGATAGCACTGCTCTGTGCTCTCTCCTGTCTGATAGCACTCCTCTGTGCTCTGTCCTGTCTGATAGTACTCCTATGTGCTCTCTCCTGTCTGATAGTACTCCTCTGTGCTCTCTCCTGTCTGACAGTACTCCTCTGTGCTCTCTCCTGTCTGATAGTACTCCTCTGAGCTCTCTCCTGTCTGATAGGACTCCTCTGTGCTCTCTCCTGTCTGATAGGACTCCTCTGTGTTCTCTCCTGTCTGATAGCACTCCTCTGTGCTCTCTCCTGTCTGATAGCACTCCTCTGTGCTCTCTCCTGTCTGATAGTACTCCTCTGTGCTCTCTCCTGTCTGATAGGACTCCTCTGTGCTCTCTTCTGTCTGATAGGACTCCTCTGTGCTCTCTCCTGTCTGATAGCACTCCTCTGTGCTCTCTCCTGTCTGATAGCACTCCTCTGTGCTCTCTCCTGTCTGATAGCACTCCTCTGTGCTCTCTCCTGTCTGATAGCACTCCTCTGTGATCTCTCCTGTCCTATCAGACAGAGGAGTGCTAGCCCACCCTCACGCACTGGACTTTGTCCATGCCTGTGCTTCAGCTTGGACAAAGCCATGATTTTATTAGCCATGATTTCTATAAAAAGGAAATAAAATTTTCTTATGACGTTTATTAGAAAGTTTAATATTTTGCCAAGATGTACAACATATAAAAAGTTTTTGTATCTGACAATGCACATTTAAGTAATTCCAGCGTGCAAATCAGGACCAAATGTTCAGTCCAGGAGCTTTTGGGCCCTGATCCACTGCCATATGCAATATGTGCCATATGGAGACCAAAAAGGAAATGCTACACCATTTTGCATACCTGGTAATGTGGATCTTTTCACACTTTGTTTTCTGGTTAATATTTGTCTATAACTACTTTATAATGAAACTTGTGACATCAACTTTTTTTTTTTTACACAGTTGTTTTCTATGTATGTGAGCACCACAGCTCTAGTTAACAGCTGATCGGCCAGAGTCCCGGGTGTTAAACCCCCACCAATTAGCTATTAATGGCTTATTAATTGCCCATCAATAAAAATAAAAAATAAAAAAAACATTTTAATCTATTTCAAGACATGGCTGCTTAGAATGGGTTAATATGCTAGAGGACAAAGCTGCATATACGGGGTTAAAGGGGTACTCACAAAATTATCTCTTTATCCTTAAAGCCTGGACTGCCATTATAAAAATAATAAACTTTAACTTACCTCCCGCTGCTCCCCCGTCCTCCGGTTCCGGTCTTCTTGCTGGTTTTGGGGCCTGACAAGTCATACTGTGGCTAAGCT
The DNA here is from genome assembly GCF_029499605.1 of Hyla sarda. Taxonomy (NCBI): domain Eukaryota; kingdom Metazoa; phylum Chordata; class Amphibia; order Anura; family Hylidae; genus Hyla; species Hyla sarda. The sequence goes on from NC_079193.1 coordinate 49,388,506, forward strand.
ATGTCCTGCCTCAGCTGATCATAGGGTGAGTCATGTCATAATGTCATGTAATGGGCCCGGGCACAAGGAAGAAAAGTGGGCCCCTTATGTCACACTGCCATTCAGCCTATTACTGGCAGTGGCAGTGTCATGTAACAGGCCTAGCTTTCTTCCCGGACCCATTACATAACACTGCCGCCACCTGTTATGTCACACTGCCGCACCGGCCATATTTTTTATTTATCCTATATGCCTGGGTGTCAGAGATACCAAACATGTATAAAAACTACACACATAGGGGAAAATGTACCTAATGTAATAATGACCAACAAAGTATGGTCTAAATCCTGCGGCACTAAGGCACCCCACTAAATGTAGCAACGCCAATTTATAGACTGCAAAATGACAAAAAATATATACAAAAACAGAGCTATTCAAATTTTATAGTAAAAAAAAATTGATATTCTTTATTATAACAAAGTATATCCTTTTTTTTTTTTAAAAGCCCATGATTAAAAAGGAAGAAATCAACACAGAAAAAAAGGCAGCAACCCTGGGACATGATATAATTAGAGAAACAAATGTAGAAAATAATCAGCAAAGGGAAATATGGCAGTTTCAGCCACTACTGTAATAAGGTACTGGATACTGGAAGCTCAATGAAGTATAATGAGCTATAGATTATAAAGTTCTGGTATAAGGAGAAAAAAACGCTGCACATAGAAAGCATATATAAGTCTCATACCAGGGAGAAACAATGAACCAGACCTGTCATACACCAATACATATTAGTGATCAGCCGCATTGCCCATATTCCAATTCACGATATTTCGCGAATATATAGACTAATATTCGTCCTATATTAGTGAATTTCGCGTATTCGTTATATTCGCAATTTGCATATGCAAATATTCGCATATGTGAATATTTGCATATTCGCATATTCGAGGAAGAAAACAGTGAGGGGGTGGACAACTTTACTATTGGTTGCTAGGGATGTTGTTGATAACCTCTGACAAGTGTATTTGCATCATTCAAGTGAAAAGAAGGAATATGCAAATATTCACATAGGAGCATATGCGGGAAAAAAGAATATTCGCAATTTCGAATATTTAGCAAATATATTCGCGAATTTGCGATATTTGCCATAAAAAATAAATAAGAATATTCTCATTTTGCAAGTCCCAGGATGCCTGGGTCCTAGTGGAGAGTACAGCCCTGGCCACACCCACTTCATCAGGTGTGTGACTACTGCTTCCTACTCTAGCAGCATAACCAGGCTGTGACCATAATGGACATAAGTCAGCAATGTAATGTAAATGGTTTTAGTAGATACTTCTACTTGTCTAGCATGGGTTAAAAGAAATCTGTCATCAGCATCACCCGCACTAACCTATTGGTATAAGCTTGCAGTGGGGGTGACGCTGATGACAATGGTACTTAGTATGCAAATTAAGGAGCCTGTGAATGCAGGGCATTCTCAAGTCCTGAGTGCACTGTGATGTCCGTCCGGCATCCTCAAAGTAACGTCCTCCTCCCCTGTGATGAGCCTCCTCTGCTGCACAATGGAGCTCCACTCTGCATCTAGACCCCTCTCTTCCCCTGTAAAGAGCCTCCTCTGCTGCACAAAGGAGCTCCACTCTGCATCTAGACCCCTCTCCTCCCCTGTAATGAGCCTCCTCTGCTGCACAATGGAGCTCCACTCTGCATCTAGACCCCTCTCCTCCCCTGTAATGAGCCTCCTCTGCTGCACAATGGAGCTCCACTTTGCATCTAGACCCCTCTCTTTCCCTGTAATGAGCCTCCTCTGCTGCACAATGGAGCTCCACTCTGCATATAGACCCCTCTCCTCCCCTGTAATGAGCCTCCTCTGCTGCACAATGGAGCTCCACTCTGCATCTAGACCCCTCTCCTTCCCTGTAATGAGCCTCCTCTGCTGCACAATGGAGCTCCACTCTGCATCTAGACCCCTCTCCTCCCCTGTAATGAGCCTCCTCTGCTGCACAATGGAGCTCCACTCTGCATCTAGACCCCTCTCCTCCCCTGTAATGAGCCTCCTCTGCTGCACAATGGAGCTCCACTCTGCATCGAGACCCCTTTCCTCCCATGTAATGAGATTCCTCTGCTGCACAATGGAGCTCCACTCTGCATCTAGACCCCTCTCCTCCCCTGTAATGAGCCTCCTCTGCTGCACAATGGAGCTCCACTCTGCATCTAGACCCCTTTCCTCCCATGTAATGAGTTTCCTCTGCTGCACAATGGAGCTCCACTCTGCATCTAGACCCCTTTCCTCCCATGTAATGAGTTTCCTCTGCTGCACGATGGAGCTCCACTCAGCATCTAGACCCCTCTCCTCTGCTGTGTAAATTTGCTCTTAAGAAAGCCAGTAATATCTGAGGGACGGAGGCACTTATCTTCAAACTGTAAGTACCATTGTTATCAGTGTCACCCGCACTAATAGCCTATACCAAAAAGTTAGTGCAGGTGATGTTAATGACAGATACCCTTTAATGTTTTCTTTATATTAGCAGCTTTTTACCCTTGAAGTAGTCCACAACCATTATCGTCTCCTTGCGCCTTATATTCTATGGTCCAGTAGTTTTCCATTACTACTTAAATCTGTAATTTACTTACAGAGAAAAATCCAGTGTCAGATGGCGAGAACAAACCTCTGGGTGACTCAGCAGAACTCAGATACTTGTAATGTGTGAATTATGTAATGACCGGAAGCTAAAAGGATTATGGCTCAGGCTCAGGCACATAAGAGTTTAACTAAATAAGACCACATTACAAACACCTCTACAGTGATCCCTCAACTTACAATGGCCTCAACATACAATAGTTTCAACATACAATGTTTTTTTCTGGACCATAGTAACTTGAAACCAGACTCAACATACAACGTCTAGTAGCGCCCCCTACAGTACAGGAAGGAACTACAAGTTCTGTACTACTACTTACCTGTGCCAAGGTTAGCTGCTCTTTTGGACACCAAGTAAGGGCGGCTCCATTTGGGACAGTGTGTGTACTGTACAGGACCCTGAAGAAGCTCCTGTCCTCTAAATAAACCATTGTTTCCCAACCAGGGTGCCTCCAGCTGTTGCAAAACTACAACTTCCAACATGCCCGGATAGCCAACGGCTGTCCGGGCATGCTGGAAGTTGTAGTTTTGCAACAGCTGGTGGCACCCTGGTTGGGAAACAGTGACATAGACAGTGATTTACAGCTTCCAGCATATCTTTCTTACTTTTATATGTAAGGATTTGCTTTATCTATATTAGTTATCTACTTATTTTTCTTTAATCCTCACTTTTTCCCCTTTTTGGATGACATTTTGGTGGCTTCAGAACCAATTACCAGGTTTCCATAGAGTTCTGGTCTCAACATACAATGGTTTCAACATACAATGGTTGCCCCAGAACCAATTAATATTGTAACTTGAGGGACCACTGTACTTCATGTATCCATGTGTTGCTGCTGTATCCGGACATGCGGACATGGTTTTTCATTGTTGCTAGTCCCTGTGTCTTCCTGTTGTTCCATCAACCGTTATTAATTTATATTATCCTAACATGCAAACAAGTGGCAACAGCAGTAGACCCCCCCCATACAAGAACAGTATATGGGCTCTTGCTTAGTTAATTCTACATGTACAGTGGTCCCTCAACATACGATGGTAATTCTTTCCAAACGATCCATCGTTTGTCGAATCCATCGTATGTTGAGGGATTCGTGCAATGTAAAAGTGCATTAAATACTCACCTGTCCCCGCCGCTCCGGACTGCGTCCTCACCGCTCCCGATGGTCTCCCAGGGGCTCCCGATGGGGTCCCGCTGCTCCGGCGTCTTCTTCTGGGTCCTCCGGCATCTTCCACATCTTCACCGGTGTCCGGGCCTCGCTTTCTGGTGACGTTATTACGTTGTTGCACCGGGACGGCGTGCGCAGCTACGTAATAACTACGCCGGAAAGCGAGGCCCGGACCCCGGAGAGGACCTGGAGCAGCAGGGATAGGTAAGTGAACCTGCTGGGGCACATTACATTGCTATCCGGCAGCAGCTTAAGCATTTTGCGCTGTCGGATAGCAGTTAATGCGATGCCCCCGACATATAAAAGCATCGTATGTCGATTTGATCATATGTCGGGGCCATCGCATGTCGGGGGGGGTTACTGTATAATGATCACCCCTGAGCTTTCCAGGCACTAGTTGTGATGTCACAGCAGCTAACCTGACAAAAACACAACACTGATGTTACAGCAGTGTGCTCCATCAACACTGACAAATGATGTCACAACTGCCTTCCTGATGGAAAAAATGTAGTGATTTGGTTGAGCGGATGCTTTCTGCATGCTAAACCAGGATCAGGGGCAGGTGAGTATAACTTCTTTTTTACTTTTAATAAAAATAAATAAATAGAAAGCTCATAAAAATTAGTGTTGGGTCAGACCTGTCAGGTTTGTAATGCTGCCCTTGTTGAGTTCTACCGACATGAATGGTAGGTTTCAAAGACATTAGGTCCCATTTCTCCTGCCCACCTGTCTGTGAATGGGATAATTCTCCCTATCAATGAGCATAGAGAGAAATCAGTCAATCATCAGCGGGGAAGGGTGCAGGGGGAGCGACATCTAATAAATATCCTGGACGCACCTCAGGCAGCACTGGTCACATGCTTTAAAAGGCAAGTCCTCATAACTAGGGATGAGCGAATCGAATCTGACGAATCCCAATTCGTTATGGATTTCAGGAGAATATCTCCGTGATTCGATCGCGCTAATCACTTCATTAAACTCCATTTCGTGCGTTCCAGGCTCCAGGGCATCTAAAATGGCAGATCCATATGTGAGGATGTGGGGCAAGGAATCCTGGGAAGGCGGGAATAAGGGTCAGCGGGATGACCCTGAATCACATGCAGGATGCAGCCTATCAGCAGCCAGCCACACCTGTGATGTCACAGCCCTATATAATCGGCAGCCATCTTGTGGCCAGTCACTTCAGCCTTTTATTGCAGAAAGAGAGAGGGACAGACAGCGCTGTGCGTTGCATAGAAAAGCATTTTTACAGCAGCGATTCACCTCCCAGTCACAGCAGCGTTCTATTACAGGGAGACAGAGAGCAGCGTGTTGCACAGAACAGCAGCGATTCACCTCAAGCCCAAATTCCGCCTAGAAGCAATGATAGGGAAGGGAGTGAGATTGAGAGAGAAAGTGCAATTTTGGGTGTAGTACTCAGCAACTGTGTGCTGCAGCACTGTTGTGTACTACTGGTGTTGTAGACAAATACTGTTTTAAGCGTACTGGAGCGCATTGTCCTCCCCTCATAAGTGCATACCACATACGTACATATAAGTGGTGTACAATTTTGTTCCTGTTAAAGTCTTAAGGGCCAAGATACTGTGAAAGGCTAGCCAAAAGTACATACCGGCTGGTGTTGTACACAAATACTGTTTTAAGCGTACTGGAGCGCATTGTCCTCCCCTCATAAGTGCATACCACATACGTACATCTCAGTGGTGTACTATTTTGTTCCTGTTAAAGTCTTAAGGGCCTAGATTCTGTGAAAGGCCAGGCAAAAGTACACACCGGCTGGTGTTGTAGACATATACTGTTTTAACACCTTACGGACCATGGGTTTTTAATTTTTTCCTCATTACATTCTAAAAATCATAACGCTTTCAATTTTGCACCTACAGACTCATATGGGGCTTATTTTTTGCACCACCAAATGTACTTTGTAATGACATCAATCACTTCACCACAAAATTTATGGCAAACCCATAAAAAATATATTTTTGGGGAAAAATTGGGAAAAAAACGCCATTTTGTAACTTTTGGGGGCTTCCGATTCTACGCAGTGCCCCGTTTGCACTTTTCGGTAAAAATGACACCATATATTTATTCTGTAGGTCTATATGGTTACAATGATAGCCAATTATTAAATTATCCTCTTCTGACCCCTATAACTTTTTTATTTTTCTGTATAAGGGGCTGTTACGCCGAGCGCTCCGGGTCCCCGTTCCTCCCCGGAGCGCTCGCCTCATCCTCGCTACTACAGCGCCCCGGTCAGATCCACTGACCGGGTGCGCTGCGGTACCGCCTCCAGCCGGGATGCGATTCGCGATGCGGGTGGCGCCCGCTCGCGATGCGCACCCCGGCTCCCGTACCTGACTCGCTCTCCGTCGGTCCTGTCCCGGCGCGCGCGGCCCCGCTCCCTAGGGCGCGCGCGCGCCGGGTCTCTGCGATTTAAAGGGCCACTGCGCCGCTGATTGGCGCAGTGGTTCTAATTAGTGTGTTCACCTGTGCACTCCCTATGTATACCTCACTTCCCCTGCACTCCCTCGCCGGATCTTGTTGCCATTGTGCCAGTGAAAGCGTTTCCTTGTGTGTTCCTAGCCTGTGTTCCAGACCTCCTGCCGTTGCCCCTGACTACGATCCTTGCTGCCTGCCCCGACCTTCTGCTACGTCCGACCTTGCTTCTGTCTACTCCCTTGTACCGCGCCTATCTTCAGCAGTCAGAGAGGTTGAGCCGTTGCTAGTGGATACGACCTGGTCACTACCGCTGCAGCAAGACCATCCCGCTTTGCGGCGGGCTCTGGTGAAAACCAGTAGTGACTTAGAACCGGTCCACTAGCACGGTCCACGCCAATCCCTCTCTGGCACAGAGGATCCACCTCCTGCCAGCCGGCATCGTGACACTGCCAGCCGGCATCGTGACAGTAGATCCGGCCATGGATTCCGCTGAGGTGCCGCTGTCAAGTCTTGCCGACATTTCCACGATGATCACCCAACGAAATCACCAGCTGGCATACTTGACCACCGTGACACAGCAACTGAAGTCACAGATACAGCAGCTGCTGTCACAGACACAGCAGCTGCAACTGGAACAACCATCTCCTCCGCCGGCTCCTGCAACTCCTCCCCAGCGTCCGTCCGCTCCTAACCCCTGCTTGTCCCTGCCGGACAAATTTGATGGGGACTCTAGACTCTGCCGTGGTCTCCTTTCTGGAAAGGCCTTGTCTTGGGCCACACCGCTCTGGGACCGCAATGATCCTGCCACAGCCACAGTCCAGTCCTTCTTCGCTGAGGTCCGTGGTGTCTTCGAGGAGCCTGCCCGAGCTTCTTCTGCCGAGACTGCCCTGCTGAACCTGGCCCAGGGTGTTTCTTCCGTTGGCGAGTACGCCATTCAGTTCCGTGCTCTTGCTTCCGAGTTGTCCTGGAATAGTGAGGTCCTCTGCGCGACCTTTAAAAAAGGCCTATCCAGCAACATTAAAGATGTTCTGGCCGCACGAGAAACTCCTGCTAACCTACATGAACTCATTCATCTTGCCACTCGCATTGACATGCGTTCTTCCGGATGGCGTCTGGAGCTCCGCCTGGATATGGACTTTGTTCGCACGAGGCGTTTTTTCCCCCCGGCTCCTCTCTCCTCTGGTCCTCTGCAATCCGTTCCTGTGCCTCCCGCCGTGGAGGCTATGCAAGTTGACCGGTCTCGCTTGACACCTCAAGAGAGGACACGACGCCGCATGGAGAATCTTTGCCTGTACTATGCCGGTACCTAACACTTCCTGAAGGATTGTCCTATCCGTCCTCCCCGCCTGGAAAGACGTACGCTGACTCCGCACAAAGGTGACACAGTTCTTGATGTCAACTCTGCTTCTCCACGCCTTACTGTGCCTGTGCGGATATCTGCCTCTACCTTCTCCTTCTCTACTATGGCCTTCTTGGATTCCGGATCTGCAGGAAATTTTTTTTTGGCCTCTCTTATCAACAGGTTCAACGTCCCTGTGACCAGTCTCGCCAGACCCCTCTACATCAATTGTGTTAACAATGAAAGATTGGACTGTGCCGTGCGTTACCGCACGGAACCCCTCCTAATGTGCATCGGACCTCATCACGAAAAAATTGAGTTTTTGGTCCTCAGGTTCTTTGGCCCCAAGAAGAGGGGGAGACCCAAGGGGGGGGGTACTGTTACGCCGAGCGCTCCGGGTCCCCGTTCCTCCCCGGAGCGCTCGCCTCATCCTCGCTACTACAGCGCCCCGGTCAGATCCACTGACCGGGTGCGCTGCGGTACCGCCTCCAGCCGGGATGCGATTCGCGATGCGGGTGGCGCCCGCTCGCGATGCGCACCCCGGCTCCCGTACCTGACTCGCTCTCCGTCGGTCCTGTCCCGGCGCGCGCGGCCCTGCTCCCTAGGGCGCGCGCGCGCCGGGTCTCTGCGATTTAAAGGGCCACTGCGCCGCTGATTGGCGCAGTGGTTCTAATTAGTGTGTTCACCTGTGCACTCCCTATGTATACCTCACTTCCCCTGCACTCCCTCGCCGGATCTTGTTGCCATTGTGCCAGTGAAAGCGTTTCCTTGTGTGTTCCTAGCCTGTGTTCCAGACCTCCTGCCGTTGCCCCTGACTACGATCCTTGCTGCCTGCCCCGACCTTCTGCTACGTCCGACCTTGCTTCTGTCTACTCCCTTGTACCGCGCCTATCTTCAGCAGTCAGAGAGGTTGAGCCGTTGCTAGTGGATACGACCTGGTCACTACCGCCGCAGCAAGACCATCCCGCTTTGCGGCGGGCTCTGGTGAAAACCAGTAGTGACTTAGAACCGGTCCACTAGCACGGTCCACGCCAATCCCTCTCTGGCACAGAGGATCCACCTCCTGCCAGCCGGCATCGTGACACTGCCAGCCGGCATCGTGACAGGGGCGTTATAAGGGCTAATTTTATGCACCGTGATCTGACGTTTTTATTGGTACCATGATTGTTTTGATCTGACTTTTTGATCACTTTTAATAAAAAAATTTTGGGTATACAAAGTGACCAAAAATACGCAATTTTGGACTTTGGAATTTTTTTTTACGTGTACGCCATTGACCGTGCGGTTTAATTAACCTTATATTTTTATAGTTTGAACATTTACGCACACAGCGATACCACATATGTTTATTTTTATTATGTTTATATATTTTTTATATGGAATTTTGGAAAAGGGGTGTTACGCCGAGCGCTCCGGGTCCCCGCTCCTCCCCGGAGCGCTCGCTTCACTCCCTCCGCTGCAGCGCTCCGGTCACGTCCTCTGACCCGGGGCGCTGCGATCCCGCTGCCAGCCGGGATGCGATTCGCGATGCGGGTAGCGCCCGCTCGCGATGCGCACCCCGGCTCCCCTACCTGACTCGCTCCCCGTCTGTTCTGTCCCGGCGCGCGCGGCCCCGCTCCCTAGGGCGCGCGCGCGCCGGGTCTCTGCGATTTAAAGGGCCACTGCGCCGCTGATTGGCGCAGTGGTTCCAATTAGGGTTTTCACCTGTGCACTTCCCTATATTACCTCACTTCCCTTGCACTCCCTTGCCGGATCTTGTTGCCTTAGTGCCAGTGAAAGCGTTCCTTGTGTGTTCCTTGCCTGTGTTTCCAGACCTTCTGCCGTTGCCCCTGACTACGATCCTTGCTGCCTGCCCCGACCTTCTGCTACGTCCGACCTTGCTTCTGCCTACTCCCTTGTACCGCGCCTATCTTCAGCAGCCAGAGAGGTGAGCCGTTGCTAGTGGATACGACCTGGTCACTACCGCCGCAGCAAGACCATCCCGCTTTGCGGCGGGCTCTGGTGAAAACCAGTAGTGGCTTAGAACCGGTCCACTAGCACGGTCCACGCCAATCCCTCTCTGGCACAGAGGGTCCACTACCTGCCAGCCGGCATCGTGACAGTAGATCCGGCCATGGATCCCGCTGAAGTTCCTCTGCCAGTTGTCGCTGACCTCACCACGGTGGTCGCCCAGCAGTCACAACACATAGCGCAACAAGGCCAACAGCTGTCTCAACTGACCGTTATGCTACAACAGTTGCTACCACAGCTTCAGCAGTCATCTCCTCCGCCAGCTCCTGCACCTCCTCCGCAGCGAGTGGCCGCTCCTGGGATACGCTTATCCTTGCCGGATAAATTTGATGGGGACTCTAAGTTTTGCCGTGGCTTTCTTTCCCAATGTTCCCTGCATCTGGAGATGATGTCGGACCTGTTTCCCACTGAAAGGTCTAAGGTGGCTTTCGTAGTCAGTCTTCTGTCCGGAAAAGCCCTGTCATGGGCCACACCGCTCTGGGACCGCAATGACCCCGTCACTGCCTCTGTACACTCCTTCTTCTCGGAAATCCGAAGTGTCTTTGAGGAACCTGCCCGAGCCTCTTCTGCTGAGACTGCCCTGTTGAACCTGGTCCAGGGTAATTCTTCCGTTGGCGAGTATGCCGTACAATTCCGTACACTTGCTTCAGAATTGTCCTGGAATAATGAGGCCCTCTGCGCGACCTTCAAAAAAGGCCTATCCAGCAACATTAAAGATGTTCTGGCCGCACGAGAAATTCCTGCTAATCTACATGAACTTATTCACCTAGCCACTCGCATTGACATGCGTTTTTCTGAAAGGCGTCAGGAACTCCGCCAAGATATGGACTCTGTTCGCACGAGGCGTTTCGTCTCCTCGGCTCCTCTCTCCTCTGGTCCCCTGCAATCTGTTCCTGTGCCTCCCGCCGTGGAGGCTATGCAGGTCGACCGGTCTCGCCTGACACCTCAAGAGAGGCCACGACGCCGTATGGAGAACCTCTGCCTGTACTGTGCTAGTACCGAACACTTCCTGAGGGATTGTCCTATCCGTCCTCCCCGCCTGGAAAGACGTACGCTGACTCCGCACAAAGGTGAGACAGTCCTTGATGTCTACTCTGCTTCTCCACGTCTTACTGTGCCTGTGCGGATGTCTGCCTCTGCCTTCTCCTTCTCTACAGTGGCCTTCTTGGACTCTGGATCTGCAGGAAATTTTATTTTGGCCTCTCTCGTCAACAGGTTCAACATCCCGGTGACCAGTCTCGCCAGACCCCTCTACATCAATTGTGTAAATAATGAAAGATTGGACTGTACCATACGTTTCCGCACGGAGCCCCTTCTTATGAGCATCGGATCTCATCATGAGAGGATTGAACTTTTGGTCCTCCCCAATTGCACCTCGGAGATTCTCCTTGGACTTCCCTGGCTTCAACTTCATTCCCCAACCCTGGATTGGTCCACTGGGGAGATCAAGAGTTGGGGGTCCTCTTGTTCCAAGAACTGTCTAAAACCGGTTCCCAGTAACCCTTGCCGTAACTCTGTGGTTCCTCCAGTAACCGGTCTCCCTAAGGCCTATATGGACTTCGCGGATGTTTTCTGCAAAAAACAAGCTGAGACTCTACCTCCTCACAGGCCTTATGATTGCCCTATCGACCTCCTCCCGGGTACTACTCCACCCCGGGGCAGAATTTATCCTCTCTCTGCCCCAGAGACTCTTGCCATGTCCGAATACGTCCAGGAGAATCTAAAAAAGGGCTTTATCCGTAAATCCTCCTCTCCTGCCGGAGCCGGATTTTTCTTTGTGTCCAAAAAAGATGGCTCCCTACGTCCTTGCATTGACTACCGCGGTCTTAATAAAATCACGGTTAAGAACCGCTACCCCTTACCCCTCATCTCTGAACTCTTTGATCGCCTCCAAGGTGCCCACATCTTCACTAAATTGGACTTAAGAGGCGCCTATAACCTCATCCGCATCAGAGAGGGGGACGAGTGGAAAACGGCATTTAACACCAGAGATGGACACTTTGAGTATCTGGTCATGCCCTTTGGACTGTGCAATGCCCCTGCCGTCTTCCAAGACTTTGTCAATGAAATTTTTCGTGATCTGTTATACTCCTGTGTTGTTGTATATCTGGACGATATCCTAATTTTTTCTGCCAATCTAGAAGAACACCGCCAGCATGTCCGTATGGTTCTTCAGAGACTTCGTGACAACCAACTCTATGCCAAAATTGAGAAATGTCTGTTTGAATGCCAATCTCTTCCTTTTCTAGGATATTTGGTCTCTGGCCAGGGACTACAGATGGATCCAGACAAACTCTCTGCCGTCTTAGATTGGCCACGCCCCTCCGGACTCCGTGCTATCCAACGCTTTTTGGGGTTCGCCAATTATTACAGGCAATTTATTCCACATTTTTCTACCATTGTGGCTCCTATCGTGGCTTTAACCAAAAAAAATGCTGATCCCAAGTCCTGGCCTCCTCAAGCAGAAGACTCCTTTAAACGACTCAAGTCTGCCTTTTCTTCGGCTCCCGTGCTCTCCAGACCTGACCCTTCCAAACCCTTCCTATTGGAGGTTGATGCCTCCTCAGTGGGAGCTGGAGCTGTTCTTCTACAAAAAAATTCTTCCGGGCATGCTGTCACTTGTGGTTTTTTCTCTAGGACCTTCTCTCCAGCGGAGAGGAACTACTCCATCGGGGATCGAGAGCTTCTAGCCATTAAATTAGCACTTGAGGAATGGAGGCATCTGCTGGAGGGATCAAGATTTCCTGTTATTATCTACACCGACCACAAGAACCTCTCCTACCTCCAGTCTGCCCAACGGCTGAATCCTCGCCAGGCCCGGTGGTCTCTGTTCTTTGCCCGATTTAATTTTGAGATTCACTTTCGTCCTGCCGATAAGAACATTAGGGCCGATGCTCTCTCTCGTTCCTCGGATGCCTCAGAAGTTGATCTCCCTCCGCAACACATCATTCCACCTGACTGCCTGATCTCCACTTCTCCTGCCTCCATCAGGCAGACTCCTCCAGGAAAGACCTTTGTTTCTCCACGCCAACGCCTCGGAATCCTCAAATGGGGTCACTCCTCCCATCTCGCAGGTCATGCGGGCATCAAGAAATCTGTGCAACTCATCTCCCGCTTCTATTGGTGGCCGACTCTGGAGACGGATGTTGGGGACTTTGTGCGAGCCTGCACTATCTGTGCCCGGGATAAGACTCCTCGCCAGAAGCCCGCTGGTTTTCTTCATCCTCTGCCTGTCCCCGAACAGCCTTGGTCTCTGATTGGTATGGATTTTATTACTGATTTACCCCCTTCCCGTGGCAACACCGTTATTTGGGTGGTCGTTGATCGATTCTCCAAAATGGCACATTTCATCCCTCTTCCTGGTCTTCCTTCTGCGCCTCAGTTGGCTAAACAATTTTTTGTACACATTTTTCGTCTTCACGGGTTGCCTACGCAGATTGTCTCGGATAGAGGGGTCCAATTCGTGTCTAAATTCTGGAGGGCTCTCTGTAAACAACTCAAGATTAAATTAAATTTTTCCTCTGCATATCATCCCCAGTCCAATGGACAAGTAGAAAGAATTAACCAGATCCTGGGTGATTATTTGCGACATTTTGTTTCCTCCCGCCAGGATGACTGGGCAGATCTCCTTCCATGGGCCGAATTCTCGTATAACTTCAGGGTCTCTGAATCTTCCTCCAAATCCCCATTTTTCGTGGTGTACGGCCGTCACCCTCTTCCCCCCCTCCCTACCCCCTTGCCCTCTGGTCTGCCCGCTGTGGATGAAATTTCTCGTGACCTTTCCATTATATGGAGAGAGACCCAAAATTCTCTCTTACAGGCTTCTTCACGCATGAAGAGGTTCGCGGATAAGAAAAGAAGAGCTCCCCCCGTTTTTTCCCCTGGAGACAAGGTATGGCTCTCCGCTAAATATGTCCGCTTCCGTGTCCCTAGCTACAAGTTGGGACCACGCTATCTTGGTCCTTTCAAAATTTTGTGTCAAATTAATCCTGTCTCTTATAAACTTCTTCTTCCTCCTTCTCTTCGTATCCCTAATGCCTTTCACGTCTCTCTTCTCAAACCACTCATCCTCAACCGTTTTTCTCCCAAATCTGTTCCTCCCACTCCTGTTTCCGGCTCCTCGGACGTCTTCTCGGTCAAGGAAATTTTGGCTGCCAAAAAGGTCAGAGGGAAAAATTTTTTTTTAGTAGACTGGGAGGGTTGTGGTCCTGAAGAGAGATCCTGGGAACCTGAGGACAACATCCTTGACAAAAGTCTGCTCCTCAGGTTCTCAGGCTCCAAGAAGAGGGGGAGACCCAAGGGGGGGGTACTGTTACGCCGAGCGCTCCGGGTCCCCGCTCCTCCCCGGAGCGCTCGCTTCACTCCCTCCGCTGCAGCGCTCCGGTCACGTCCTCTGACCCGGGGCGCTGCGATCCCGCTGCCAGCCGGGATGCGATTCGCGATGCGGGTAGCGCCCGCTCGCGATGCGCACCCCGGCTCCCCTACCTGACTCGCTCCCCGTCTGTTCTGTCCCGGCGCGCGCGGCCCCGCTCCCTAGGGCGCGCGCGCGCCGGGTCTCTGCGATTTAAAGGGCCACTGCGCCGCTGATTGGCGCAGTGGTTCCAATTAGGGTTTTCACCTGTGCACTTCCCTATATTACCTCACTTCCCTTGCACTCCCTTGCCGGATCTTGTTGCCTTAGTGCCAGTGAAAGCGTTCCTTGTGTGTTCCTTGCCTGTGTTTCCAGACCTTCTGCCGTTGCCCCTGACTACGATCCTTGCTGCCTGCCCCGACCTTCTGCTACGTCCGACCTTGCTTCTGCCTACTCCCTTGTACCGCGCCTATCTTCAGCAGCCAGAGAGGTGAGCCGTTGCTAGTGGATACGACCTGGTCACTACCGCCGCAGCAAGACCATCCCGCTTTGCGGCGGGCTCTGGTGAAAACCAGTAGTGGCTTAGAACCGGTCCACTAGCACGGTCCACGCCAATCCCTCTCTGGCACAGAGGGTCCACTACCTGCCAGCCGGCATCGTGACAAGGGGGTGAAGGAAGGGGTTAATGTGTGTGTGTTTTAAACTTTTTTTTTTACTTTTTTTCTACACTTCTAGTCTCCTTAGGGGACTTTTAGGTGGAATAATTTGATTCCTCATTCAGATCAATGTGGTTCTACAGAACCACATCGATCTATGTGCTCTGCGCTCGATTGATAAAGCCCTGCCAGGCTTTGTCATTCACAGCGCAGCAGCCAACACAGGAGGAGAGGTAAGCCCTCCGGCTACCTCAGTAGTGGATTTCCCATCCCCCCATGCGCACTAGCGCTGCGGGGGGAGGTCCACCCCACTGGACCACCAGGGAGCAGTTAAAGGTACCTTTAGACCACACTGTCAGCTTTGACAGAGGCAAACTAAAGGGTTTATAGCCGGCCGCGGTGATCTACTTATGTCAGCTATTAACGCCGACCCTCAGCTACAAGAATCACCTGAGGGCCGGCCGGTATGACGCAGGCTCGAGTCGGGAGCCCGCGCCATACTCCGTTAAAGGCACAAGGATGCGTATACACGTTCTTGGTCGTTAACCAGTTAAGCGTACTGGAGCGTATTGTCCTCCCCTCATAAGTGCATACCACATATGTACATCTACTACTATTTTGTTCCTGTTAAAGTATTAAGGGCCTAGATACTGTGAAAGGCCAGCAAAACGTACACACCTGCTGGTGTTGTAGACAAATACTGTTTTAAGCGTACTGGAACAAATTGTCCTCAGAGTTCCCCTCACTCAGGTTCATGGAACGGAATTATCAAATGGAATTTCTACAACTTAAACTGCCCCCCTTTTAAATCCACCCTTGATGACCTTGTCACATATAATACTACCTCTTTTTTCATAGCAATTTTTTTTACAGATTGTAGTGTTTTTTTAAGTTTGTATTTTTTGTACTTGCATGTTCTGTAATCAGGGCTGTAGCTCCGATTAGGCGAGTGAGGCGATCGCCTCAGGTGCGCTGTTGAAAGGGGGCACAAGGGGGATCCAGCACACATTACACTGAGGCATTGATTCCCAACCAGGGTGCCAGGACACTCTGGTGGGAAATACGGCGCTAACATTTTTAGATTTTTCTGCCCAGGCCAGCGCACCTGTGAGTCACAGGTGTGCCGGCCAGGTGGAAGGGAAGTCTGTGTGCAGTGCAGGAACGGGTGATGCTGTAGCTCCAATCCTCTGGATTCTCCCTGGTCCCTCAGCAGAATGATGTGGATGGAGAGAAGGAGCAGGGGCAGTGCAGACAGAGGCCTTCTCAGCTTTAGGTGGTGCACCCCCACCCTTCGTTCACTCCTCTACACCTCTCTGTTACCCCTCATAACCTCTCTGTAACCCCTGGACACTCTTCTGTTATCCCGTACACCCTTCTGTCACCCCTCTACACCCTTTTGTCACCCCTCTATACCCCTCTGTTACCCTTGTACACCCCATGGTTACCCCGTAAAAGCCTCTGTCACCCCTTTACACCCCTATGTCACCCTGTATGCCCCCCTGTCACCCATGTACACCCCTCTACACCCCTATCTCCCATGTACACCCCGCTGTCACTGTGTGGGGTAATGCAGGAGGCATTGTGTGTTCTTGTGGAGGGGGGGGGGGGGGTTGCTGGAGGCATTTGAGTGAGGCTGGAAACATTGGGGGAGATTTATCAAAACCTGTGCAAAGGAAAAGTTGTCCATAACAGCCAATCAGATTTCTTATTTCATTTTGCAAAGGCCTTGTTAAAAATGAAAGAAGCAAGCTGATTAGTTGCTATGGGCAACTGGGCAACTTTTCCTCTGCACAGGTTTTGATAAATCTCCCCCTCGTGCGTTGTGGGAAGGCTGGTGGCATTGTGTTTGGAGGAGGCTTGGGTCATTTGTAGGGAAAAGGGGAGGAAAATGCTAGAAAAGTGCAGAGCCTAATACTAATATGTTTGTGTTGCAGGTTCCATGGCGTCCTGTGCCAGATGGGGGAAAAAAAACAAAAGAGAATGACTCTGATTATTCGGTAAGGGTGTCCCGCTAATTTCTTTTTTTCCAATGGGTGCCCGAATTTTCTGTTCTCGCCTCAGGAGCAAAAAGAGCTAGCTACAGCTCTGTCTTTAGTGCAAATCATGTAGCAATGTTTAGCACTTAGCTGATCGCTGTTATTTTCTGTTCTTGCCTCAGGAGCAAAAAGAGCTAGCTACAGCTCTGTCTGTAATGCACATCATGTAACAATGTTTAGCACTTAGCTGATTGCTGTTATTTCCTGTGCTCGCCTCAGGAGCAAAAAGAGATAGCTACAGCCCTGTCTGTAATGCACATCATGTAACAATGTTTAGCACTTGATTGCTTTTATAAGAGCCTTGTAGTTACAGACTTTGTTTAAAGACATTTTATAATTTATGAAAAGTGACTTGTAAATTTTTAAATAATATTTAATATAATTTAAATAAATAATTGCTATACATAAAAGCCAGGTAAGATGTCCAGAAAGGAAGGTAACTCTTGTCACTACATTCTCATGGCATGAAGGACATTTCCAAAAGAATCTGCATGTCATACTGATTAACAGTATTATTTCACTAACCCAGCACACAACCTATGCGTGTTACAGCAAGGCAAAGTGTTGTACACCCCTATTAAGGTTCTCTGTAGGCCAGAAATAGCCGTTTTTATTATCGATTCGCCGCAAATAAATTCGTACCGAAACAATTTTTTTTGCAAAATTCGGCGAATTGGCCCAATCAAATTTTTCACAAATTCGGTCATCTCTACTCATAACCTACTACATATGGTCATAAGGGACAGAATGCTGAAACCTGAGGGCTGCCAATCACTTGTGGGACAGAACGGCAGCTTATGAATATTGCAGACTAATGAGTCCCAGTTTGCTATGTAGTCTGCCGTGATAAAAAGGGCTGTTATCATATCTAGGCAGGGCTGGAGATGAAAACCAGCCCAGGAAATCATTGCATACCAGCCCCACAGCATTGCGTCAGCCACCGGCAGACATGCCTAGATTTATCCCTTTACAGTTTATATAATTGAGATATATATATATATATATATATATATATATATATATAAGTAAATTGGGTCCAATATAGGTAAATAAATTAGCAATCTATATAGTCATGGCCGTAAATGTTGGTACCCCTGAAATTCTTCTAGAAAATTAAGTATTTCTCACAGAAAAGGATTGCAGTAACACATGTTTTGCTATACACATGTTTATTCCCTTTGTGTGTATTGGAACTAAACCAAAAGAAGGGAGAAAAAAAGCAAATTTGACATAATGTCACCAAACTCCAAAAATGGTCTGGACAAAATTATTGGCACCCTTTTAAAATTGTGGAAAAATAAGATTGTTTCAAGCATGTGATGCTCCTTTAAATTCACCTGGGGCAAGTAACAGTTGTGGGCAATATAAAAATCACACCTGAAAGCAGATAAAAAGGAGAGAAGTTCACTTAGTCTTTGCATTGTGTGTCTGTGTGTTCCACACTATGCATGGACAACAGAAAGAGGAGAAGAGAACTGTCTGAGGGCTTGAGAACCAAAATTGTGGAAAAATATCAACGATCTCAAGGTTACAAGTCCATCTCCAGAGATCTAGATTTGCCTTTATGCACAGTGCGCAACATTATCAAGAAGTTTGCAACCCATGGCACTGTAGCTAATCTCCCTGGGCATGGATGGAAGAGAAAAATTGATGAAAGATGTCAAAGCAGGATAGTACAGATGGTGGTTAAGCAGCCTCAAACAAGTTCCAAAGATATCCAAGTTGTCCTGCAGGCTCAGGGAGCATCAGTGTCAGCGTGAACTATCCATCGATATTTAAATGAAATGAAACGCTATGGCAGGAGACCCAGGAGGACCCCACTGCTGACACAGAGACATAAAAAAGCAATTTTGCCAAAATGAACTTGAGTAAGCCAAAATCCTTCTGGGAAAATGTCTTGTGGACAGATGAGACCAAGATAGAGCTTTTTGGTAAAGCACATCATTCTACTGTTTACTGAAAACGGAATGAGGCATACAAAGAAAAGAACACAGTACCTACAGTGAAATATGGTGGAGGTTCAATGATGTTTTGGGGTTGTTTTGCTGCCTCTGGCACTGGGTGCCTTGAATGTGTGCAAGGCATCATGAAATCTGAGGATTATCAATGGATTTTTGGGTTGCACTGTGCAGCCCAGTGTCAGAAAGCTGAGTTTGCGTCCGAGATTTTGGGTCTTCCAGCAGGACAATTGTCACGGTTCGGCAGGCTGGAGGTGGATCCTCTGTGTCAGAGAGGGATTGGCGTGGACCGTGTCGGTGGACCGGTTCTAAGTAGCTACTGGTTTTCACCAGAGCCCGCCGCAAAGCGGGATGGTCTTGCAGCGGCGGTAGCAACCAGGTCGTATCCACCGGCAACGTCTCAACCTCTCTGACTGCTGAGATAGGCATGGTACAAGGGATAAGGCAAGAGCAAGGTCGGACGTAGCAGAAGGTCAGGGCAGGCAGCAAGGATCGTAGTCAGGGGCAACGGCAGGAGGTCTGGAACACAGGCTAGGAACACACAAGGAAAGGCTTTCTCTGGCACAAGGGCAACAAGATCCGGCAAGGGAGTGCAGGGGAAGAGAGGTATAAGTAGGGAGTGCACAGGTGGAAACTAATCAGGAAGATTGGGCCAGGCACCATCATTGGTGCACTGGTCCTTTAAATCTCAGAGAGCTGGCGCGCGCGCGCCAGAGCATGACAGCCGGGGACCGGGACAGGTAAGTGACCTGGGATGCGATTCGCGAGCGGGCGCGTCCCGCTGTGCGAATCGCATCCCCGACGGCCATGTCAGTGCAGCGCTCCCGGTCAGCGGGACTGACCGGGGCGCTGCAGGGAGAGAGACGCCGTGAGCGCTCCGGGGAGGAGCAGGGACCCGGAGCGCTCGGCGTAACAGTACCCTTGGGTCTCCCCCTCTTTTTGGGACCTGAAAATTCTTTAATCCGGAAGACGTCTGAGGACCCGGAGACCGGAGTGGCTTCCTCTAGGTATTTAACTTCAAAGGGTCCAAGGTAACGTGGTCCCAGATAAAAACTGGGGACACGGAAGCGGATATACTTGGCGGAGAGCCACGCAAAAACAGGAGGAGCTCTTCTCTTTTTTCCGGCAAGCTTCTTCACCCGGGATGAGGCTAGTATGAGGAATTTTAGAGTCTTTTTCCAGACGGTGGCGAAGCCCCGGGAAACCTCATCAACAGCGGGCACACAAGAAGGCGTGGGGGTGGGGAGGGAGGGAAGAGGGTCAAGCTTGGCACGGGGCAGAGTGTTAACAGGACGGGGGCTGTGAGGAGGAGACACAGCATAGTCCAGATAGGCCTTGGGGAGACCAGGTAAAGGGGGAGACACAGAGGTTTGACTGACGGGACTGGGAGCAGACGTGAGGCATTTTCTGTGGCAAGAAGCACCCCAGCTCATGATCTCCCCGGTGGTCCAGATAAGGGTAGAGGAGTGGCGTTGGAGCCATGGCAGACCGAGGAGGAGTTCAGAGGAGCATTTGGGCAAAACAAAAAGTTCCATGCTCAAGAGCAGGGGTTCTGTGCGGTAACGCACAGTGCAGTATAGAAGTAAATCTTTCTTTCTGCGGCGAGTCCTCTCTTCAGGGGTCAGGCAAGACCGATCCACTTGCATAGCCTCCTCGGCGGGAGGCACAGGGGTGGATTGCAAAGGATACTGTGAGAGAGGTGCTCCGAGCGGTGTGGCACATGGCAGGGCCTTCCCAGGCAGGAGACCACGGCAGAGTCTAGAGTCCCCATCAAATTTGTCCGGCAGGGACAAGCAGGGGTTAGGAGCGGCCTGTCGCTGCGGAGGAGTTGCAGGGGCCGGCGGAGGAGATGGTTGTTGCTGTTGCAGCTGCTGTGTCTGAGACTGAAGTTGCTGTATCTGCGGCAGCAGCTGCTGTATCTGTGACTGAAGTTGCTGTGTCACGGTGGTCAAGTATGCCAGCTGGTGATTTCGTTGGGTGATCATTAGGGATTGCTGGGCAATCACCGTGGAAATGTCGGCAAGACTTGACAGCGGCACCTCAGCGGAATCCATGGCCGGATCTACTGTCACGGTTCGGCAGGCTGGAGGTGGATCCTCTGTGTCAGAGAGGGATTGGCGTGGACCGTGTCGGTGGACCGGTTCTAAGTAGCTACTGGTTTTCACCAGAGCCCGCCGCAAAGCGGGATGGTCTTGCAGCGGCGGTAGCAACCAGGTCGTATCCACCGGCAACGGCTCAACCTCTCTGACTGCTGAGATAGGCATGGTACAAGGGATAAGGCAAGAGCAAGGTCGGACGTAGCAGAAGGTCAGGGCAGGCAGCAAGGATCGTAGTCAGGGGCAACGGCAGGAGGTCTGGAACACAGGCTAGGAACACACAAGGAAACGCTTTCTCTGGCACAAGGGCAACAAGATCCGGCAAGGGAGTGCAGGGGAAGAGAGGTATAAGTAGGGAGTGCACAGGTGGAAACTAATCAGGAAGATTGGGCCAGGCACCATCATTGGTGCACTGGCCCTTTAAATCTCAGAGAGCTGGCGCGCGCGCGCCCTAGAGAGCGGAGCCGCGCGCGCCAGAGCATGACAGCCGGGGACCGGGACAGGTAAGTGACCTGGGATGCGATTCGCGAGCGGGCGCGTCCCGCTGTGCGAATCGCATCCCCGACGGCCATGTCAGTGCAGCGCTCCCGGTCAGCGGGACTGACCGGGGCGCTGCAGGGAGAGAGACGCCGTGAGCGCTCCGGGGAGGAGCGGGGACCCGGAGCGCTCGGCGTAACAACAATGACCCCAAACATATGTCAAAAAGCCCCCAGAAATGGATGGCAACAAAGCGCTGGAGAGTTCTGAAGTGGCCAGCAATGAATCCAGATCTAAATCCCATTGAACACCTGTGGAGAGATCTTAAAATTGCTGTTGGGAAAAGGCACCTTCCAATAACAGAGACCTGGAGCAGCAAAGGAAGAGTGATCCAACATTCCGGCTGAGATGTGTAAGGAGCTTATTGATGATTATAGGAAGTGACTGATTTCAGTTATTTTTTCCAAAGGGTGAGCAACCAAATATTAAGTTAAGGGTGCCAATAATTTTGTCCAGCCCATTTTTGGAGTTTGGTGTGACATTATGTCCAATTAGCTTTTTTTCCTCCCTTTTTTGGTTTAGTTCCAATACACACAAAGGGAATAAACATGTGTATAGCAAAACGTGTGTTACTGCAATCCTTTTCTGTGAGAAATACTGTAAAATTTCAGGGGTGCCAAGATTTACAGCCATGAATATATATATATATATATATATATATACAATACAGGAATATGGGTGCACTACTGTGGTAGATGTATACAATGACATTGGCTATCCCTCAACACTGATGTTAAAATTGAGACATTCGCCAGTGTATCCTTATATGAAGGACACACCGGAGCCTGCACACCAACGCCAAGGTTTCTCAAGATGGCGCGGGACCTACGCTAATCCTACCTGTGCTTGATAAGCAAAACAGGGGCCAGTGGGCAATTACGGCAGCATACGGTCAACTCACAACTTCCTCCCAGATACCCTCCAGCGTGACTGAGCACACATGCAATGGGAGGAGGGAGGCAAGCTGCAAGCCCCACCTGAGTTGGCTAATATAGGTGCATGGCCTCACAGGTGCTACCTTAATGCTGCCTTGAAGATATTCAAGGCGCATTAATTTTGGAGTTTACACACCTCCAAGTGTAAAATTTAAACAAACAACAAAAAAACATGGTCTCAAATGGGTGGAGATGCTCAACCCCAAATGCGGTTGTGCATTTATACTGGGGGAGCAGATCCTGCCCTTGTAGTCCGTTGCTAAGGGCGATCCCCAGCATAAAAATGCATACAATGGAGGATGCCTGCAACGGACTACAAGTGCCACAATAGAATCCTACACCAGATAAACGTTGTGGATGTGTAACAATTAGAATAATACAATACGGGAATATGGGTGCACTACTGTGGTAGATGTATACAATGACATTGGCTAATCCCTCAACACTGATGTTAAAATTGAGACATTCGCCAGTGTATCCTTATATGAAGGACACACCGGAGCCCGCACACCAACGCCAAGGTTTCTCAAGATGGCGCGGGACCTACGCTAATCTTACCTGTGCTTGATAAGCAAAACAGGGGCCAGTGGGCAATTACGGCAGCATTGCCCACTGGCCCCTGTTTTGCTTATCAAGCACAGGTAGGATTAGCGTAGGTCCCGCGCCATCTTGAGAAACCTTGGCGTTGGTGTGCGGGCTCCGGTGTGTCCTTCATATAAGGATACACTGGCGAATGTCTCAATTTTAACATCAGTGTTGAGGGATAGCCAATGTCATTGTATACATCTACCACAGTAGTGCACCCATATTCCTGTATTGTATTATTCTAATTGTTACACATCCACACCGTTTAACTGGTGTAGGATTCTATTGTGGCACTTGTAGTCCGCTGCAGGCATCCTCCATTGTATGCATTTTTATGCTGGGGATCGTCCTTAGCAACGGACTACAAGGGCAGGATCTGCTCCCCCAGTATAAATGCACAACCGCATTTGGGGTTGAGCATCTCCAGCCATTTGAGACCACGTTTTTTTGTTGTTTGTATATATATATATATACAGTATATATTAAGGAAATAAATTGCTAATTTACCTATATTGGAGCCAATTTACTTTTCATATATATGTGTCAATTTGACATGCATTATAATACTGTATATGTCTAAATAAGTCATACTTTTTATCAAGTAACAATAGTAAAAGGAGGAAAGGAAGTATCACCATCATGTATCCACCTAGGTCCAATCACCCTGTAGAGACTTTCATACAGTTGGTTAAAAATGATGTTGAATCTCTGGGCAAAGAGATTAAATTAAACCGTTATAATGTATTTCATAACCTCCCCACCAGTGAATCCACAGCCCTGAAACAACTAGACAGTGACAAGAATATTACTAGAGATGAGCGAATCGAACTTGACGAACCCGAATTCGTTACGAATTTCATGAAAAATTTGATTTGCAACAAATACGAATATCGCCACGATTCTATCGCACGAATCGCTTCATTAAACTCCATTTTACAGCGTTCCAGGCTATTGTACAGCTAAGATGGCGGATCCACATGTGATTACATGGGGCAGGGGATTATGGGAGGGCGGGAAACAGCGGCGGGAATGAAGGCAGGCGGGCTGACCCTGAACCACATGTGAGATGCAGCCTATCAGTGTTCACTGACCCCTGTGATGTCACAGCCCCTATATAATTGGCGGCCATCTTGCCTCTCCATTTCATCTATGCACTCAGATGGAGAGGACGGGACTGTGTGTGTGTGAATAGCTCATACCACAGCGTTACACTGAAACTGCTAGTCACATCAGCATTAGGGAAAGACAGGAGTGCAGAGTACTTTGCTGTTACACTGAGAAGGATCATTGATTGCTAAACCTCCTATTCACGTTATTGAGCATTGCAGCAGAGAGGGGCAGATAGCTGTCAGCTGCCTCATACAGATCTCCAAGCTGCCTGAACTTTATCAACCATCTTATCTTCTAATTTTTCAGCTCTATTGAGTTTTTTTTTTCACCACAAATCTTCTACTGCTCAGAATTGTGTGACAGAAAGCAATTTAGGGTTTAATCCCTGGATATTTTTTTTTGGTGGTGCTGCACTGTTGGGTCCTGCTGCTGTTCAGAAATAGGTCATATTAGTGTGGACTTTAGTGCCTTTTTACCATTTTTCACCTGTTACTCTGTCTCTGTGCTAAATTCAGTGTTATACCACACATTATACACCTGCCGGTGTATTAAAGAAAAAAAGTTTTTCCTGAGTACAAATACGCTTAACAGTGGCCTTATCATTGCAAAGGGCCTGAATACAAGCAAATAGTGTACCATATACTACCTTTTTTTCTGTCTCTGTGCTAAATTAAGTGTTATACCCCACGTTATACACCTGCCGGTGTATTAAAGAAAAAAAAGTTTTTCCTGAGTACAAATACGCTTAACAGTGGCCTTATCATTGCAAATGGCATACATACAACCAAGTAGTGTACTATTTAGTACCTGTTGTTACGCCGAGCGCTCCGGGTCCCCGTTCCTCCCCGGAGCGCTCGCCTCATCCTCGTTGCTGCAGCGCCCCGGTCAGATCCACTGACCGGGTGCGCTGCGGTCCCGCCTCCAGCCGGGATGCGATTCGCGATGCGGGTGGCGCCCGCTCGCGATGCGCACCCCGGTCCCCGTACCTGACTCGCTCTCCGTCGGTCCTGTCCCGGCGCGCGCGGCCCCGCTCCCTAGGGCGCGCGCGCGCCGGGTCTCTGCAATTTAAAGGGCCAGTGCACCAATGTTGGTGCCTGGCCCAATCTTCCCAATTAGCTTAATTAGTTTCCACCTGTGCACTCCCTACTTATACCTCACTTCCCCTGCACTCCCTGGCCGGATCTTGATGCCCTTGTGCCTAGTGAAAGCGTTCCCTTGTTTGTTCCTAGCCCGTGTTCCAGACCTCCTGCCGTTGCCCCTGACTACGATCCTTGCTGCCTGCCCCGACCTTCTGCTACGTCCGACTTTGCTTCTGCCTACTCCCTTGTACCTCGCCTATCTTCAGCAGTCAGAGAGGTGAGCCGTTGCTAGTGGATACGACCTGGTCACTACCGCCGCAGCAAGACCATCCCGCTTTGCGGCGGGCTCTGGTGAAAACCTGTAGTGGCTTAGAACCGGTCCACTAGCGCGGTCCTCGCCATCCCTCTCTGGCACAGAGGATCCACTACCTGCCAGCCGGCATCGTGACAGTAGATCCGGCCATGGATCCCGCTGAAGTTCCTCTGCCAGTTGTCACCGACCTCCCTACACTGGTCGCCCAGCAAGCCCTAAAGATCGCCCAACGAAATCAACAGCTGGCATACTTGACCTCCGTGACACTGCATCTTCAGTCACAGATACAGCAAATTCAGTCACAGCTTCAGCTGCAACAACCATCTCCTCCGCCGGCTCCTGCAACTCCTCCGCAGCAACCGGCCGCTCCTAACCCCTGCTTGTCCCTGCCGGACAAATTTGATGGGGTCCGCAATGATCCTGCCACAGCCACAGTCCAGTCCTACTTCGCTGAGGTCCGTGGTGTCTTCGAGGAGCCTGCCCGAGCCTCTTCTGCCAAGACTGCCCTGCTGAACCTGGCCCAGGGTGTTTCTTCCGTTGGCGAGTACGCCATTCAGTTCCGTGCTCTTGCTTCCGAGTTGTCCTGGAATAGTGAGATTCTCTGCGCGACCTTTAAAAAAGGCCTATCCAGCAATATTAAAGATGTTCTGGCCGCACGAGAGACTCCTGCTAACCTGCATGAACTCATTCATCTTGCCACTCGCATTGACATGCGTTCTTCCGGATGGCGTCTGGAGCTCCGCCTGGATATGGACTTTGTTCGCACGAGGCGTTTTTTCTCCCCGGCTCCTCTCTCCTCTGGTCCTCTGCAATCCGTTCCTGTGCTTCCCGCCGCGGAGGCTATGCAAGTTGACCGGTCTCGCTTGACACCTCAAGAGAGGACACGACGCCGCATGGAGAATCTTTGCCTGTACTATGCCGGTACCGAACACTTCCTGAAGGATTGTCCTATCCGTCCTCCCCGCCTGGAAAGACGTACGCTGACTCCGCACAAAGGTGACACAGTTCTTGATGTCAACTCTGCTTCTCCACGCCTTACTGTGCCTGTGCGGATATCTGCCTCTACCTTCTCCTTCTCTACTATGGTCTTCTTGGATTCCGGATCTGCAGGAAAAAATTTTTTGGCCTCTCTTATCAACAGGTTCTACGTCCCTGTGACCAGTCTCGCCAGACCCCTCTACATCTATTGTATTAACAATGAAAGATTGGACTGTCTCATGCGTTTCCGCACAGAACCCCTCCTAATGTGCATCGGACCTCATCACGGAAAAATTGACTTTTTTCCTCAGGTTCTTTGGCCCCAAGAAGAGGGGGAGACCCAAAGGGGGGGGTACTGTTACACCGAGCGCTCCGGGTCCCCGTTCCTTCCCGGAGCGCTCGCCTCATCCTCGTTGCTGCAGCGCCCCGGTCAGATCCACTGACCGGGTGCGCTGCGGTCCCGCCTCCAGCCGGGATGCGATTCGCGATGCGGGTGGCGCCCGCTCGCGATGCGCACCCCGGTCCCCGTACCTGACTCGCTCTCCGTCGGTCCTGTCCCGGCGCGCGCGGCCCCGCTCCCTAGGGCGCGCGCGCGCCGGGTCTCTGCAATTTAAAGGGCCAGTGCACCAATGTTGGTGCCTGGCCCAATCTTCCCAATTAGCTTAATTAGTTTCCACCTGTGCACTCCCTACTTATACCTCACTTCCCCTGCACTCCCTGGCCGGATCTTGATGCCCTTGTGCCTAGTGAAAGCGTTCCCTTGTTTGTTCCTAGCCCGTGTTCCAGACCTCCTGCCGTTGCCCCTGACTACGATCCTTGCTGCCTGCCCCGACCTTCTGCTACGTCCGACTTTGCTTCTGCCTACTCCCTTGTACCTCGCCTATCTTCAGCAGTCAGAGAGGTGAGCCGTTGCTAGTGGATACGACCTGGTCACTACCGCCGCAGCAAGACCATCCCGCTTTGCGGCGGGCTCTGGTGAAAACCTGTAGTGGCTTAGAACCGGTCCACTAGCGCGGTCCTCGCCATCCCTCTCTGGCACAGAGGATCCACTACCTGCCAGCCGGCATCGTGACACCTGTATTTCTGTCTCGGTACTAAATTCAGTGCTATTCCACACATTAATATACACTGGCTGGTGTATACAACAAAAAAAGAGTTTTTTTCTGCGTATAAATACGCTTAACAGTGCGCTCATCATTGCGAAGGGCATACATACAACAAAGGAGTGTACTATTTAGTAACTGTTATTCTGTCTAGGGCCTATATACTTTGAAAGGACAGCCGTAAGTAATCGCCTGCTGCTGTTCTATACCCTCATAAACGCACTAAGTATGTCAGGCAGGGAAGTGCCAGGACATGCACAGAGAAGGGGCAGAGGCCTACATACATCAGGCAGAGTTGGCAGCAGACTTGGGGTGAGTGGCAGCAGGAGTCGCAGCAATAGGCCTGAGCTCCCGTTAACACCCAGCGGTCGTGTCGTCGACCCATCTCTCCTCGTCAATTGGTTTGCACACTCATCCCCATCATCACAAGCGACATCTGACAACCCCAGTCAAGAGTCGGTGGGTTCCTCAGACACAACCCTCAGTTGGCATGGCCCGGGAGCAGTCCCCGTAATCCCATTGCCTTTGTCCTATGCTGTTACCTCTCCCAAAGAAGTATCTCATGCTTTGGGTTCAGCTCCACTATTTAGTGAGGACGATGTAATAGAGGAAAGTCAGCATCTAATGGGCAGCCAAGAATGTGAGGAGACATGCGTCGCTTGCTCCGCAAGGCGGCCATGTAGTGATGCGGAGAGTGACGTGGGAGGCGGTGTTTCAATTGTTCAGGGTCCTGAAGCAGACACTGTTGTGGAACACGAGGAGGACATCAGTGACGCGCACACATCTTTTGATGATGATGAAGCCGATCGCAATTGGGAGCCGGGTGCAGAAGCCGGGGCTTCATCATCATAAGGAGAAGAGATTTGCTCTTTGTCTATGAGGCAGCAAGGCGGTAGCACGGTTGGCAATCAGCGTGGTGGTGGCAGTAGTGGAAATTCAGGAGCCAAACATGCCAGGGGGAGACCACCTGCTTCGCGGCAAGCTACCATTCAGGGAGGTAGTGGAACAGGGGTTCCTGGAGATGGCGCCAATAGCAGTGAAATAGTGCGAACTGCGGGTGGGAAAATCAGCTACTCTGCGGTGTGGTTGTTCTTCATAAAGAATCCGGAGGACCTTAGCGTAGTCACATGCAAAATCTGTCGGCAGAAAGTGAAGCGTGGCCAGGGTCGCAATCTCGGCACCACGGCCCTGCGTCAACACATGATTCGCCACCATAAAGCGGCTGTTACGCCGAGCGCACTGGGTCCCCGCTCCTCCCCGGAGCGCTCACAGCGTTCTCCTATTCGCAGTGCCCTGGTCAGACCTGCCAACCGGGTGGGCTGCGATAATGTTCCCAGCCGGGATGCGATTCGCGATGCGGGAAGCGCCCGCTCGCGATGCGCATCCCGACTCGCTTACCAGACCCGTTCCCCGTCTGTGCTGTCCCGGCGCACGCGGCCCCGCTCCCTAGGGCGCGCGCGCGCCAGGTCTTTGAGATTTAAAGGGCCGGTGCGCCACTGATTGGCGCATGAGGTTTTAATCAGTACCTTCACCTGTGCACTTCCCTACGTATACCTCACTTCCCCTGCACTCCCTTGCCGGATCTTGTTGCCATTGTGCCAGTAAATGCGTTTCCTTGTGTGTTCCTAGCCTGTGTTCCAGACCTCCTGCCGTTGCCCCTGACTACGATCCTTGCTGCCTGCCCTGACCTTCTGCTACGTCCGACCTTGCTCTTGCCTACTCCCTTGTACCGCGCTTATCTCAGCAGTCAGAGAGGTTGAGCCATTGCCGGTGGATACGACCTGGTTGCTACCGCCGCTGCAAGACCATCCCGCTTTGCGGCGGGCTCTGGTGAATACCAGTGGCAACTTAGAACCGGTCCACCGACACTGTCCACGCCAATCCCTCTCTGGCACAGAGGATCCACCTCCAGCCAGCCGAATCGTGACAGTAGAATCGGCCATAGATCCCGCTGAGGTCCCGCTGCCAGTTGTTGCTGACCTCACCACGGTGGTCGCCCAGCAGTCGCAACAGATAGCGCAACAAGGCCACCAGCTGTCTCAACTGACCGTGATGCTACAGCAGCTACTACCACAGCTTCAACAATCATCTCCTCCGCCAGCTCCTGCACCTCCTCCGCAGCGAGTGGCCGCATCCAGCCTCCGTTTATCTTTGCCGGACAAATTTGATGGGGACTCTAAATTTTGCCGTGGTTTTCTTTCACAATGTTCCCTGCATTTGGAGATGATGTCGGACCAGTTTCCAACTGAAAGGTCAAAGGTGGCTTTCGTAGTCAGCCTTCTGTCTGGGAAAGCCCTGTCATGGGCCACACCGCTCTGGGACCGCAATGATCCTGTCACTGCCTCTGTACACTACTTCTTCACGGAGATTCGAAGTGTCTTCGAGGAACCTGCCCGAGCCTCTTCTGCCGAGACTGCCCTGCTGAACCTGGTCCAGGGTAATTCTTCTGTTGGCGAGTACGCCATCCAATTCCGCACTCTCGCCTCCGAATTGTCCTGGAATAACGAGGCCCTCTGCGCGACCTTTAAAAAAAGCCTATCCAGTAACATCAAAGATGTGCATGCCGCACGAGAAATACCTGCTAACCTGCATGAACTTATTCATCTTGCCACCCGCATTGACATGCGTTTTTCCGAAAGGCGTCAGGAGCTCCGCGAGGATATGGACTTTGTTCGCACGAGGCGGTTTCTCTCCCCGGCTCCTCTCTCCTCTGGTCCACTGCAATCCGTTCCTGTGCCTTCCGCCGTAGAGGCTATGCAAGTTGACCGGTCTCGCTTGACATCTCAAGAGAGGACACAACGCCGCATGGAGAACGAACCTTTGCCTGTACTGTGCCAGTACCGAACATTTCTTGAAGGATTGTCCTATCCGACCTCCACGTCAGGAAAGACGCACGCTGACTCCGCACAAAGGTGAGACAGCTCTTGATGTGAACTCTGCTTCTCCACGTCTTACTGTACCTGTGTGGATTTCTTCTTCTACCTTCTCCTTCTCAGCTGTGGCCTTCTTGGATTCCGGATCTGCAGGAAATTTTATTTTGGCCTCTTTTATCAACAGGTTCAACATCCCGGTGACCAGTCTCGCCAGACCCCTCTACATCACCTCTGTTAATAATGAAAGATTGGACTGTACTGTGCGTTACCGCACGGAACCCCTCTTAATGTGCATCGGACCCCATCACGAAAAAATTTAATTTCTGGTCCTCTCTAACTGCACTTTGGAAATTCTTCTTGGACTACCATGGCTTCAACGCCATTCCCCAACCCTAGATTGGACCACCGGGGAGATCAAGAATTGGGGTACTTCTTGCCACAAGGACTGTCTTAAGCCTGCTCCCTGTACTGTCAGTCAAGACCCTGTGGTTCCTCCGATATCTGGTCTCCCCAAGGCCTATCTGGATTATGCTGATGTTTATTGCAAAAAACAAGCAGAGACTTTTCCTCCTCACAGGCCTTATGACTGTCCTATTGACCTCCTCCCTGGTACTACTCCACCCCGGGGCAGAATCTATCCTCTGTCTGCTCCGGAAACACAAGCCATGTCGGAGTACATCCAAGAGAATTTAAAAAAGGGGTTTATCCGCAAGTCTTCCTCCCTGCCGGAGCTGGATTTTTTTTCGTTTCCAAAAAAAGACGGCTCCTTACGCCCTTGCATTGATTACCGCGGACTTAATAAAATCACTGTAAAAAAACGCTATCCCCTACCTCTTATCTCGGAACTCTTTGATCGCCTACGAGGCGCCCACATCTTTACCAAGCTGGACTTAAGAGGTGCATATAATCTCATCCGCATCAGGGAGGGGGACGAGTGGAAGACCGCATTTAACACCAGAGATGGACACTTTGAATATCTGGTTATGCCCTTTGGGCTTTGCAATGCCCCTGCCGTCTTCCAAGACTTTGTAAATGAAATTTTTCGTGATCTTCTATATACCTGTGTTGTGGTTTACCTAGACGATATTTTGATTTTTTCTGCTAACCTAGAAGAACACCGCCAGCATGTCCGCATGGTTCTTCAGAGACTTCGGGACAATCAATTATATGCCAAAATGGAAAAATGTCTCTTTGAATGTCAATCTCTTCCCTTCCTAGGATACTTAGTCTCTGGCCAGGGACTACAAATGGACCCAGATAAACTATCAGCCATATTGGATTGGCCACGCCCCTCCGGACTCCGTGCTATCCAACTGTTACGCCGAGCGCTCCGGGTCCCCGCTCCTCCCCGGAGCGCTCGCTTCACTCTCCCCGCTGCAGCGCTCCGGTCACATCCTCTGACCCGGGGCGCTGCGATTCCGCTGCCAGCCGGGATGCGATTCGCGATGCGGGTAGCGCCCGCTCGCGATGCGCACCCCGGCTCCCGTACCTGACTCGCTCTCCGTCTGTTCTGTCCCGGCGCGCGCGGCCCCGCTCCCTAGGGCGCGCGCGCGCCGGGTCTCTGCGATTTAAAGGGCCACTGCGCCGCTGATTGGCGCAGTGGTTCCAATTAGTGTGTTCACCTGTGCACTTCCCTATATCACCTCACTTCCCCTGCACTCCCTTGCCGGATCTTGTTGCCATTGTGCCAGTGAAAGCGTTCCTTGTGTGTTCCTAGCCTGTGTTCCAGACCTTCTGCCGTTGCCCCTGACTACGATCCTTGCTGCCTGCCCCGACCTTCTGCTACGTCCGACCTTGCTTCTGCCTACTCCCTTGTACCGCGCCTATCTTCAGCAGCCAGAGAGGTGAGCCGTTGCTAGTGGATACGACCTGGTCACTACCGCCGCAGCAAGACCATCCCGCTTTGCGGCGGGCTCTGGTGAAAACCAGTAGTGGCTTAGAACCGGTCCACTAGCACGGTCCACGCCAATCCCTCTCTGGCACAGAGGATCCACTACCTGCCAGCCGGCATCGTGACAGTAGATCCGGCCATGGATCCCGCTGAAGTTCCTCTGCCAGTTGTCGCTGACCTCACCACGGTGGTCGCCCAGCAGTCACAACAGATAGCGCAACAAGGCCAACAGCTGTCTCAACTGACTGTTATGCTACAACAGTTACTACCACAGCTTCAGCAGTCATCTCCTCCGCCAGCTCCTGCACCTCCTCCGCAGCGAGTGGCCGCTCCTGGGCTACGCCTATCCTTGCCGGATAAATTTGATGGGGACTCTAAGTTTTGCCGTGGCTTTCTTTCCCAATGTTCCCTGCATCTGGAGATGATGTCGGACCTGTTTCCCACTGAAAGGTCTAAGGTGGCTTTCGTAGTCAGCCTTCTGTCCGGAAAAGCCCTGTCATGGGCCACACCGCTCTGGGACCGCAATGACCCCGTCACTGCCTCTGTACACTCCTTCTTCTCGGAAATCCGAAGTGTCTTTGAGGAACCTGCCCTCTGGTCTGCCCGCTGTGGATGAAATTTCTCGTGACCTTTCCATCATATGGAGAGAGACCCAAAATTCTCTCTTACAGGCTTCATCACGCATGAAGAAGTTCGCGGATAAAAAAAGAAGAGCTCCTCCCGTTTTTTCCCCTGGAGACAAGGTATGGCTCTCCGCTAAATATGTCCGCTTCCGTGTCCCTAGCTACAAGTTGGGACCACGCTATCTTGGTCCTTTCAAAATTTTGTGTCAAATTAATCCTGTCTCTTATAAACTTCTTCTTCCTCCTTCTCTTCGTATCCCTAATGCCTTTCACGTCTCTCTTCTCAAACCACTCATCCTCAACCGTTTTTCTCCCAAATCTGTTCCTCCCACTCCTGTTTCCGGCTCCTCGGACATCTTCTCTGTCAAAGAGATCTTGGCTTCCAAAAAGGTCAGAGGGAAAACTTTTTTTTTAGTGGACTGGGAGGGTTGTGGTCCTGAAGAGAGATCCTGGGAACCTGAGGACAACATCCTAGACAAAAGTCTGCTCCTCAGGTTCTCAGGCTCTAAGAAGAGGGGGAGACCCAAGGGGGGGGGTACTGTTACGCCGAGCGCTCCGGGTCCCCGCTCCTCCCCGGAGCGCTCGCTTCACTCTCCCCGCTGCAGCGCTCCGGTCACATCCTCTGACCCGGGGCGCTGCGATTCCGCTGCCAGCCGGGATGCGATTCGCGATGCGGGTAGCGCCCGCTCGCGATGCGCACCCCGGCTCCCGTACCTGACTCGCTCTCCGTCTGTTCTGTCCCGGCGCGCGCGGCCCCGCTCCCTAGGGCGCGCGCGCGCCGGGTCTCTGCGATTTAAAGGGCCACTGCGCCGCTGATTGGCGCAGTGGTTCCAATTAGTGTGTTCACCTGTGCACTTCCCTATATCACCTCACTTCCCCTGCACTCCCTTGCCGGATCTTGTTGCCATTGTGCCAGTGAAAGCGTTCCTTGTGTGTTCCTAGCCTGTGTTCCAGACCTTCTGCCGTTGCCCCTGACTACGATCCTTGCTGCCTGCCCCGACCTTCTGCTACGTCCGACCTTGCTTCTGCCTACTCCCTTGTACCGCGCCTATCTTCAGCAGCCAGAGAGGTGAGCCGTTGCTAGTGGATACGACCTGGTCACTACCGCCGCAGCAAGACCATCCCGCTTTGCGGCGGGCTCTGGTGAAAACCAGTAGTGGCTTAGAACCGGTCCACTAGCACGGTCCACGCCAATCCCTCTCTGGCACAGAGGATCCACTACCTGCCAGCCGGCATCGTGACACCAACGTTTTTTGGGGTTTGCCAATTATTACAGACAATTTATTCCGCACTTTTCCACTATTGTGGCTCCTATCGTGGCCCTAACCATGAAAAACGCCAACCCTAAGTCCTGGCCTCCTCAAGCTGAAGACGCATTCAATCATCTCAAGACTGCCTTTTCTTCTGCTCCCGTACTCTCCAGACCTGATCCATCTAAGCCCTTCTCGCTGGAGGTAGATGCCTCCTCGGTGGGAGCTGGAGCAGTATTCCTACAAAAAAATTCTTCCGGACATGCTGTTACTTGTGGTTTCTTTTCTAGGACCTTCTCTCCGGCGGAGAAAAACTACTCCATTGGTGATCGAGAACTACTGGCCATAAAATTGTCGCTTGAGGAATGGAGGCACCTGCTGGAGGGATCCAAATATCCAGTTATTATATACACTGATCACAAGAATCTCTCTTATCTTCAGTCTGCTCAACGGCTGAACCCTCGCCAGGCCAGGTGGTCGTTGTTCTTTGCCCGTTTTAACTTTGAAATTCCTTTTCGCCCTGCTGACAAGAACATTAGGGCTGATGCCCTCTCTCGTTCATCGGATGCCTCTGAAATGGAAGCTTCCCCGCAACACATTATTCCTCCGGACTGTCTGATCTCCACTTCTCCAGCTTCCATCAGACAAACTCCTCCAGGGAAGACCTTCGTCTCTCCACGCCAGCGCCTCAGGATTCTCAAGTGGGGACACTCCTCACACCTCGCAGGCCATGCTGGCATCAAAAAATCCATCCAGCTCATCTCTTGATTTTATTGGTGGCCTACCCTGGAAGCTGATGTTGTTGATTTCGTGCGGGCTTGTACAGTCTGTGCCCGGGACAAGACCCCTCGCCAGAAGCCTGCTGGTCTCCTCCATCCTCTGCCTGTTCCTGAACGACCATGGTCTCAGATTGGTATGGACTTTATTACTGACTTACCTTTATCCCATGGCAACACAGTTATTTGGGTGGTCGTTGATCGATTCTCCAAGATGGCACATTTTATCCCTCTTCCAGGTCTTCCTTCTGCGCCTCAGTTGGCGAAACAATTTTTTATACACATTTTTCGCCTTCAGGGGCTGCCTATGCATATCGTCTCGGATAGAGGCGTTCAATTTGTGTCTAAATTCTGGAGGGCCCTCTGTAATCAACTCAAAATCAAATTAAACTTCTCGTCTTCTTATCATCGACATTTTGTTTCCTCCCGCCAGGATGATTGGGCAGATCTTCTACCATGGGCCGAATTCTCGTACAATTTCAGAGTCTCTGAATCTTCCGCTAAATCCCCATTCTTCGTGGTGTACGGCCTTCACCCTCTTCCCCCCCTTCCCACTCCCATGCCCTCTGGTTTGCCCGCTGTTGATGAGGTGACTCGGAACTTCTCCACCATATGGAAAGAGACTCAAAATTCTCTCTTACAGGCCTCATCCCGGATGAAAAAACATGCCGATAGGAAAAGAAGAATTCCCCCCATTTTTTCTCCCGGAGACAAATTATGGCTCTCCGCCAAGTATGTCCACTTTCGTGTCCCCAGTTATAAACTGGGACCACGTTTTCTTGGTCCTTTCAAAATCAAGTGCCAAATCAACCCTGTCTCTTACAAACTCCTTCTTCCTCCTTCTCTCCGTATTCCCAATGCTTTCCATGTCTCTCTCCTTAAACCACTCATCCTTAACCGTTTCTCTCCCAAAGTTGTTTCTCCCACTCCAGTTTCCGGGTCCTCTGACGTTTTTTCGGTGAAAGAAATTCTGGCATCCAAGACGGTCAGAGGTCAAAATTTTTTTTTGGTTGATTGGGAGAATTGCGGCCCAGAGGAGAGGTCATGGGAACCTGAGGACAACATCCTGGACAAGAATGTTGTCCAGGTCCCCGCTCCTCCCCGGAGCGCTCACAGCGTTCTCCTATTCGCAGTGCCCCGGTCAGACCTGCCGACCGGGTGCGCTGCGATAATGTTCCCAGCCGGGATGCGATTCACGATGCGGGAAGCGCCCGTTCGCGATGCGCATCCCGACTCGCTTACCAGACCCGTTCCCCGTCTGTGCTGTCCCGGCGCGCGCGGCCCCGCTCCCTAGGGCGCGCGCGCGCCAGGTCTTTGAGATTTAAAGGGCCGGTGCGCCACTGATTGGCGCATGAGGTTTTAATCAGTACCTTCACCTGTGCACTTCCCTACTTATACCTCACTTCCCCTGCACTCCCTTGCCGGATCTTGTTGCCATTGTGCCAGTGAAAGCGTTTCCTTGTGTGTTCCTAGCCTGTGTTCAAGACCTCCTGCCGTTGCCCCTGACTACGATCCTTGCTGCCTGCCCTGACCTTCTGCTACGTCCGACCTTGCTCTTGCCTACTCCCTTGTACCGCGCTTATCTCAGCAGTCAGAAAGGTTGAGCAGTTGCCGGTGGATACGACCTGGTTGCTACCACCGCTGCAAGACCATCCCGCTTTGCGGCGGGCTCTGGTGGATACCAGTAGCAACTTAGAACCGGTCCACCGACACGGTCCACACCAATCCCTCTCTGGCACAGAGGATCCACCTCCAGCCAGCCAAATCGTGACAGCGGCCTGGGATAACCGTGGCTCCGAGGTAGTGGTCCAGCCTGCCGCATCACCCAGTGGCCATCCGCTCCCTCCGTCATCCAGCCAAGGCTCCACCACCTCAGCCGAAGGGAGCATTGTGTCAAACCCTCCTTCTTGCGCTCCTGCTTCCTCCGCTCGTAGTCATTGTTCCTTCCGCCAACAATCGATCAGCGAAGCCATGTCCAAGAGACAACAGTATGCGCCCACTCATCCAACGGCACAGAAGTTGAATGTGCTCCTGTCCAAGTTGCTGGTGTTGCAGTCCCTCCCTTTCCAACTGGTGGACTCTGCAGCTTTCAGGGAATTGATGGCTTGTGCCGAGCCGAGGTGGAGAGTCCCAAGCCGTAATTTCTTTGCGAAGAAGGCAGTACCAGCCCTGCATAAGTTTGTACAAGAGAAGGTGGGCCAGTCCTTGAGCCTGTCTGTGTGTTCAAAAGTGCACGGCAGCGCCGACGTGTGGAGCTGTAACTACGGGCAGGGACAATACATGTCTTTTACGGCCCACTGGGTAAATGTTGTTCCTGCACAGCCACAGCAGCAACTTGGACAGGTCACACCGCTTCCTCCTCCACGCTCTAGCTCCCAGGCAGTTGGTCCTTTTAAAGTGTGCGCCTCCTCCTCCTTCTCCCCCGTGTCCTCGGCCTCCACTGCACATCCAAATCTCGGTGGCCCTTCATCGTACCACGTGTGTAGGGCACAGCGGTGTCAAGCCGTCCTTCACATAGCGAACGGAGTCACACAGGGGAGGAACTGCTGAAGTTCATTAGGGAAGAAATCCGAGTATGGCTTACTCCACGAAATCTGGAAATGGGAAGAACATTGTGGCCGCGCTGCGACAAGGAAGTGTGAACCATTCGCCCTGCATGGCACACGTGTTGAATCTGGTTGTCAAGAAGTTCATCAAGTCTTCACTCCATTTGCAAGACGTCCTGACAATGGCAAGGAAACTTTGCATGCACTTCAGCCACTCGTACACCGCCAAGCACACTTTGCTTGAGCTGCAGCGTCAGAACGGTATCCCACAACATAGTCTCATTTGTGACGTTGCCACACGTTGGAATTCCACCCTCCATATGTTGGACAGACTATACGAACAAAGAAAAGCCATGACAGTTTTTTTGATGATACAAGCAGATAGGAGTACTTCCCTGTGTAACTTCAATGTGAACGAGTGGCAGCTCATACGTGACACCTGCCGTTTGCTGAGGCCCTTTGAGGAAGCCACATTTTTTGTTAGTCGCTCGAATTACGCTATGAACGACGTAATTCCACTCCTACATTTACTCCAAAAAGTAATTGAAAACATGGCTGGTCACGGCAATGGAGATGTTGCGCCTACATCAGAAGGCTACATGAGTCCTGTGGGGGATGAACTGGAGGAGGATGATGAGGGGCAGAGCGGAGCACAGTTTACGGTGGATGAGATGGCCGGTGTTTCTGGTCATTGGACAGGAGAGGAGGAGCAGCAGCAGCCAGAGGAGCTGGAGGGTTATTACGAGGGAGGCGAGACAGAGGACCCAGACACACCGTGGCAGTATGCAGTGGAGATGGAGGCAGGTAGTCCCAGCGAGTCACTGTCACAAATGGCACGATGCATGCTGAGTTGCTTGCGTAGTGACCCCCGAATTGTCAAAATTCGTCAGCGCGATGACTTCTGGATCTCCACCTTATTAAACCCTCGCTACCGGCCCAGAATGGGGGCCTTTTTTATACCCACTGAGAGGGAGGACAAACTGACCTACTTCAGGGAGCTTCTACGTAGTCGGCCACATGGTCCATCCACTCGCAGGTCTGACTCGGGGGGCCCTCTGCGCTCACCTTCCACTGCCATGGCTGCTGGGGAGGGGAGGGGTGGCAGGAGCAGTACTGGCTCAATCAGCAGCAGTC
The DNA here is from genome assembly GCF_029499605.1 of Hyla sarda. Lineage (NCBI taxonomy): Eukaryota > Metazoa > Chordata > Amphibia > Anura > Hylidae > Hyla > Hyla sarda. The sequence goes on from NC_079193.1 coordinate 49,426,907, forward strand.
TGAGTCTACAGTCGCTGATGAGTAGCTTCCTTCAGCCGCATAGTGAAGCTACTCATCAGCAGCAGGTGGACATGGAGCAGGACCTGAACCAGCAGGTGATGGCTTACCTCGACATGACCCTGCCAACAACCGTTGAAGATCCGCTGGACTTCTGGGCAGCCAAACTCGATTTATGGCCGCAACTAGCGGAGTTTGCCCTGGAAAAGCTGTCCTGCCCGGCCAGTAGTGTGCCATCAGAGTGGGTGTTTAGTGCGGCCGGGGCCATAGTCACCCCAAGGCAAACTCGTCTGTCCACTAAAAATGGGGAGAGACTGACGTTTGTCAAGATGAATCAGGGATGGATCAGCCAGGATTTCCAGCCACCAATGACAGATGGGTCTGAGTAGATTGACCATGCTCTTACAACAAAATTTTCTCTATTGTGGTTGGTTATGAAACCCTCTGGGGCAGACCTGGGGATTGTACGGCCCACTTCACACATATGGCCCTTTGATTGGCTCTGACTGGCCCGCGCTGGTTGGGGGACAACTATGCTGCCTAATCTGGGGGACATCTATGCTGCCTAATCTGGGGGACAAGTATGCTCCTGTTACGCCTAGCGCTCCGGGTCCCCGCTCCTCCCCGGAGCGCTCACGGCGCCTTTCTCCCTGCAGCTCCCCGGTCAGCGCTGACCGGGAGCGCTGCCCTGTCATGGCCGTTGGGGATGCGATTCGCACAGCGGGACGCGCCCGCTCGCGAATCGCATCCCAGGTCACTTACCCGTTCCCGTCTCCTGCGGTCATGTGCTGGCGCGCGCGGCTCCGCTCTCTAGGGCGCGCGCGCGCCAGCTCCCTGAGACTTAAAGGGCCAGTGCACCAATGATTGGTGCCTGGCCCAATTAGCTTAATTGGTTCCCATCTGTTTCCTGGCTATATCTAGTCTCCTCCCTTGCACTTCCTTGCCGGATCTTGTTGCCCTAGAGCCTAGTGAAAGCGTTTTTGTGTGTTTATACCCTGTGTACCAGAACTTTGCTATCTCCCCTGACTACGAACCTTGCCGCCTGCCCCCGACCTTCTGCTACGTCCGACTTTGCTTCTGCCTACTCCCTTGTACCTCGCCTATCTTCAGCAGCCAGAGAGGTGAGCCGTTGCTAGTGGATACGACCTGGTCACTACCGCCGCAGCAAGACCATCCCGCTTTGCGGCGGGCTCTGGTGAAAACCTGTAGTGTCTTAGAACCGGTCCACTAGCACGGTCCTCGCTATCCCTCTCTGGCACAGAGGATCCACCTCCTGCCAGCCGGCATCGTGACAGTAGATCCGGCCATGGATCCCGCTGAAGTTCCTCTGCCTGTTGTCGCCGACCTCCCCACACTGGTCGCCCAGCAAGCCCGACAGATTGCCCAACAAGATCACCAGCTGTCGTACTTGACCACCATGACTCAGCAACTCCAGTCGCAGCTACAGCAGATTCAGTCTCAGCTACAGCAGCAGCAACCATCTCCTCCGCCAGCTCCTGCACCTCTTCCGCAGCGAGGGGCCACTCCTAGCCTCCGCCTGTCTTTGCCGGACAAATTTAATGGGGACTCTAAGTTTTGCCGTGGCTTTCTTTCCCAATGTTCCCTGCATCTGGAGATGATGTCGGATCAGTTTCCTACTGAAAGGTCTAAGGTGGCTTTCGTAGTCAGCCTTCTGTCTGGAAAAGCCCTGTCATGGGCCACACCGCTCTGGGACCGTGATGACCCCGTCACTGCCTCTGTACACTCCTTCTTCTCGGAAATTCGAAGTGTCTTTGAGGAACCTGCCCGAGCCTCTTCTGCTGAGACTGCCCTGCTGAACCTGGTCCAGGGTAATTCCTCCGTTGGCGAGTACGCCATACAATTCCGTACTCTTGCTTCTGAACTTTCCTGGAATAATGAGGCTCTCTGCGCGACCTTTAAAAAAGGCCTATCCAGCAACATTAAAGATGTTCTGGCCGCACGAGAGACTCCTGCTAGCCTGCATGAACTCATTCATCTAGCCACTCGCATTGACATGCGTTTTTCTGAGAGGCATCAAGAGCTCCGCCAGGAAAAAGACTTAGATCTCTGGCCACCTCTCCCACAGTCTCCACTGCAATCTGCGCCTAGGCCTCCCGCCGAGGAGGCCATGCAAGTGGATCGGTCTCGCCTGACCCTGGAAGAGAGGAATCGCCATAAGGAAGAGAATCTTTGTTTGTACTGTGCCAGTACTGAACATTTTCTGGTGGATTGCCCAATCCGTCCTCCACGTTTAGGAAACGCACGCTCACACTCAGCTCTCGTGGGTGTGGCGTCTCTTGATGCCAAGTCGGCTTCTCCACGTCTCAAGGTACCTGTTCGGATTTCCACTTCAGCCAGCTCTCCCCTCTCAGCCGTGGCCTGTCTGGACTCTGGAGCTTCTGGGAATTTTATTCGGGAGTCCTTTGTGAATAAATTCCATATTCCGGTGACCCGTCTTGTCAAGCCACTCCGCATCTCCGCGGTCAACGGAGCCAGGTTGGACTGTACCATACGTTTCCGCACGGAGTCCCTTCTTATGAGCATCGGATCTCATCACGAGAGGATTGAACTTTTGGTCCTCCCCAATTGCACCTCGGAAATTCTCCTTGGACTTCCCTGGCTTCAACTTCATTCCCCAACCCTGGATTGGTCCACTGGGGAGATCAAGAGTTGGGGGTCCTCTTGTGCCAAGAACTGTCTAAAACCGGTTCCCAGTAACCCTTGCCGTAACTCTGTGGTTCCTCCTGTATCCGGTCCCCCTAAGGTCATTAAGGACTCTGCCTGCCACAGGAAATGCCCCTCCCCCCCTCCCAGGCAAGCTTCTGTGTCCCCTCATGGCCCTCGTCCTGGTGTCACACTGCCCCGTGCCAGGTCTCGCCCTCTGCCCTCTCTCCCCATTCCTACTCCTGCGGTTCTGCCTGCCGTTGAGGAATCCCTCCTTCCTTTCCCGGTGTCCTCATCCCAGGGGAGGCAGTTACCCGATAAAGAGAAGGGGAGACCTAAGGGGGGGGGTACTGTTACGCCTAGCGCTCCGGGTCCCCGCTCCTCCCCGGAGCGCTCACGGCGCCTTTCTCCCTGCAGCTCCCCGGTCAGCGCTGACCGGGAGCGCTGCCCTGTCATGGCCGTTGGGGATGCGATTCGCACAGCGGGACGCGCCCGCTCGCGAATCGCATCCCAGGTCACTTACCCGTTCCCGTCTCCTGCGGTCATGTGCTGGCGCGCGCGGCTCCGCTCTCTAGGGCGCGCGCGCGCCAGCTCCCTGAGACTTAAAGGGCCAGTGCACCAATGATTGGTGCCTGGCCCAATTAGCTTAATTGGTTCCCATCTGTTTCCTGGCTATATCTAGTCTCCTCCCTTGCACTTCCTTGCCGGATCTTGTTGCCCTAGAGCCTAGTGAAAGCGTTTTTGTGTGTTTATACCCTGTGTACCAGAACTTTGCTATCTCCCCTGACTACGAACCTTGCCGCCTGCCCCCGACCTTCTGCTACGTCCGACTTTGCTTCTGCCTACTCCCTTGTACCTCGCCTATCTTCAGCAGCCAGAGAGGTGAGCCGTTGCTAGTGGATACGACCTGGTCACTACCGCCGCAGCAAGACCATCCCGCTTTGCGGCGGGCTCTGGTGAAAACCTGTAGTGTCTTAGAACCGGTCCACTAGCACGGTCCTCGCTATCCCTCTCTGGCACAGAGGATCCACCTCCTGCCAGCCGGCATCGTGACAGCTCCTAATCTGGGGGACATCTATGCTGCCTAATCTGGGTGACATCTATGCTGCCTACTCTGGGGGACAACTATGCTCCTAATCTGGGTGACATCTATGCTGCCTAATCTGGGGGACAAGTATGTTCCTAATCTGGGGGACATCTATGCTGCCTACTCTGGGGGACATCTATGCTGCCTAATCTGGGTGACATCTATGCTGCCTAATCTGGGGGACAACTATGGTTCTAATCTGGGTGACATCTATGCTGCCTAATCTGGGGGACAACTATGCTCCTAATATGGGGAAAACTGAAGCTTCTGGCCTTGGGCCTATCATTTTTTGAAGTTTAGCAGTAGCTAAATACACGCTTAATGCAAATGTCAACATTGATCTTTAAATGTAAGGGGTTATGAAACCCTCTTGGGTACTGCAAATGACTGCTCCAGACTCATTCTGTGTCTTTCACAAACTACTTGCCCCCCTGGTGCCTCAGGCCTTGGGCCTATAATTTTTTGAAGTTTAGCAGTAGCTAAATACATGCTTAATGCAAATGTAAACATTGATCTTTATATGTAAGGGGTTATGAAAACCTCTTGGGTACTGCAAATACATGCTCCAGACTCATTCTGTGTCTTTCAGGAACTACTTGCCTCCCTGGTGCCTCTGGCCTTGGGCCTTAAATTTTTGGATGTTTAGCAGTAGCTAAATACATGCTTAATGCAAATTTCAACAATGATCGTTAAATTCTCGGCGCTCTGCCAGGGCCTTCTCCTACCCCGCCTGGGCCGATCCGAGGACCTCACTAACCAACTCACTAACTAATCCAATCGCTTATAGCGACGGGCGGTGTGTACAAAGGGCAGGGACTTAATAAACGTCAGCTTATGACCCTCACTTACTGGTAATTCCTCGTTTTAAGATTAAATAATTGCAATCACAGATCCCTATCACGAACTGGTTTCAGCGTGCAACTCGCACCTGTCCTTGAAAGATAGAGAGACGCTAATCCGTTCAGTGGAGCGCTAGTGCGCCCCAGGACATCTGAGGCCATAACACACCTGTTATTGCTCGATCTCTTGGGTACTGCTGAGGCCTACTCCTGACTGCTCCTGGTGCAATGTATGGGGTAATTAAACACTCTTGGGTAGTGTTATTGTTAAATTTACTGGTAATTTTATCAGTAATAAAAGTGAATTTTGCAGAATGCTAACCGTTACACAACGGAACGCTTGTTGCGTGTGATTTTTTAATGAAAAAAAAAAATAGATGGAGAGGGATTAACTCTGCTTAATCATTTTTGGCGAGTAGAATCCTTTTGCAATCTGATTTTTTGGAGACAGATGCACTTACACACATAATAATGTTTTTTAACCAAATTTCAAACATTGTGTGGTTTATTACTTTTGAGAAGAATGTCTTTGGTTGGTCCATCATCCTGCATTATAGAGTCTTCTGGACTGCTGTATATGCGCTTGTTTTTTTTAAAAAAAGGTATTTTGTCCGACAATTTCGATAAAATTTTGCGTTTTTTTGGGGTGGATTGTGAAGCCCAGGTGACGGGTGTGTAGTGTGTACTCGTGCATCAGTCAACTCCAGTCTGTGTCCGTTAGGCAATATATGGGTTACTGATGCAGCAGAGGTGGGGCCTTGGTCTTGGAATTTCAATTATTTAAAAAAATTTGAACATATTGTGTGGTTTATTATATTATAGAAGAATGTCTTTGGGTGGTCCACCGTCCTGCATTATAGAGTCTTCTGAACTGCTGTATATGCGCTTGTTTTAACAAAAAGGTATTTTGTCAGACAATTTCGAAAAAATTTTGCGTTTTTTTGGGGTGGATTGTGAAGCCCGGGTGACGGGTGTGTAGTGTGTACTCGTGCATCAGTCAACTCCAGTCTGTGTCCGTTAGGCAATATATGGGTTACTGATGCAGCAGAGGTGGGGCCTTGGTCTTGGAATTTCAATTATTTAAAAAAATTTGAACATATTGTGTGCTTTATTATATTATAGAAAAATGTCTTTGGGTGGTCCACCGTCCTGCATTATAGAGTCTTCTGAACTGCTGTATATGCGCTTGTTTTAACAAAAAGGTATTTTGTCAGACAATTTCAAAAAAATTTGCGGTTTTTTGGGGTGGATTGTGAAGCCCGGGTGTGTACTCGTGCATCAGCCAACTCCAGGCTGAGGTGGGTTACTGATGCAGCTGAGGTTGGGCCTGGGTCTAGGAATTTCAATTTAAAAAAAAAAATTCAACAATTGTGTGGTTCATTATTTTTGAGAAGAAAGTCTTTGGGTGGTCCACCGTCCTGCCTTATAGAGTCTTCGGAAATGTTGGATATGCGCTTGTGCTTACACAAAGTTGTAAATTTAATTTTTTTTTAAATAAAATGTAGTTGATTTTGGGGCGGATTGTGAAGCCCGGGTGTGTACTCGTGCATCAGCCAACTCCAGGCTGTGTCCTTCAGGCAATAAATGGGTTCCTGATGCCGCAGAGGTGGGGCCTGGGTCTGGGAATTTTAAATTTTTGGATTGCGGGTGCTACAAAAAAAGATGGACACACCCTAATCCGTTCAGTGGAGCGCGCCTGCGGCCCCGGACATCTGAGGGCATAACACACCTGTTATTGCTCGATCTCAGGAGAAGGGGGTTCATTATCGGGAGAAGAGAGTTGCAGGTTGCCCTTGAGTCAGCAAGGCGGTAGCACGGTTGGCAGTCAGCGTGGTTGGCAGTAGTGGAAATTCTGGAGCCAAACGTGCCCGGGGGAGACCACCTGCTTCGCGGCAGCTTACCTTTCCGGGAGTTAGCGGGTTACCAGCACCGGTCGATGAAAGATAGAGACACGCTAATCCGTTCAGTGGAGCGCTCCTGCGGCCCCGGAAATCAGAGGGCATAACACACCTGGTATTGCTCGATCTCGCAATTCATCGTGCAAAGGTAGGGGGTTATTAAAGCCTCTTGGGTACTGCTGAGGCCTACTCCTGACTGCTCCTGGTGTAATGTATGGGGTAATTAAACACTCTTGGGTACATAGTTACATAGTTAGTTACATAGTTAGTACGGTCGAAAAAAGACATATGTCCATCAAGTTCAACCAGGGAATTAAGGGATAGGGGTGTGGCGCGATATTGGGGAAGGGATGGGATTTTATATTTCATCATAAGCATTAATGTTATTTTGTTCCAGGAATGTATCTAATCCTGTTTTAAAGCTGTTAATTGTTCCTGCTGTGACCAGTTCCTGAGGTAGACCGTTCCATAAATTCACAGTCCTCATGGTAAAGAAGGCGTGTCGCCCCTTGAGACTAAACTTTTTCTTCTCCAGACGGAGGGAGTGCCCCCTCGTCCTTTGGGGGGGTTTAACCTGGAACAGTTTTTCTCCATATTTTTTGTATGGGCCATTAATATACTTATATACGTTTATCATATCCCCCCTTAAACGTCTCTTCTCAAGACTAAACAATTGTAACTCCTTTAATCGCTCCTCATAGCTAAGATGATCCATGCCCCATATTAGTTTAGTCGCGCGTCTCTGCACCCTTTCCAACTCCGCAGTGTCCCTTTTATGGACAGGTGCCCAAAACTGAACAGCATATTCCAGGTGAGGCCGTACCAATGCTTTATAAAGGGGGAGTATTATGTCCCTGTCCCTTGAGTCCATGCCTCTTTTGATACATGACAATATCCTGCCGGCTTTGGAAGCAGCAGCATGACATTGCATGCTATTCTGTAGTCTGTGATCTACAAGTACACCCAGATCCTTCTCTACCAGTGACTCTGCCAGTTTAATCCCCCCTAAGACATACGACGCATGCAGGTTATTAGTACCCAGATGCATAACTTTACATTTATCCACATTGAACCTCATTTGCCAAGTGGATGCCCAGACACTTAGTATATCCAAGTCATCTTGTAACTTATGCACATCCTCTATAGACTGTACCGTGCTACAAAGCTTGGTGTCATCTGCAAAGATAGAAACAGAGCTGTTAATACCATCCTCTATATCATTGATAAATAAATTAAACAACAGCGGTCCCAGTACTGAACCTTGGGGTACACCACTAATAACCGGGGACCAATCAGAGTACGAATCATTGACCACCACTCTCTGGGTACGATCCATGAGCCAGTGTTCAATCCAGTTACAAACTAAAATTTCCAAACCCCAAGACCTTAACTTACCTGTCAGACGTCTGTGAGGGACAGTATCAAATGCTTTAGCAAAATCCAGAAACACTATATCCACAGCCATTCCTCTGTCAAGGCTTCTACTCACCTCTTCATAAAAGCAAATTAGATTGGTTTGACAACTTCTATCCTTAGTAAACCCATGCTGGCTATTACTTATAATACAATTATCCCCTATGTATTCCTGTATGTAATCCCTTATAAGTCCTTCAAACAATTTACCCACAATGCACGTTAAACTTACCGGTCTATAGTTTCCTGGGGAAGACCTAGAGCCCTTCTTGAAGATTGGCACCACATTCGCCTTGCGCCAGTCCCTTGGCACAATACCAGACACCAGAGAATCTCTAAATATCATGAACAGGGGTACAGATATTACTGAACTTACCTCTCTAAGAACTCTTGGGTGCAATCCATCTGGCCCTGGAGATTTGCTTACATTTATATCACTTAACTTACCTTGTACCATCTCTACATTAAGCCAGTTTTAAATTTTAAATTTTTGGATTGCGGGTGCTACAAAAAAAGATGGACACACCCTAATCCGTTCAGTGGAGCGCGCCTGCGGCCCCGGACATCTGAGGGCATAACACACCTGTTATTGCTCGATCTCAGGAGAAGGGGGTTCATTATCGGGAGAAGAGAGTTGCAGGTTGCCCTTGAGTCAGCAAGGCGGTAGCACGGTTGGCAGTCAGCGTGGTTGGCAGTAGTGGAAATTCTGGAGCCAAACGTGCCCGGGGGAGACCACCTGCTTCGCGGCAGCTTACCTTTCCGGGAGTTAGCGGGTTACCAGCACCGGTCGATGAAAGATAGAGACACGCTAATCCGTTCAGTGGAGCGCTCCTGCGGCCCCGGAAATCAGAGGGCATAACACACCTGGTATTGCTCGATCTCGCAATTCATCGTGCAAAGGTAGGGGGTTATTAAAGCCTCTTGGGTACTGCTGAGGCCTACTCCTGACTGCTCCTGGTGTAATGTATGGGGTAATTAAACACTCTTGGGTACATAGTTACATAGTTAGTTACATAGTTAGTACGGTCGAAAAAAGACATATGTCCATCAAGTTCAACCAGGGAATTAAGGGATAGGGGTGTGGCGCGATATTGGGGAAGGGATGGGATTTTATATTTCATCATAAGCATTAATGTTATTTTGTTCCAGGAATGTATCTAATCCTGTTTTAAAGCTGTTAATTGTTCCTGCTGTGACCAGTTCCTGAGGTAGACCGTTCCATAAATTCACAGTCCTCATGGTAAAGAAGGCGTGTCGCCCCTTGAGACTAAACTTTTTCTTCTCCAGACGGAGGGAGTGCCCCCTCGTCCTTTGGGGGGGTTTAACCTGGAACAGTTTTTCTCCATATTTTTTGTATGGGCCATTAATATACTTATATACGTTTATCATATCCCCCCTTAAACGTCTCTTCTCAAGACTAAACAATTGTAACTCCTTTAATCGCTCCTCATAGCTAAGATGATCCATGCCCCATATTAGTTTAGTCGCGCGTCTCTGCACCCTTTCCAACTCCGCAGTGTCCCTTTTATGGACAGGTGCCCAAAACTGAACAGCATATTCCAGGTGAGGCCGTACCAATGCTTTATAAAGGGGGAGTATTATGTCCCTGTCCCTTGAGTCCATGCCTCTTTTGATACATGACAATATCCTGCCGGCTTTGGAAGCAGCAGCATGACATTGCATGCTATTCTGTAGTCTGTGATCTACAAGTACACCCAGATCCTTCTCTACCAGTGACTCTGCCAGTTTAATCCCCCCTAAGACATACGACGCATGCAGGTTATTAGTACCCAGATGCATAACTTTACATTTATCCACATTGAACCTCATTTGCCAAGTGGATGCCCAGACACTTAGTATATCCAAGTCATCTTGTAACTTATGCACATCCTCTATAGACTGTACCGTGCTACAAAGCTTGGTGTCATCTGCAAAGATAGAAACAGAGCTGTTAATACCATCCTCTATATCATTGATAAATAAATTAAACAACAGCGGTCCCAGTACTGAACCTTGGGGTACACCACTAATAACCGGGGACCAATCAGAGTACGAATCATTGACCACCACTCTCTGGGTACGATCCATGAGCCAGTGTTCAATCCAGTTACAAACTAAAATTTCCAAACCCCAAGACCTTAACTTACCTGTCAGACGTCTGTGAGGGACAGTATCAAATGCTTTAGCAAAATCCAGAAACACTATATCCACAGCCATTCCTCTGTCAAGGCTTCTACTCACCTCTTCATAAAAGCAAATTAGATTGGTTTGACAACTTCTATCCTTAGTAAACCCATGCTGGCTATTACTTATAATACAATTATCCCCTATGTATTCCTGTATGTAATCCCTTATAAGTCCTTCAAACAATTTACCCACAATGCACGTTAAACTTACCGGTCTATAGTTTCCTGGGGAAGACCTAGAGCCCTTCTTGAAGATTGGCACCACATTCGCCTTGCGCCAGTCCCTTGGCACAATACCAGACACCAGAGAATCTCTAAATATCATGAACAGGGGTACAGATATTACTGAACTTACCTCTCTAAGAACTCTTGGGTGCAATCCATCTGGCCCTGGAGATTTGCTTACATTTATATCACTTAACTTACCTTGTACCATCTCTACATTAAGCCAGTTCAGTACATTACATGATGTGTTACCAGCACTGACCTGTCCAATGTCAGCTCCTTCTTCCATAGTATATACAGAACTAAAGAACCCATTCAGTAGCTCCGCCTTCTCTTGATCGCCCGTGACAACCTCCCCATTATCATTATTAAGGGGTCCTACATGCTCTGTCCTTGGTTTTTTTGCATTTATATATCTAAAAAAATATTTAGGATTAGTTTTGCTTTCTTTTGCCACCTGTCTCTCATTTTGAATTTTTGCTGTTTTTATTACATTTTTACAGATTTTATTAAGCTCTTTGTACTGTTTAAATGTTATCGCTGACCCATCAGATTTGTATTTTTTGAAAGCTATTTTTTTGTTGTTTATTGCTCTTTTAACATCATTTGTCAGCCATGTAGGATTTAGTTTTAATCGTTTATATTTTTTCCCCTTTGGTATATATTTAGCTGTATAGTTATTTAGAGTTGAGTTAAAGATGTCCCATTTACCTTCTGTATCAGTATTTGACAACACCTCCCCCCCAGTCTATGTCCTGTAGTGCAGCCCTCAGCCCAGGGAAATTTGCCTTTTTAAAGTTATATGTTTTTGCCTTCCCCGCCTGTCTTTGTTTTCTACATTTTAAGTCAAAAGTAACTATATTGTGGTCGATATTACCAAGGTTTTCCCGCACAGTTACATTACCAACCAGCTCTGTGTTGTTGGAAATGATCAGATCCAACAAGGCATCACTTCTTGTTGGGTCCTCCACAAACTGGCCCAGAAAATTATCCTGCAATAAATTTAGGAATTGTCGCCCCTTTGTAGTTTTAGCCAACCCCAATCTATATCTGGATAGTTAAAATCACCCATTATTACCACTGTACCTGCCCGGGCGGCCCTCTCTATTTGTTTATGAAGCCGAACTTCTATCTCTTCAGTGATATTAGGGGGTCTGTAGATTACCCCAAATATTATTTTTTCAGTATTTCCCTCCTTTTGTAATTCTACCCACAATGATTCCACATCCTCAGAATCATCACATACTATGGCATCGTTCACACTGACTTTCATACCACTTCTTACATACAGACAGACTCCACCACCTTTTCTGTTCATTCTATCCTTGCGAAACAATGTAAACCCCTGCAGATTGACAGCCCAGTCATGCGAGGAGTCCAGCCATGTCTCAGTGACCCCAACTATATCAATATGTTCCTCCAGTATCAAGGCCTCAAGCTCCCCCATTTTATTTGCTAGGCTTCTGGCATTTGTGAACATACACTTTACATTTCCGGAGGCGGAGAAGGAAAATATGACCCTTACAGAGGCGCTGCTAGTTCCAGAGTAATGTAGAAGCCAACCAGAGGTATTGGTAAAACACCGGAGTGGTTTATTAGAGCATAAGAAGACAATGAAGTACACAGATGACGCGTTTCGGGGGAGCAACCCCCTTCCTCAGATCAGACACTGATCTGAGGAAGGGGGTTGCTCCCCCAAAACGCGTCATCTGTGTACTTCATTGTCTTCTTATGCTCTAATAAACCACTCCGGTGTTTTACCAATACCTCTGGTTGGCTTCTACATTACTCTGGAACTAGCAGCGCCTCTGTAAGGGTCATATTTTCCTTCTCCGCCTCCACTTCCATCAGGATCGGATCTTTTCCTTTCCTGGGACCCAGGCTCAGAAGCAGTTCCGATCCTTCTGTCACCCACGGTGTGGGTTATATGCGAATACCTTATTAACTCAAGGTGAGCGGCCATTACCTAAGGGGCAATTCCTGCCCGTTCACTGTGTTTGTTTTTATCTGTTATTCCTGTCTAGTGGTAACGCACAAGGCGCCTGTGTCGGTCTCTCCGTTTTTCTCTCCCACACTCAGGTACTTTACATTTCCATCCTTTATGTAATTGGGGTTAATGGGATTCAAGGGTGTAAGTTTTATTTTCCTATGAAGCCTATTCCTATTAACTATTCTAACTGCTCCCACCGCTCCACCCCCAGGTACATTTATAATTCCCACCTCTCTATCTACACTATCTTCCCCCTCTTTGCTGTAGGTTTCCTCCCCCCCAGTCCCTAGTTTAAACACTCCTCCACCCTTCTAGCCATCTTCTCCCCAAGCAAAGCTGCACCCTCCCCATTGAGGTGCAGCCCGTCCCTACGGTAGAGCCGGTAACCGACAGCGAAGTCAGCCCAGTTCTCCATGAACCCAAACCCTTCCTTCCTACACCAGCTTCTGAGCCACTTGTTTACCTCCCTGATCTCCCGCTGCCTCTCTGGTGTGGCTCGTGGTACTGGTAGTATTTCAGAAAATACTACCTTGGAGGTCCTTGCCTTAAGTTTGCGGCCTAAGTCCCTGAAATCATTTTTAAGGACACTCCACCTACCTCTTACTTTGTCATTGGTGCCAATATGTACCATGACTGCTGGGTCCTCTCCAGCCCCGCCCAACAACCTGTCAACCCGATCCGCGATATGCCGAACTCGTGCGCCAGGCAGACAACACACTGTTCGGCGATCCCGGTGTTTGTGACAGATTGCCCTGTCTGTCCCCCTAATAATTGAGTCCCCCACCACTAGTACCTGTCTGGCCTGCCCTGTACTCCTCCCTCCCTCCTTACTGGAGCAGACACCCCCCTGGCGGTCAGAGGCGGTATCCTGCTGCAGTTCTGTTAGCTCTGTAATGGCATCCTCCTCATCTGCCAAGCGGGCAAACTTGTTGGGGTGTGCCAGTTCAGGACTAGCCTCCCTGACACTTTTTCCCCTACCCCTCTTTCTAACTGTAACCCAGCTAACTGCCTGACTGTCCTGCAACTCTGTCCCACTGTCTTCCCCCACCTCTACTCCCGAGAGTGCCAGCACGAGACTCCTCTCCATGTTGTTAATGCTTCTCATTGTTGCCAGTCACCCCTCTAGATGGAGGATCGGGGCTTCCAAACGGACAACTAGCGCACATCTCGCACAACAATATGCACCCTCAAACTGTTGTTCAAGGATTGCATACATTGAACAGGATGTACATTGGACTGCATTTTCCAACATGGAGGCCATCTAGTTATGGGGATTTCACAAATGTATAGGAAAAAACAGACAGTCAAAATGACACTTAAAATTTTTTGTAGACCTTGTGGGTTCAGAAATTAACACTCACAGCGATCTCAACCTCCTGCTTTCAAACTCCAGTTTTTGTAACTCCTCTTTCACGCCCCCTTTTATACAGCAACACTCAGAAGAGCAAGCTCTCAATAAGAGTCCCAAGCTAAGATTTATACACCTGTGCCCAATCTACTCCTCCTCCCCCTAGAGGTGGAACAGAGAAAAAAAAAAAATGAAAAAGGGTGTTTAAACTCTAACAGTTATCCCACTATGTGCAAAAGAGAAAGACTTACCAAAAATATGAATGTGGGCTATAGGCAGTCGCACCCACTCCACAGATTCACTCCGCACAACAGATAATCACAGTTTTTGTAACTCCTCTTTCACGCCCCCTCTTACACAGCAACACTCAGAAGTGTTTTTTTTTATTTACTGATAATTATATCAATAATAAAATAGAATTTTCCAGAATGCTAATCGTTACACAACGGAACGCTTGTTGCGTGTGATTTTTTAATGAAAAAAAAAAATACGGACAGGGATTAACTCTGCTTCATCATTTTGGGCGAAAAAAGTCCTTTGGTGATCTGATCTTTTGGAGACAGATGCGCTTACACACATATTGAATTAGTTTTTGTAAAAAAAAAATTCAAACATTGGCCCTCAATTACTAAGAAAATCGGGTTGTAAGTCTATCTTGCTTTCTTACCCGACTGCTTTTTTCCCCTGGTATTTATTATTATGTTGCATCCTGTTTGTCGTACGTGGGTTTTGTAGGTTTTGGTTTCCAACTCCTCTGAGCTGTCGGGAAAAAATCCACAACAATACAACAAATTCGGGTTGGAAACCTTAATAAATACGTGGGAAAGCTCAGAAATGTCGGGTTACGCCCCTTTTTCGGGTTTAGGAGAATCCACATCGGGTCCGTCGGGAAAAAATGTCGCATAGTGTCGCAGACTGGCGCACGATGTCTGCGACATGGCGCAGACAAAGATGCGCCAAAAAAACCCGACAAAAGAGGTCGGGTTTAGAATAGTAAATGAGGGCCATTGTGTGGTTTATTATTTTTGAGAAGAATGTCTTTGGGTGGTCCACCGTCCTGCATTATAGAGTCTTGTGAACTGTTGGATATGCGCTTGTTCTTACACAAAGGTATTTCTTTAAAAAATTTCTAAAATGTTGTTGTTTTTTGGAGGGGATTGTGAAGCCCGAGTGTGTACTGGTGCATCAGCCAACTCCAGGCTGTGTCCTTCAGGCAATATAAGGGTTCCTGATGCCGAAGAGGTGGGGCATGGGTCTGGAAATTTCAAATTTTTGGATAGCGGGTGCTACCAATGAGAAATCTTTGACAAAACTTTCATATATTGTGTTGTTTTTTTTGGGGGGGGGGGGGGGGGGTAGTGTGAAGCCCTGGTGTGTACTCTTGCATCAGCCAACTCCAGGCTGTGTCATGCAGGCAATATATGGGTTACTGATGCCACAGGGGTGGGGCCTGGTTCTGGAAATTTCAAATTTTTGGATAGCGGGTGCTACTAATGAGAAATCTTTGACAAAAATTTCTCATTGTGTTGATTTTGGAGGGCGGATTGTGAAGCCCTGGTGTGGACTGGTGCATCAGCCAACTCCAGGCTGTGTCCTTCAGGCAATATATGGGTTACTGATGCCGCAGAGGTGGGGCCTGGTTCTGGAAATTTCTAAGTTTTGGATAGCGGGTGCTACCAATGAGAAATCTTTGTCAAAAATTTCATATATTGTGTTGTTTTTTTTGGGGGGGGGGGGGGGGGGGGATTGTGAAGCCCTGGTGTGTAGTGTACTAGTGCATCAGCCAACTCCACGCTGTGCCATTCAGCCACTAAATGGTCTCCTCTTGCCACGCTATGTCCACGCTGTGCCATTCAGCCACTATATGGTCTCCTGACACTGATGCCACCACCAGGCTCTGTCATTGTGCTGCTGTGCGGCAGTGATTCTAAGAGTGATGCCGGTAATCTGCATGCTATTCTGAATAACAGTATTATTTCACTACCCCAGCACACTCCATATGCGTTTTAGGACACAGCAAAGTGTTCTATACCCCTATAGAGGCTGTATGTAGGCTAGAAATAGCCTTTTTTTAACATCGATTCACTGCAAATAAATTCGGATCGAAACAAACTTTTCGGGAAAATTCGGCTAATCAGTCGAATCGAATTTTTGAAAAGTTCGCTCATCTCTAAATATTACCATTAAACATGCTGATAAGTGGGGTTCACTGGTTGTGATGGACACTTACAGATATAGACAGGAGATTGAGAGACAACTCTCTGACACTTCTACTTATAAAAAACTTACCAGGGTCCCCTACCTGAAATCAGGCAAAGCGTGGTGAGCTTCCTCAATGCATTCCTGGAACAGGGAGTCATTCACACAAAAATGCATATTTTTCTAAATAATGAGTTCCCCATCACTCCTGTCTTTTACATCCTCCCCAAGGTACATAAAGACCCCATTAATCCCCCGAGCAGACCTATTGTGGCTTCAACGGACTCCATACTCTAGCCCCTATCTATTACACTGGAAAAATGTTTGACCCTTTGGTAAAAACAAGTGTGAGAAATCCAGCGTGAAGCTGGAGAAACGTAGTCTCTATCACATCATGGAATAAACTCACTTTCCTTTTTGATACAAGCTGTGGTGTGCTGCCTGCATTTTTTCTGTGGATTGAAGAACCAGTGGGCCGAGGTTCAGAACATGCGTGCGCCCCTTTTCTCTTTTTGCCATATATTTTTGGATGTGCTGTTTCTATTGCAATTTTATATATATATATATATATATATATATATATATATATATATATATGAAATAAATTGCTAATTTACTTACCTATATTGGAGCCAATTTACTTTTCATATATATGTGTCAATTTTACATGCATTATAATACTGTATATGTCTAAATAAGTCATACTTTTTATCAAGTAACAATAGTAAAAAGAAGAAAGGAAATATCACCATCATACTGTTACTGAGCAAATTCTGTATACTAAGACCGATCTTAACAATAATACCAGTATACAAGGAAGAAAATGATCACCATACATATTACCATCATACTGTTACTGACCAAATACAGTATACTGAGACCAATAATACCAGTATACAAGGAGGAATATTATCACCATACATATTACAGTAGAATCTCCCAATAGCGGACACTCACGGGGAATAAAAAATTGTCCACTATTGGGAGATTCTACTGTAATATGTATGGTGATAATATTCCTCCTTTTTCCCTATTGGGAAAAAGGCTTAAACATCTTTCTTAATGACGGAATACTGATCTGTACTCACTCCAGAGTGTAATTACCTAGAAAACACGATAAAAAGCTGAATATAAAAAAAATCTCATCAATATAATTAATTAGGAAAAGTAATGCCAAATTATTCATGCCAAATAATTCCTCCCGCAATGTCAAATCATTCCCCGATTCCCTCATCCCCCTGTTCTTCTTACTTCTTACCTGGCCAGCAGGCAGTGATGAGTGACGCTCCTCTCCGCTTCACTCAATCAGGGCAACAGCGGCTGCCAGTAGTGACAAGAGACGCTCCATATGTCACTGGTCATTTTGGGAAGCCGCCGCTGCCCTCATTGAGTGAAGTGCAAAGAAGCGTCACTCGTCACTTCGGGCAGCCGCCGCTGCTCGCGGCCATCACAGTCCTCACTGAGTGAAGCGTCACTCGTCACTGCCTAAGAAGTAAGAAAAACAGGGGGATGAGGGAATGGAGGAGTGATTTGGCAAGGAGGGGGAATGATTTGACATTGGGGGGGGGGGTGATTTGGCAAAGGGATGAGGGAATTGGGAAAGATTTGGAGTGGGGGGGAATGATTTGGCACAGGGGGCATGATTTGGCACAGGGGGGATGATTTGGCACAAGGGGTGTGCTGGGGCTGCTACAGGGGGGAACCCGAGCCACTTACTGAGGGTATTGGCTGTACCCCCCTGGCGGCAGCCCTGTGTACAAGGTAGGGCGGCACATAAGCCTGGTTGTCCCTTATTGGGTGTGTTTTGTCCCCTATTGGGAGTGTTTTCCCCTATTGGGTGTGTCCACGACCGCTATTGGGAATGTCCCCTATTCGGAGGGTGCAAATACAGTAAGTCCTTTGGGACTCTGCCGGGGAATTAAAAACTGCCCACTATTGTGAGGTGTCCCCTAATGGGAGGTGTCAAGGGGTACAGTCAGTACTCCAGTAAGGGACCCGAGCTCCCGCTGCAGCTGCCGCAGCACAGAAGCAAAGGACCGCTGTTTACACAGAGGTCTCCTGCTTCCATGTCCGGTCCAGGACGCATTAAACTATAAGCGCGTCTTCAAGGCACTCAGGCTCTGCTGATTGACAGAGCGAAGAGCCATTGGCTCCTCACCCTGTCAATCACTCTTGCGGGCCATTCACATTATGCAGGTGCCGAAAAGTGGCCCGAGCTTCTGTCCTCTGTGCTCCAGCACATAAATGATGTCATCATTGTAATGGTCACGGCAGATGGTGGATCCTCTGGGCCTGTGTGGATGATAACGTGAGCCTTGCCCGGTAGCGGAGTCTAAGGTGCTGCTGGTTTTCACCAGAGCCTGCCACAAAGCGGGATGGTTTTGCTGCGGCAGCTGGCACCCAGGTAGCTACCCCTGGCACGACCCGTCCACACAGGTTGCTGGGATGAAGCGTGGCACAGAAGGTTATAGACAAGATGTGGTCAGGATAACTGATGGACAGGACAGGTGGCACAATAGCAGGGTAAGGACATGGAACAAGGGTAAGGTACATGGATAACAGGAACAATGGAACACAGAAGCTTTCTCTCAGGCACTAGGATAAAGAACCGTATTACGTTATGCGCTCCGGCCACACACGCTGGTCATGAGCGCATGGCCCCGTTACCTGCTGCTGCCGGCTGGGCTGGGACTCACATCGCAGGACGTGCCCGCAGGTGAGCCCCAGTCCGTCACTCACCTGGTGCTTCTCCTGCCCCAGCCTCTGCCTCAGCTTTAAGATTTAAAGGGCCAGTGCGCTCATTAGTGTGATTCACCTGTGGCTCATTTATATATTCCTCCACCCTCCTCACTCCCCAGCCGGATCTTTGTTGTCTTGAGCCTGAGAGAAAGCATTCCTGTTTCTGCCTTGCCGTGTATCTGATCCTTTGCTTTGTGACCCGACCTTGCTCCTCTGCCACCTGCCTATTGACCTCCTGCTATGTCCTGACTATGCAACCGTGCCGCCTGCCCTGACCTTCTGCTATCCAGACTACGAGCTGCCTTATCCCTCCTGTGCCTCGCATCTCCTCAGCTGCCTGTGTGGTCGAGCCGTGCCAGGGTAGCGACCTGGGTGCCGCCTGCCACAACAAGTCCATCCCGCTTTGCGGCAGGCTCTGGTGAAAACCAGCAGCATCTTAGACTCCACTCCCTGGTACAGTCCGAGTCATCTGCCACACAGGTCCAGCAGATCTACATCCATCGGGGTTCCTGTCTTCTGAAACGTGAGTGTTACAATCGGCAGGGAGTGATGGGAGGTACAGATATTTATAAAACAAGGTGCAGGTGAATTCACTAATTAAGGGCGTACTGGCCCTTTAAATGTAAGAGCTCCGACACGCGCGCGCCCTAGGAGGCGGTGGCACACGCACCGGAGCTGAGAACGCGGAAGGCCAGGGAGTGAGTGATGGGCTGGGACTCGCATGTGGGCGCAATCCCAGCCCCGGCTGGAGCGGGGACGTGACAGGAGAGCGCTCACGGCCAGCGTGTCTGGCTGGAGCACTGACATTACAATCATCATGCACTGGAACACAGACCGGAGAAGAAGACAGAAGAGAAGGGGACTACTGATTACTGCCTAAGCGGGGCTACTGATTACTAACTAAGGGGGCTACTACTATTAATACCTAAGGGGGCTGCTGGCTATTACTACCTATCAGGGCTACTGCTATTACTACAGAAGGGGGTCCTGCTGGCTATTACTACCTAAGGGGGCTACTGATTACTACCTAAGGGGGCTGCTGGCTATTACTAGCTAAGGGGGCTACTGATTACTACCTGAGGGGGTGGCTGATTACCACCTAAGGGGGCTACTGCTATTACTACCTAAGGAGGCTGCTGGCTATTACTACCACACAGCTTTCCTCTCTCTACATACTATTTCCTTAAAAAATGTTGTAAAGAGTAGTAAAATACAAGCCAAAAATATTGTCTGAACATAGCCTCAAACTGTTCGTGTCCTATTACAGCCAGGCAGAAGGCAGCAGGGCACTAGGGGCAGAAAAATAAGAATCCCCAGCCACAGGTAAGGGATTTGGATCAAAGGCATTGACCACCTAAGAAGGTAAATTGATTGGCGATGAATGAAAGAGGAGGCCCTGGTGTCAGCGCAAGAGTGGAGGGAAGATGAGTGGGATTTTAAAGAAGGGGGAGGGGTTGTCTACCTACCACAGGGGAACTATCTACGTACTTACTGGGGGCCAGGGGCCATTACCTACCTACCAGGGAGTATTATCTACCCACCGGAGGGGAACAATCTATGTACCTACTGGGGGCCATTAACTACCTACCAGGGAGTATTATCTACCCACCAGGAGGTATTACCCAATATCTACCACTGGGATTCCCTACCCAACTACTGGGGGCATCTACCTAATTGGGGGGGGGGGGGGGGATTACCTACCTACTGTGGGTGATTATTTTCCATACTTAGTGGGGTTAATTTCCTACCTACTTCCTGGAAACATCTAACTAATGGGACACATTTTCTACCCACCACCACCACCCAATCCTCCAACATGCTCACCTACTCATACTGTACAGGGCACTAAGGGAGGCATTATTTGGGGCAATGAGGGTAGAGAAAAGTTGGGAAATATGCTGAGCACATGTGTTCGGCAAATTCTTCGGTGAGGGGTCATGGTTGGAAGACGTCTTCATGATGTTCTGAGCAAGATAGAAGAAAAGAGAACGACTCCAAAAAGACTCCCCTGTTACTGAATGTAACTGCACTGTAATTTGTTATACTGTCTGCAAAACCTGGTTACTGGGGATATTAGTCTGTGTACAGTGGTTTTATGCAGTATCCGCATGGTGGTAATATTTTGTCACTATGTGATGGTAACGGTAGTGGTCATGGTGTGGTGCCATTATTTGAGGAAGAGAGTTGGTGTATGGGGATGCAAAATATTCTGCCTTAATATACTTGTTGCCCCCCCTCCATTTAACCTGTATACTTGTTGGGGGCCCTATATATCTTGTATATTTGTTGTGGTCCCACTATATATCTTGTATACTTGTTGTGGTCCCCTATATATCCGGTATACTTGTAAGGGGCCCCTATATAACCTGTATACTTGTTGTGGTCCCCCCTATATATCCTGTATACTTGTTTGGGCCCCTATATATTCTGTATACTTGTTGTGGTCCCCCTATATATCCTGTATACTAGTTGGGGGCCCCTATATATCATGTATACTTGTTGGGGGCCCCTATATATGCTGTATACTTGTTGTGGTCCCCCTATATATCCTGTATATTAGTTGAGGCCCCCTATATATCCTGTATACTTGTTGTGGTCCCCTATATATCCTGCATACTTGTTGGGGCCCCTATATATCCTGTATACTTGTTGGGCCCCCTATATATCCTGTATACTTGTTGGGCCCCCTATATATCCTGTATACTTGATGGGGCCCCTATATATCCTGTATACTTGTTGTAGTCCCCTATATATCCTGTATACTTTTGGGGGCCCCTATATAGCCTGTATACTTGTTGTGGTCCCCTATATATCCTGTATACTTGTTGTGGTCCCCTATATATTCTGTATACTTCTTGTGGTCCCCTATATACCCTGTATACTTGTTTGGGCCCCTATATATCCTGTATACTTGTTGTGGTCCCCCTATATATCCTGTATACTAGTTGGGGCCCCTATATAACCTGCATACTTGTTGGGGCCCCTATATATCCGGTATACTTGTTGTGGTCCTTTATATAATCTGTATACTTGTTGTGGTCCCCCTATATATCCTGTATACTTGTTGTGGTTCCCTATATATCCTGTATACTTGTTGGGTTCCCTATATATCCTGCATACTTGTTGTGGTCCCCCTATATAACCTGTATACTTGTTGTGGCCCCCTATATATCCTGTATACTTGTTGGGGTCCCTATATATCCTGTATACTTGTTGCGGTCCCCCTATATAACCTGTATACTTGTTGGGGCCCCCTATATATCCTGTATACTTGTTGTGGTCCCCCTATATATCCTGTATACTTGTTGGGGACCCTATATATCCTGTATACTTGTTGTGGTCCACCTATATATCCTGTATACTTGTTGTGGTCCCCTATATATCCTGTATACTTGTTGTGGTCCCCCTATATAACCTGTATACTTGTTGTGGTCCCCTATATATCCTGTATACTTGTTGGGCCCCTATATATCCTGTATACTTGTTGTGGTCCCCCTATATATCTTGTATACTTGTTGGGGCCCCTATATATCCTGTATACTTGTTGTGGTTCCCCTATAAAACCTGTATACTTGTTGGGGCCCCTATATATCCTGTATACTTATTGGGGCCCCTATTTATCCTGTATGCTTGTTGTGGTCCTTTATATAACCTGTATACTTGTTGTGGTCCTTTATATAACCTGTATACTTGTTGTGGTCCCCTATATATCCTGTATACTTGCTGGGGCCCCTATATATCCTGTACAGTGGTCCCTCAACATACGATGGTAATTCGTTCCAAACGACCCATCGTTTGTCGAATCCATCGTATGTTGAGGGATCCGTGCAATGTAAAGTATAGGAAGCTGTACTCTGAGAGGCCATCGTATGTCGATTTTATCATATGTCGGGGCCATCGTAGGTCGGGGGGTTACTGTATACTTGTTGTGGTTCCCCTATATAACCTGTATACTTGTTGGGGCCCCTATATATCCGGTATACTTGTTGTGGTCCTTTATATAACCTGTATACTTGTTGTGGTCCCCCTATATATCCTGTATACTTGTTGTGGTCCCCTATATATCCTGTATACTTGTTGTGGTCCCCCTATATATCCTGTATACTTGTTGTGGTCCCCTATATATCCTGTATACTTGTTGCGGTCCCCCTATATATCCTGTATACTTGTTGGGGCCCCTATATATCCTGTATACTTGTTGTGGTCCTTTATATAACCTGTATACTTGTTGTGGTCCTTTATATAACCTGTATACTTGTTGTGGTCCTTTATATAACCTGTATACTTGTTGTGGTCCTTTATATATCCTGTATACTTGTTGTGGTCCTTTATATAACCTGTATACTTGTTGTGGTCCTTTATATATCCTGTATACTTGTTGTGGTCCTTTATATAACCTGTATACTTGTTGTGGTCCCCCGATATATCCTGTATACTTGTTGTGGTCCTTTATATAACCTGTATACTTGTTGTGGTCCCCCTATATAACCTGTATACTTGTTGTGGTCCTTTATATATCCTGTATACTTGTTGTGGTCCTTTATATATCCTGTATACTTGTTGTGGTCCTTTATATATCCTGTATACTTGTTGTGGTCCTTTATATAACCTGTATACTTGTTGTGGTCCCCCTATATATCCTGTATACTTGTTGTGGTCCTTTATATAACCTGTATACTTGTTGTGGTCCCCCTATATAACCTGTATACTTGTTGTGGTCCTTTATATATCCTGTATACTTGTTGTGGTCCTTTATATAACCTGTATACTTGTTGTGGTCCTTTATATAACCTGTATACTTGTTGTGGTCCCCTATATATCCTGTATACTTGTTGTGGTCCCCCTATATAACCTGTATACTTGTTGTGGTCCTTTATATATCCTGTATACTTGTTGTGGTCCTTTATATAACCTGTATACTTGTTGTGGTCCTTTATATATCCTGTATACTTGTTGTGGTCCTTTATATAACCTGTATACTTGTTGTGGTCCTTTATATATCCTGTATACTTGTTGTGGTCCTTTATATATCCTGTATACTTGTTGTGGTCCTTTATATAACCTGTATACTTGTTGTGGTCCTTTATATATCCTGTATACTTGTTGTGGTCCTTTATATATCCTGTATACTTGTTGTGGTCCTTTATATAACCTGTATACTTGTTGTGGTCCCCCTATATACCCTGTATACTTGTTGTGGTCCCCCTATATAACCTGTATACTTGTTGTGGTCCCCCTATATATCCTGTATACTTGTTGTGGTCCCCCTATATATCCTGTATACTTGTTGTGGTCCCCCTATATATCCTGTATACTTGTTGTGGTCCTTTATATAACCTGTATACTTGTTGTGGTCCCCCTATATAACCTGTATACTTGTTGTGGTCCCCCTATATATCCTGTATACTTGTTGTGGTCCTTTATATAACCTGTATACTTGTTGTGGTCCCCTATATATCCTGTATACTTGTTGTGGTCCTTTATATAACCTGTATACTTGTTGTGGTCCCCTATATATCCTGTATACTTGTTGTGGTCCTTTATATAACCTGTATACTTGTTGTGGTCCCCCTATATATCCTGTATACTTGTTGTGGTCCTTTATATAACCTGTATACTTGTTGTGGTCCCCTATATATCCTGTATACTTGTTGTGGTCCCCCTATATATCCTGTATACTTGTTGTGGTCCCCCTATATACCCTGTATACTTGTTGTGGTCCCCCTATATATCCTGTATACTTGTTGTGGTCCCCCTATATATCCTGTATACTTGTTGTGGTCCCCTATATATCCTGTATACTTGTTGTGGTCCCCTATATATCCTGTATACTTGTTGTGGTCCCCCTATATATCCTGTATACTTGTTGTGGTCCCCTATATATCCTGTATACTTGTTGTGGTCCTTTATATAACCTGTATACTTGTTGTGGTCCCCCTATATATCCTGTATACTTGTTGTGGTCCTTTATATAACCTGTATACTTGTTGTGGTCCCCTATATATCCTGTATACTTGTTGTGGTCCCCCTATATATCCTGTATACTTGTTGTGGTCCCCCTATATACCCTGTATACTTGTTGTGGTCCCCCTATATATCCTGTATACTTGTTGTGGTCCCCCTATATATCCTGTATACTTGTTGTGGTCCCCTATATATCCTGTATACTTGTTGTGGTCCCCTATATATCCTGTATACTTGTTGTGGTCCCCCTATATATCCTGTATACTTGTTGTGGTCCCCTATATATCCTGTATACTTGTTGTGGTCCCCCTATATATCCTGTATACTTGTTAGAGGCCCCTATATATCCTGTATACTTGTTGTGGTCCCCTATATACCCTGTATACTTGTTGTGGTCCCCTATATACCCTGTATACTTGTTGTGGTCCCCCATATATATATATATATATATATATATATATATATATATATATTTACATACACTGTATACTTGTGGTCCCCTATATACTTGTTGTGGTCCCCTATATACTTGTTGTGGTCCCCCATATATATATATATATATATATATATATATATACATACACTGTATACTTGTTGTGGTCCCCTATATATATATCCTGTATAATTGTTGTGGTCCCCCTATATATCCTGTATACTTGTTGTGGTCCCTCTATATATCCTGTATACTTGTTGTGGTCCCTCTATATATCCTGTATACTTGTTGTGGTCCCCTATATATCCTGTATACTTGTTGTGGTCCCCCTATATACTTGTTAGAGGTGTCCTTTGTGATTCTGGTAATGTACCCCTGAGGACTGTGATCTCACTCTGAGGACTATGACGTCACTCTGATGAGTCATTGGTACTGGATGTTCC